>NW_026020407.1:1206723-1412707 GCF_900185275.1 Solanum verrucosum
GAGAGTACATGGATATACCAAGTTATGTTTCAGAGCCTAAATTGATGCGCCTGGTCCAAAGAGAACAGGAAGACCGCAACTTGAACGCTGGAAGGGGTTTGCTGATGTAAAATTCAAAAGGTCTAAAGTTACTTGCAGTAGATGTCGTCAAGTTGGCCACAACAGGACGACATGTTCAAATTATCCTGTGCAAAAAAAATGATTATTTATTTGTTTAGACTATATAAAATTTTAATTTTATTTTGTCTTTTAGACTCATGTTTTGTTTTGATATGAAACATAATTGGTGTGAAATGCATTATAACTAAGTGTTTAATATACTGTTCATTTTTTATACGCGATGCATTCATTAATCATACAAATTGCATACTTTGGAAATAAAATTTATTTCAGTTTAATATATAAGATAGTGTTAATATTAGTGATAATTATACAAGGTAATTATGGAATGGCATTTGGTATCCTGAGTAATTAATGTAGTTTATCATGAATATTAATTTGGTTTCCAACTGGTGTCCTACTATAAATGAAATTAAAACAATTTTTATACCAATCTTATTCAGGTGTCATTCAAATACTAACTTCAGTTTATATTACAAATATATATACCAACGAAAAATCAATTTCATGTAAACATTCATTAATTTTGTATAAACATTCATACCATTTGTGTACCAATATTTTATCACAATTCATACAATATCCAACAATCGAGCATTAAAGTCAGAGGCATACATGTATTAATCAGATTTCATACACATTTCATCCAAAAATATGTTTAGAATATAAAGTAAGCATAATGTGATATTTTTAGAAAAAAATGCTAGTTTGACAATTAATTCAATTTCATACATGTTTGACAATTAATAGACAAATCGTTATTTTCATACAAATTTAATAATTCATATCATATACATAGTTAATAGACAGTCACACCAATGTTAAAACACAATTCATACCATTATATCACAATTCATACAATACCTAACATTCAAACATTAAAATTGGATACTAATTATAAGACAAAGTTGGTTCATGATCTCTAAATTGGTATTATTTTTTAATCTAGTTAGTAATACACATTAATATCATTAAGTCTAAATATTGAATCAAATTGGGTATGCAATTTGTATAAAATTGGCATCCCGTAAAAATGGTATATTCAATGTGTAATATATCCCCCAAATAGTAAATCAAACTGGTATGAAGTCTATTTATAACTGGTATGAAGTATGTATATAACTGGCATCCCGAAAAAATGGTAATTCATTTGTAGATGATATCTTACTGGAATTAAACATATGATATTATATATCATCAAATACTTTAACACAAAAAAATTGTCCTAAAGTTAAAAAAAATAAAATGTTGTTCTAAAAAAGTAGAAGGTGCAATAGATATATCTAATTTCTTGTCCGTTGTCTTGGTGTAGGATAATTGGTCGTATCCGAAATATGTTATTTTGCTATGCGAGGTCCACCAAATTTGCTAGCAACCGTACGAGTAACTTCACTCTCACTGATCGTGTCATCCTCATTCTTTGTTTTTTTCATAATGCCATAGGATTGTGGCATACATTTGACGATGGTACTTTGCATCAATATCAATAGAACGCATATCAAAAACATCATTACTGATGTATTCAGGAAATAGACATGTGTACAAACCACAATCACTGAAAAAATGAAAAAATAAGAAAGAAAATATATTTTAAGAAATAAATTAATTTAACTTTTCTAATGAAATCAGTAAAGTATAGAAATACGTACCTTGAACTATCTTCTTGTTGAGGAGCATGCATCATACACTTGATATCAAGTGGGTCGGATTGAGACTTGTGTACATATTTAGGGAGTTTATTGGCATACATATCAAGCCTTTTACCATAAAATCTCGTGCTCGTCAAAAATAGTGGTATCATTGTTGCAAGTTTACCAACTGCTTCACTTACTTTCTTGGTGTGAACAAATCCTCCCTTCATCGAGTCGTATACATGTAGACATCTAAGCTTGATTCTGAATACAACCAAAAATCAGTGAAATTTCTCACTAATATTGACAAGAATAATGACATCGTCAACATTGTCCCAAGGAATGTTGGCAAGCAGTTTGAAGCCTCTAATGCACTGTCCAACATCGTGGTCAGGAGAAATGGATCTCATGTCGCAATTGACTCTCTCCATTGTTTCTCAATGTTATCAACCCACGTCATAAACCAACAGTCAACTGTACTGTATGATAGTGGTATGGGAGAGTACTTTGCCTTCTTTCTCAGATAATACATAATGGTATTAACATGTTGTTAACATTTAAAAATTCATTAAAAATGTTTCAAATAGATACAGAATGCATATAAATTTCATTCTACCATCATGTTTAGCGCATTGTTCATGAAAGTATATTTTTATTTCGAATTCATTCAAAAATCATATCAAATGCATACATGAACACTGTATACCAAGTTTATTCAGAAATCATTCAATATGCATACAACATGGATATATATTTTAAAATATATTTTAAACAAAAACTACAAATATAATTACAAAAATTTGGAATATGAGTTTTAAATTAACTATTTAAAAGGTTGATATATAAGACTTACCCTGTCTTTTCAAGGCCTGCCAGGTTTAACCATTATGTTGAAAAAATTATTTTCTGCAACTTTGACAACACCAAAGTCCATTTGAGGTTCAAAACTATCTTTGAGCTTTGAATAAACAGATTTTCTGTGAACAGTAAGAATATAATAAAAACAGTGTATACAAATTGATTGGATAATATTGAAAGAAAAAAATTATTTTATTTTTTATTTACACATATACCTGCCACGCCTAGATGAGACATCTTTGAAAACCCATTTGTTAAACTCATCGATCAACTCAGTTGCAACCTCAAACCCATTGTGACTTTCAAACGGATGTTTAATACGAAATAAAATAGGAACTCTTCTTGAACTGCTTTCGCCTTCTGACAACTGAATATACGGAGATGTGTCATACTTGCCGGGGTTCCTATTTCTTGGTTGCACATCTGGGGTTGTATTAGCATTGAGAATTGGATCAAGTGCAACAATTTGTGTCATAGTAAAATTCGGATAATCATCCAATGTTGGTGGTTTTGAATTTGATGATCCAGGTATGTTAGCATTAAAAACAACACCAACTGTTTGGTCATTTGACTTCTGAGCTTCATCTATATAATAAAAAAAATAATGTTAAACAAACTTTGAAAGTGAATATACATATCATAATAAGATTGAAATTCATACCATCCGTGTTTAAAGTATGAACGTATTCCCTAATTGAAACTGAAGGTTGGTCCATTGGAGCTTTTTCAGATTCTTCAACATGTTGATGGGCATCATCCTAATGCATGACGTAATATAAAATTCAATCATAAAATAATGCAAAAAAACTGTCTCATATAAAATTTATACAAGATTAATACAAAGTTTAAACAAACAACAATAACATTTCACTAATGTTGCCTTTCACATATTTAATATTGTATTAATACCAAAATTGAACCAACATAAAAAATTGAACAATAACAGTTAAATTATTAATACAGAAAGTTAATAAACATTTTATAACACCACTGACAAAACTGGAAAATCATACCAATTTAATACAAATATTAAACAGACAAAAACTGAAAAATATTAAACAGACAGAGAGACTGTATAAACATTTGGTCATACCAATTTAACACCAATATTAAACAGACAGAAATTGAAAAATCATGCATAAAATTTGGTCATATCAAAACAATACTAACTTAAATCTAAATTCATACATTTCATAGTTACTTGCACATACACACTTCATATCATGATACACCAACTGTTTCAGTTTTTTAACTTGTAAAACCATTTAATACCTGTTGGTGTGTTGCTTGTGATGGTTGACCTCTTGAAGACCTAATCTCCTCAATTATCAACTTTGTCGAATTGTCGACATATGCTTTCATGTCGGTCATGTGCTTATCAACCTTATCAATAGATGTATACATATATGTTAAACATTAAAATATTACAGAAAAATAATTAATAAAAATTAATTGAAAAGGGATTGAAAAATAACATTATCTTTCAGTTCTTTCAACTCCATCCGAACCTGTCATTAAACATTGAAAGGGTGGATAAATTCTTGTAATATGGTAAAAAAATATTAAATCATAATTTTTAATTGTATACCTCCGCAATTTTCTTTTTCAACTCTACATACTTTTCGTTGAAGTCAACATCGTGCCTTCTGATGTTGCTTGATCTTCTGTCTCATGGTGACTAGAAGATTGATGCAAATTGATCTGATCCATGGCATTTATCTCTTCGTCAGTAAGCACTATGTTTCAGAATTTATGTTGTGATAACAAAATAAGATGTGAGAACTAAAATTTATTTTAAAAAATTAATAAATTATAATTAGTAAAGGACAATAACTAAAAGATAACTTGGTTGCCATGTGTTCTGAAAATCGTATTTTTTAAGTCATCGAAAAAAATACTCTCATTTGATGTCTTTCAGTTGAGAATACGCGGTGTGACATTTGAAACACGGATAGCAACTGTGTTGTCAAAAGGATGACAACACTCATAAAACCAAACCTGCAACACTATATGGAATTGACTAAATTTGAATGACGTAGGATTCTTTCCCAACCTACGGTTGCAAGCTTTAAGAGTTAATCTAAAACATCATTGCCCCATGGGAAGTTGACATATTGACCGGACTCAATCAAATCAAAATACAATTTAGGAATGGTTGTTTTTGAGGCCTCCGAACCAGTCAAAAATGAAGTAATGAAGTACAGAATGCCAATTTTTAAGTGGTCTTCAGTCTCAAAAAGGTTAGCATGTTTAAACTTATTGAAGAAGTCTAACTTAGGGACTTTGGTCATATCCCCAAAATATTTTAAGATAAGTCTATTGGGAATATACGGATCTGAAAAAAAATCTGTAAGAAGTCCACATTTAAGACCAGTTATCGCTACAAATTCCTTGATTCCAAAACGTAATTATGTACCGTTTATTTTCACAACAAACATGTCGTCTCTGACATTTTCAGATTCAAGAATCATCAAATGTCGCAATAGTTGACATTGAATCTTTTATGTGGTGTATGCCATAAAATACACCTAAAGGTGTTTGTTCGAGAAATTGTTGAAACCTCTCTTGCCCGAGGAAATCCAACAGATCACCAAAAACATTCATGCTTGTACATGAAGCCCAGTGTGTGTATATCTTCCTTGCCTATAAAATAAAATTGTTTATACTAAATTAAAACACACTTCATACAAATGTTATTCAAGTTTCATTCCAACAATAACTATAGTTTTAAAATAGTTATAATTAAATTATATCATATAAATTAAATCAAAAATAAATCAAATCATATAAACATTGATAAAAAAATATATATAAAAGTATGTTCATACAAATATTATTCATGTTTCATACACATGCATATACATAAATTTTAGTGCTGCCTTATGCCATATTTATAAAAAAAAAATCACACCAATTTTATTCAAACATCATACCAGCTTCATTTGCACTGTTGCATTCATCAATCTATTTTCATAAATTTATCTAATTACGCTAACAATAATTTAACAATTTTAATACATTAATGGATAAATTGAAAAATAAACCTTCTTAATAGGAAAAATCTCAACTTCATATCAATATTATTCTAAATTTATACAAAACAGAGTAATTAAGCAATTCATACAATTTTATTCACATCAATTTAATAATTCATACCATATACAAAATTAATAGACAATCTCACCAATGTTAATACACAATTCATACCATTCGCATACCAATATTGTATCAAAATACATACAAAATCCAACAATCAAACATTAACCTCATATCCATACACATTTTATTCATATTCCGAACAATTTTCACACATACAAATGTTTCGAAAACAACAATAAGCATAATGTGATATAAAAAAATCACTATTTTGGCTAATGTGGAAATAAATTAAATAAAGTATTTACTCTAACAATTTTTTTGTGTTTTTTGGATGTTGGTATTTCTGATTCCTTCTTTTTTGTTGTACTTCTTGTTGATGGTTTTGAAGATTGAGCAACTTCTACATTTGTTGTTTGTTTTCTTTTTTTCTTTTTTGTTTCACTAACAAAATCAGAATCAGATTCAGAAGGGGTTTCAACAACTTTCCCCTTCCTCTTCTTCCCCTTTTGATTTGCCGAAGTCGCCCTTTTCTTTGCTTCATTTTTTTTCTCTTTTTTATCTTTCAACTGAGATGAACCACACGTCGCCGAAATTTTAGCAATTTTAGGCGGGGGGTTTGAGTTAATATATTGAAAGTTGGAACATGAACTTCATCAATAGAAGTTCCTTCAACCGATATGGCACTCTTTCGAGGCGTTTCAATGTGTTTCTTAGACATGATGATGATGAGAAATGTAACAAGAGAGACAATTGTGGAGTTAGGGTATTGGGGTTGTGAGAAAGATTGGATGGACGGTTGTGAATGTGGTGTAGTGGAGTGGTGAGGAAGATGGGAGTGAAAATTGTGAATATGGGGTAGTGGGGTGGTGGCGTGTAGAAACTGATAGGCGTGGGTGGGCGGGGAACTGTGATTGGTGTATGAGATATTTGGAGTGTAACGGTAAACAAGGAAGTCTAATCAATGTAAATCCCTAAATTCGTGTAACTGATAATTTCGGTTTTAAAAAAGGAACTGCAATTAAATTAGTTAGCTATTAATAATTAATAATATAAAAATATAAAAAGATTAATCATTTTTAAATAAAACTGTAATTGATTTTTAAATAAAGTTAAATTTAAGTAATATGTTATAACCCGTAAATAAACTGTTATAAGAAAGAATTTTTTAAGAGTGTGTTTAAAACTTGTAATATTGTCCCTTAAATGTGTATATGGTGTGATTTTTTCATTACTAATACTATGGATTTCTAGGTATTAGTAATGCAAAGGATTCAATACATGCATTAATATGGTTAAAGACCCAATTATCCCTCAAAAGTACTTTTACCTCTTTTTCACCATAATTGTGAATGATACTTTTATAAATAAATAATTTTATACAATGTATACTATTTTTAATACACCAAACCAAACAATGCATAACAAATAATCTATGCATAACTAATACAAGTATAACTAATACATACATTACTAATGTTTGCATTACTAATACACTCTATTGGGTATTATTTTTATACACTCTACCAAACGACCCCTATTACTTTATTTGTCACTACAAAAAAATTTGCGTTTAGAGTGAAAAAATAATAAATATTGGAAAATTATCTTTTTTTAATTTTTTTTACATAAATAATACTATAAATCATAATAATTAACAACTTAAATATTAAAAAGTTATATAAAAAAATCGATTGACTCTCGAAATTCTATTGATACCACATAAATGAGTTAGATGATAAATATATTGTAGCACCCCGCTACTAGAAAAACTTAGAATTAGAAAGAAACCGTTTTTGGAACTAATCAAATTTGGAAAGTTTGACAAAGTTAAGCTAAGTATGAGTTTTGGATCAACTTCAAACGACCATAACTCCTAGCTCAGGATGAGTTAGGTGTGCTACAAGATACCGTAGGAAATATCTTTGAATTATCTTTCCAACGCCACCGAGTTTGGACATTTTTGAGTTCTTATGAGAGAGATGTGCTCATTTGAATTTGGTATGTCTAGATAAGAAAAGTCAAAATTGGATTTTAGAAGAGTATTATGGTCTTTTCACTACCCAATTAGCTTAATTCATTTTTTGGTAATTACTTAGGGGTATAAACTGAATTGGTTTAGTTTACGCGCTCAAATTACACGCTAGGGTTTTAGAGAAAAGAACTCAAGAGGAGAAAAGAAGAAGAAGAAGGGTCAAGATTCGTCGATTTCTTGAGGAATTGATGGCGGATTTCGCCAAGGATTGAATCCTACAAGGTATGTGAGTTCACATAGCGTTGGGTTCGTTCACCATGCGCCAAACATGTTTATTTCAGTATGAATTTCGTCCTAAAAGATTGAGAATTTGATGTTCTTGAGTTGTGTTCTTGAATTGCTTTCATTCTTGAATTTGGGATGAGATTGAGGAGTTCTTGAGAGTTGAATGTCGATTGTTAAAGTTGTTTTGAGTTAGATTCTAGTGTATATGTTCTGGGTATCTGAATCTAAAGAGGAATTGAGAAAAAGAATCGATTTTAGGCGAATTGAGGTTAGAAAATGAATTAAGAAGGAAAAAATTGGGCAAATCTGGTGTCCCAGTCTGCGTCGCGGACTTGCCCCACAATTTCACAGAATTTTTCTCCGCATCGCGGAGCGGTCACGGTTCTGCCTCAAAATTTATTTTGCGACCAAATAATTAAATGTAACTCCGCGTCGCGGACTTGCTTCCAGACAGTAATTTCTTGATCATTTCTCATGTTTAACTATCTAAAAACATTCTTAAACATCACGAGATCTTTCCTATCACAAATTATATCCTTGAATTCATAATTCAAATTCAAGGTAGAGTTAAGAGTCAAGTCAAGAGAAGTTCATAGAGTCTTCCCAAGGGTCTTTTACAAATGTTTTAATTTTGTTTTAAAACTTGAGTTTTGAGTTGAGTAAAGAGTAAACAGTAAAGATTGAAGTTCATTTCTTCAAAAGAGTATATCGGGACTACGTATTTCCAAGGAGTAATTGTTTTCACAATTAAACAAGTAAGACAATTTTGATTTCCACAGAGCTTTTGAACTAGTTTTCAGTAAAGAGTAAATGCTTTCACAATTAAACAAGAGAGGGAACTTTGTTTTCCAAGAAAGCCTTTGAGCTAAGTTTTTGAGCAATTATCTCAAACCACAGAAAGAAGTTATGTTTTTAAACATATGAGCTAGTAATATTTTGGGAGTAGTATTGAGCACCGATATGGGGGAGAGTTCAGACAACTCCTGGCCCCCATAAACCATGTAGCCATCATAGGTTGAAAAGGGTCATACTTTTTAGATGATTCCTTAGTGTTTTTTAGCATAGACTAGTGAATCCACTCAGTAGTTAGGTTCTATGCCCTTGGCAAGGTATAAGACGGCCCTGACAGCGTGAGACAAAACGTTATATCATCACATAGCTCTTAAGTGATGGTTGTCGGATAGAGAAACTCCCACAATTATTATTTGTATTCTTATATACACAGTTATTATTTGTATTTTTATATACAAATAAAGTTTATATTGTATTTTTGCATACATACAGAGTTATTATTGTATTTCTAGATACCCAGAGTTGTTATCCATATTTTAAAAGCTTTCCTTTATATTGCATCCATATTATTTCTTTATATTGAAATGAGTTAAGTTAAGTTAAGTCAGATATGTTCTTTCAGTGCCTTTCAAGCTTATGTATTTTTCTAGAGTTCCCCTCGCATGCTCGTATATTCAATGTAATGATGTCATTTGGCCTGCATCGTTGTTATGATGCAGATACATATAACCAGGATCAACATCCAGTGCATCGTTGATTCTAGTTGAGCTTCAGAGTCGTTGGTGAGCCTCCTTGCTTCCGGAGGACCCCTTTTTATTACTTTATAATTAGAATGTCGTGGGTCTTGTCCCCACGTCCATCTCAGTTGTTAGAGGCTTCATAGACAGTTAGTTGATGATAGTTCTTGAGTCTTTCCATTCCTCTTTTGTTGTTTGAGACTTGAGTGCCACTTTGGCTAGTGAATGTTTCTTTATACATTCTAGGCTATCT
This sequence comes from Solanum verrucosum, assembly GCF_900185275.1. NCBI lineage: Eukaryota > Viridiplantae > Streptophyta > Magnoliopsida > Solanales > Solanaceae > Solanum > Solanum verrucosum. Next base: position 1,216,471 of record NW_026020407.1, read on the forward strand.
TTTGAGATTTCAGTTTACTTTTTAAAGTATTTTTATCATAAGTAAGTTTTCCGCTAAGAGTTAAGTCAAACCAAGAGTTCGATTGGGGAAAACAATGGTTCTCGAGTGTCAGTTCCGCCCAGGGTGTAGGCTCAGGGCGTGACATATATACTGTTTAAAAATGACGTAAAAAGTATTATAAATCACCATAGTTAATAATTTTAAAAAAAATGCATATTAAAAAATCAACCGACTCTAAAAAAATTTCAATGCCGCATAAATTGGGACATGATAAGTAACATATATATTGTTTGAAAATTACGTTAAAAAGGTACTATAAATTACAATAATTTGCAACTTAATATATGTAAAGGACATATAAAAAAGTGGTTAATTTTAAAATTTTATAAATGCCACATAAATTGGAACAAAGAAAGTACAATATATTATTTTTAAAATTATGTAAAAAAGTACCAACAACTTAAAATATTTTAAAAATCATATTAAAAATTGTATAACTTCTCAAGTTTCATGATATCACGTAAATTGAAACAATAAATTAATATAACAACTTAAATATTTCAAAACTATATAAAAGAATTCGATAGACTCTCGAAATTCTATTGGTACCACATAAAATGGGTTAAATGATAAACATATACTGTTTGAAAACGACGTAAAAGGTATTATAAATCACAATAGTTAACAAATTTAAAAAAATGAAATACAAATAAAAAAAATCAACGGACTCTAAAAAAATATGTGAATGCCACATAAATTGGGACATAAAAAGTAACATATATATTATTTGAAAATTATGTTTAAAAGGTACTATAAATTACAATAATTTACTACTTAATATATGTAAAAGACATATAAAAAATGGTTAATTTTAAAATTCTATATATGCCACATAAATTGGAACAAAGAAAATGCAATATATTATTTTTTAAATTATGTAAAAAAATACTAACAACTTAAAATATTTTTAAAATAATATAAAAATTTGGATAACTTCTCAAGTCTCATAATATCACATAAATAAAACGAAAAATTAATATATATTGAGCTGGCACGAATTCTATATCTAGTTCTACTATATTAGAATTTAGAAGTGTCAGTGTGAATTGGGTATCAACGTGTGTGTTAATAGTCAAATTCATATTAGATGAGGGTATTTTTGTCATATTATATTAATTTCCCTTATTCCACTTCATTACACGTAGGTTATACGTGTCCTTCATGCCTACTTCCGTCCCTATAGTAGAAAAGCCTTTATTCATCTTCAACTTTTTCACACTGTGCTGTAATTCTTTGTTATTTTTTCTTCACTGTTCTTTTATTTTTATTTGGTTGAATGGTTTCATATTTTTTTCTTTCAAGTTTTCTCTTCATCTTTTTATATATAATTTCGTTGAATGGGTTTATGCAGTTTGGGTGTTAATTAAGAATACGTATGATTGAAAAGAGCTGCAATAAGCAAAGGAGAAAAAGAAGATGGGGTTCCTACTTATGTATTTGACAACTCTATGGGTTTTTGAAGTTTTGGTGCTTATTAGTTCTATATATATATATATATATATATAGGTTGACAAAGATTACAATTTTATGTTGGTCAAAATTCAATGAGAATCAAAATTAGGGCAAAAATTGAGTTACAAACCTACCAAAAATTTAGTGCAGACGAGCAAACTTAAAAGAACAATCCTTCAAAATCTAGAGAGGAGAGTAACTATGAAGGAATTCGTATGTCGTTCGATTAGAAGAAAATCACTCTTCCAAAATTTTAACAAGCTAAGCTTTATGCCTATAAATTGCCTAAGGAACCACATGTCTTAATGTTTGCATTCGGCTCTCACTAAGAGAGCAAAAAACGATTTCTCCGAACTTGGACCATGAAAAAGGTCCGCAGATGAGTGACGTTTTGAAGCATAATTAAGTAATCAAATGTGTCTCTCTCACAACTTAGGTTTTAATTAGATGAGATGGTCACACATTAAAACAAAATGTAATTGCTTATTCTGTGTTTCTGCATAATGCTACATTGCAATGTGTTCTTTTGTGGTTCTACTTTAACTTTTGCATATGCGTGTACTTGTACTATTGCATTAAAGCCTTTTTGATAAGTTATTGAATGTGCAGAGAAATAAAGTAATTTTTTTGCAGGGATTGAAGTGGAAATAAGAGTTCAATCATCTACCTTTGCTCTCTTCTATCCTTTGGTGGAAAAAGGATACCAGGGAAAATATTTTCACTCTATTTTTAGCTCTCATCGAATTTGCAGATTTTTGAAGTGGTCCGTTCACATGTGTTAAAGTATTCTATTTTATGTAGATGATTGGTCTCTAGCGTGAAACTCTCCAGGGATTAAAAAAGAAATTTGATTTTTCCCTTACACTGCACTTGCCCATTGGTTTTTATGTGTTTCACCGTAACAAAGCATCTAGAAATTTCTCTATTATTATCTTTGTTTCTGTTTGCCCTGCAATTCTGGTCAGTTATTTCTCTGTCGAATGTACAATTTTCTCTATTTTTTGCTCATCACTATACAATATTGTTGGTAATGGGTATTTGTTAGTGTTTCCACCCCTTTGGCCAGTTTCTTAGTGAATTTATTCATGCATATTTAGTACATTTCTGATTACTCATTTCTTCGCAGGGTAGTCTGATATTTACTTGGAGTTTCAAACTCCATTCTTCTCTCTTGATCCAATTACACATTCTCTCATCACATTCTATCGTTTAAGACTGTCTCTCAATTTTGATATACTGCTTTCTCGAGTGTTTTATGTTACAATTTTTTACAAGCTATTTCCTTAAATCTGTTCATTTTTATGAGAGAAGTTGTTATTAGTTTGTAGATGTAGCTTCCTGAAACGATCTACTAAATTCAGTGAGTTGTTTCAAGGGATCGGTGAGTTATTAATGGAATTCCTTCCCCGCTCTTAGGTTCCGTTACTTCAGTTTGTTTTGTAACTCTTTTTCTCTTATGATTATTCAAAGAAAATTAAGGACCAATATGTTACCCTTACCTTTTGTTTCTATTGTTCAGGAAGCCTCAAGTTTGTTGTACTAAATTTTCACAGATTGCCAGATCCTAGACTACAATATGCATTCTTGACTTGTAATTGATTATAAATTCTTTATAATTACCTCACGTTTTTTGTTGATTGTTTGTACAGAGGGAGTTTCCCACAGGAGAACCCTTCTGGATAGCCTCAAATCCTTTGTATAAGTCCTTCAAATGACTCTGTTATTGGTATTAGTATTGATATTTATTAATTCTGATTCAATCATACGTAGGCCGTTCATTTGTGTAGTTTTTCTTTCATCCCCTCTTTGAATCTTCATTTTAGATTATTCATCCATTTACTTTGATTTGTAGAAACAAATTGCTCTTGCATTCGCAACAACTTTCATATGTGAGCAAAGTAATGTTCATCTGCTGAAGCTTCAATTTTGGACAAGGTAACAACTGGTGATTTTTCTGAAACATTCTTATTCTCATTCTTCCGCTGATATCTTTTCTTCTCTTAATTTTCTGAGTTTTGAAATGGTGCTTAGTTATAAGTTGTAGGTTGCTACGTTGTATTGATGATTAATTGACTATTACCTTCCATTTTCCTACTTCCTCTTATGACTGTTCGGGCCAAGTGAACCATCAAGAGTACTGATTTGTCCCCGGTGTAAGCAATCTTGAATTTTCCCAACTTCGATTGAAAATTTTAATGTGAGAGTTCACAGTTTTTGTTCTTAGTTATTTTTTCCATCTTTATAATGTAATTGTTACTATATTTATGGTTGTCTTGTAATTATGATATACTTCTATAAATTGGGGTATTGGTTCTTGGTTCGGCTTCTATTTAATTTCACATGACTAAATATTCAAAAAAATTGTTTATCCCTAAACTTGGTCATATAGGCACTAAAAACCTATACTACTGAGTGTTTCATAGTTCACTCACAATAATTATAGTAATGAGTTTGTTTAACGTTTATCATTCTCAAAGATAGTTGAAGATGGATACATGAAGTAGTTTATTCTACTACTAAGTAAAGCCTTTTGTTATAATGCTTGTTGCAATTTCATGTTTAATGATACTTGGCTTTCAGAATGAGTTGTTCACCTTTCAATTATTGGTCCATGATCATTAGCAATTGTTCCTCTTTACCTCTTATTTATCAATTTATGTGTTTCTCTGTTCTGATTCTTTTATAGATGTGGGTTACGTTGCCTACCTTTTCGATAGAGTTTATTGAAGCTTTATCTTTTAATTTTTTTTATTTCCCATGTTAATGTGGGGTTGTATGCTGATCTAATGAAATCTTATAATGAGGTTGTGAAGTTAATAGACATTTTCCGAGTACATGTTGAAGAACATGGTTCCAAACCTTTTTGCTTTGCCGTCTTTCAATTTGAATCATTCAAATTTGTGATTTATGTTAGTAGCGGTCCTCATGTAATATGTTCTGTTTGGATAGAATCGGGGCGTTTATCTAATATATATTCTTAGATCTTAAATTAATATATAACTCTGTGTATTATGTTTATATATAATTGTGTATTTTCTTTTCTATTGTCATTTATTCCTCTCAATTGTTTGTTTATATATATGTACTTTCTTTTCTCCATTATTTATTCCTCTAATTTGTTTTTCCAGAAAATTTAGCTTCCACCTTTAGACCTAGCACCATTTTTTGGAAAAATGCACAAGTACCCCAACCTATGCCCAAAATCTCAGAGACACTTATATTATACTAAGGTCCTATTACCCTCTTTAATTTATTTTATAAATAATTTTCTACCTCTTTTCGGCCTACGTGGCACTATCAAGTATAAGTGTTTCTGGAATTTCGGGTATAGGTTGAGGGTACTTATGCGTTTTCCCCATTTTTTTGAAATGTTGGGTTGAAGAAAGATGCCCAACACTTCAAAAAGGTACATGACACATCCAGCGCCACACTATTGCTATTATATTGTTGCTACTATACTCTACATCCACTGCTTAGACGTTTTCTCCTATTCCAACAGGAAATCTAACATGTATTTTGTCAATCACAGATCACAAAGTTGCAACGGTAATTAAGAATACCAAGATGATAGCCACCAAAATAGTAACGGGCTGCTTTACTATTTCGCCTCTTGCGGCACCAACTTCTGTAAATATGTAAATACATGCATAGACTCCATTTGCTATTTCGCCTTTTGCAATATCAACTTCTATAAATAATATGTAAATAAAAGCATAGACTGTGCAATCATAAATTTAAATGTATATTGAATGTGTAGTCTTTTGCTATCAAATGTTCTTCAACCACTACTTTGTGCTGATTTTCCAACTGTTGCCTTAGAAGTATTCCCAACTATTGTCGCGCACGGACAACCTTCATCTAGTATAAATATAAAAGCGAATATAAAAGCGACTAGGAAACAGCTGTCAGGCGACATGCCTATTTTTCTTACCAGGAGTAATATGGGAATTTGCATAATGTTATGATGAAACAATGCTGAAATTTTATTTTGAGATTTAATTACTCCATTTATTATATTTTGGCTACAAAATATATTAGATGTACAACTTTAAAAAAATTAAGTTTCTAAAAAATTTAGTTGAGTTTTGAAATTTTATCAATGTCATTTTACGTGAATTTGAATAGATGAAATAATATATATTATTAAAAGTTATATAAAAGATACTATCAATCACAATACTTATACTTAGCAACTGAAAATATTTTTAAATTATGTAAGAAATTTGGTTGACCCTCTAATTTCATATGTACCATTTATATTGGAATTGAAGAAGTAACACATTATTAAAAAATGATGTCAAAAGTTTTAGAATTCAATAAATTAACAACTGAAAATATTTATGTTTATTCACATGAATTGAAATAGAAATAACATATGTTATTTAAAAATGATGTAAAAAGTACTATAAGCAACGATAAATTAATAACTTGACTTTCTTTTTTTTTAAAAAGAACATATAAAAAATTGATTAATCACATAAATTAAGATAAAAAAAAAAGTAATATATATTGGATTGTCCTGGCATGACCACCTAATATATAGTTTTATTTCATATGAGGCGAGGCATAAGCTTCGAGGTGCTGGACTGCTAGCACTTGAATCTTGAATTTTTTACATTTTATGAATTAATATAATAAAACATATAATGAAAATTAAGATTACAAAAAAATTATAATAAATAAAATAAAACAAGTGAAACTTAAAACGTTAATCAAAATCAACAATTAACTTAAAAAACAATCAAAATTATTCATCTCAAGAATAATTAGACTTCTTTTATAAAAAGTTAAATAGCAATTTATAAATTAACTTGTAAAAATTGTAATGAAGAAATTTTCAAACAGAAGCATCAAATCAAAGGAAGTGATGAAGAATGATACGTTCTTGCTTTGTAGAGTATCTCAGATAGTCACCTAACTAACATTTTTTTTATTCTCAGAAAGTTACTCAACTACGAGTTCTTTTATCATAAAGTCACTCAACTCTTTTTTATAACCTTAAAGTCACTCGACTATGAGTTCTTTTCTTAGAAAGTAACTCAACTCTTTTTTATAACTTCAAAGTCACTCAGCTATGACTTCTCTCAGAAAGTCACTCAATTATTGATTTTTCTCTGAGAAAGTCACTCAATTATTGTTAGTCGATTTAAACCTACTTTTGTTATGATATTTTCCTTTTTAAAAAATAAAAAAATTCATGTCAACAAATTTTAGTGAAAAATTAATTAAATAGGTTGGGTGACTTTGTAAGTAAAATATTCATAGTTGAGTGACTTTTTGAGAGAAGAACACATAGTTGAGTGACTTTCTAGGAGAAGAACTCATAGTTGAGTGACTTTCTAGAAGAAAAACTCATAGTTGAGTGACTTTCTGAGAAAAAAAATCCTTAATTGAGTGATCATCTGAAATATTATCTCTTGCTTTGTGATTTACACACATGCTCAATATCATTTGATTAATAGTTGACCCAACCCCTTGCTGTTTGAAGAAACCCTCCACTTCAATTGATATTTTTTCACGAAAAGCAGACATGAGATAAGAAATCCAGTGTTTCACTAAGATTTCGAATAGCAGTCCCGAATTCAAGTTGATTCTATTTCGACTCTTCCTCAGAGAAAGACGATCAAACAATTCTCAATCATGGTCCTTGCGGATCAGATCATCCATATAAGATATCTAATGAAACCGTCGCTGGAATTGAGATCTTATTCAAAGAGAAAGATCTCAAATATCTGGAGTTTCTTTTTGTAGCGAGAAAGGCCCTTTCTATCTTATTTGTCAAACGCGCTAGCTGCAATCAAAAAACAGCGCTAACTAGAAAATAGAAAGTGCTTCGAAAGGCGCCGGCAACCTTCTTACTGACAGCACAACTAGGTGTGGCACTCAATTAGTAGCGCTGGCACGTCACTCGGCAAAAAACCTCTTTTCTCTATTTACAAAACGTGAGTAATAGTTTTCCAAATTTGAAGAATAAATATTCATCCTCTCTATATTTCTTAAAAAATATTTTAGTATTATTTATATTATACAACATTTATAATTGACATATTATAAACGGAAAAGGGCTAAAAGTACTATCCCTGAACTATAGGAAAAGGTTTAAAAATACCCTTCTTCTAATCTTTTTAGTCTAAAAATGTCTTTCCATTAACCTTTTGGCTTACTTATACTCTTGAAACTAACAACCCTCTCTTTAGTTATTTATTTTTTAAGAATATTATTATGTGTCATTCTCTTAGTTTTTAAAAATATTATTATGAAATAAAACCTCAATCTCAATTAGAGTTTTTTTTTATAATTTATCCAAGCCAAAACAATATACCTCTTCAAGACTTCATTTTCTTTTAAATCTAGTAATATTTTGCATTTGTTGTAACCTTCTTCTTTTTTTTTTTGCTTTTTTTGAATACGGGTCCACTCCATCTCTTTAATATTTCATAAACAAATTAATAATGTCACAATCATAATAATATATTATCTTATTCATAATACATTATAATTTTTTAAAATTAGTTATCACAGAGAATTATTAGTAAAACAATTACATTATCATTTTTTTTTAAAATGGAAAATAAATATGGCTTAGGATTTATGAATAATATAATGTGTTGCTATAATTGTGTCATTACTAATATTTTTATAATATATTAATTATCTAAAACAAACTTACAAAAAATGCTAAAGCAAATACAAAAATTACTAGATTAAAAAAAATATTATTTAGTGTCTTGAAGAGGTATAAATATTTTTAGTAGAGGTGAGGCTTTTATTTATACAATGAGAAAATGACACATAATAACTATTATTTTTAAAAAATAAAATAAAGAGAGGATTGTTAGTTTCAAGGGTACAATCAGAAGGTGAATGGTGTTATGCCGTAATTTTACTGTCCTTTAGAAAAATCACTTTTTGAAATGTTCTAAGTATAAAACAATTCGAGAAAAATACTTTAAAAAGAGTCGCGACTTAATATTTTAAAGAAATTAAGAAAACTTAATTTTAAAAGGCCTTAACAGATAAACCTTTAAAAATTAGAGAGAATGGGTAAAAGGTTCTTATTTACGCTTCAAGAAGGTTTTTAAGACACTTGAAGCGCCCACTAATATGCAGTTATCCTACGACTTAGATTAAATATATTTTGACTATTTTTAGAAAAATGATCAACTTGAGAAAATAGTTAAACAAAGAATAATTTTTAATTTTTAATAAAAAAAATATTAATTGAAATATTTGAATTAAATTGCAAGTGATTAGCATTTTAACAAAAAAAAAATAGATTAATTAAAATTTATTTGACTCATAATAATTTGAACTAATTTAGTCGATAAACCAAGAGATCAGTTTAAACTAGTTAAAAGTAAGTGAAAGTTTTGAACAGAAAACATTTGAATAAGTAAATAAGGGTGCAAGAGTTGATAAAATAAAATTGATTAAAGTAAACCAACACAAAGAAAATAATTCATCATTTGGGGAGTTCAATTAAGTTATTTTAAAGTTAGAGTTAATAAAAAAAAATAGCAATAAGTAATCACAATTAAATAATCTAGGAGAATAAAGGAGAAGATAAATTTGGGCCCTTTTTTTGGGCAAACTCGTTGCTGATTTGGGCTTTTGGCTCAATTCCCATTTTTGTAAATCCCTGTTGTATATCAGTGTATATCGAATGTATACAACCCATTTTTCTGCTTTCCGAGACCTGTTTCAGCTTTCAATTTCTTGAAATGATGAGTTCAACTCGATAGTGCTGAGTTCGGGACTCCATAGCACATTCGAAATGCAAAGGGAAGAGATAGAAGGGAGTCGAATGGCCTCAAACCAAGGAGGGGTTCATGCAAGGTAAACATGGAAGAAAAATTAATACTTAACTTGTAGTAGAATTAAAATTCAAGGAAAGTTGAACATATGACATATTAAATTCCAATCTTCCACTAAATGGTTAGTAGCAAGACTCAAAAATGCACATAAATAAAGAAAAAAAAATAGTCTTTCTAAACAAATAAATGGAACCCAACAATGACTAAACTATCAATTTAAGAAGGAATGTTTAAAAAATAATAATAATAATAATAATAATAGTAAATAATAATAAGAATTATTATAGGCGACTTCACAATTACGCTAATTCTTATTTAAATTGATTAAATTTCTTAACTCCTAAACTCTCATTGTTATACAAGTAACACTTAAAATCATGTGACTAAACTATTATCTTGACAATTAACACATATCATGGAAGAACACCCTTTGGCAGTAGCAGACAAAACAATACAAATGTTATTTCTCACTACCAATGATTGACACTTAACTTTACTTTTTACTTTTTTGTCAAAAGAAAAATAATGATAATACAGTAATGTAGTCAAATGCATGTCATATCTAAAGCAATGTAATAGAATAACAAAAATCATGTTATCCACGGAACAGAGGACTCACAAGGAAGGGAGCAAACATGAGTTTAAAGGTCTACCGATTCAAACAAATAGAATGGAGAAGGAGTCCACAAGTTCAAAGTTTAGCCAAAATATTTTCAAAAAATTGTCTCAACATTTACGAGGTATCAACAAGTTCATAAAAATCTGAAAACACCTTGAGCAAACATAATGCAAGAAACGAAACTAAGAATGCAGTATTCAAAAGCTGAATTCTAACAACCAACACGAAATACATATGAGATGGAAAAGTCTAAAGAAAAGGAAAGAAAGCTATATGGCATTTACCCATCAATCTACATGTTAAGCAGTGACTAAATCAAAACAACTAAAATACTTAAAATGAACACAAAGAAAAATCGAGAATTTAAAGAAATAGTGGAAGCAGATTACCTGGTTATGGGTAGCGAACTAGAGACGACGTGTTGAAATGAACTATTTCACCACCACGTGAAAAGAACTCCAACGAAAGCTTCCGATGACAAAGAACAAAGAGGTTAAGACGAAAACTCAAGATTCGAAATTCTTAACTTAGCAACTATAGAAATCAAAATTTTTGTTATGAACCTATATCACTGTGATTTTCCTCTATCTCTCCCTCTATTTCTGTCCGTCCCTTAAATGGCACCAATATCATGTATTTATAGCAAAAAAAAATAATTTGAATTTCAATAGCCGTTTTAGCGGGAGATGAGAGATTGATTGAAAATAATGGAGGAGAAAACGAGTAAGAGAACCCCAAAAATCCGGATTCGATGTGATATCTTTCGATTCAGATTAGATTTGGGTGAGATTTTATCTAAGCCAAAGTCAACAAATCTATCCCAAAGTCTACAATATTTGAAATTTAGAGGGAGACACTTTCAATGGTGAAGAAATTAGGGTTCTTGGTATTGACTTTTGCATTTTGGAGGAAGAAGAAAAGGGAGAGGAGCTTGTCTTTGGTTGGAAAAGAATAAAAAGAAAGGAACGTGGGAGAGTATGCAATTATATGAATATTTGCAGATGTGCAAGAATTAAAAGGAGGGCCCATTATATTTAAAATTTGGTCACTTTACTTTCTATTCTAATCAAATTAGATTTATATATGACCAAGTTGAATCAAATAACTAATTCGGCCAAAATTAAAATAAGATGAATAATTATCGATTAATTATTTGAGCTTCTTAATTTAAACAAGACAAAATAATTATCAAGACTTATTCATTACTTAAAATAGAGAACTAATTATACAAAATTATAAAATTCACTAATTCAAGGAAATAAATGCGTAACTATGATAAACATTATTTGTAGGCTATTTATTAAATATTTATATAAAAGACGAAAATTATATAAACCAACATGTAAAATTATATAATTATTTCTGAAAAATACTAACCAAAACTAAATAGAAAGAGATTTTAAAATATATATTTTTTAGGATTTTTCAAAGACGATTATTTCAAATTGTTTGAAATTGAAGAAGCTCGATAGTTAACTCGAATTGCATAGGGTCAAAATTGGGTGTCAACAAATGGTAGGGTATATTTAGACTAAAAAGGTGGGTAGAAGGGTATTTTTAGACCAAAAGATGGATGGAGGTGTTTTTAGACCTTTTCCTATTGTTCAAGGATATTTTTGATCGTTTTCCGTATTATAAATCATATAAGACCATTAATTAAGTCTATTATATTCATAATTATTTTTAATGTAATATATTTATTATATTAATTTCAATTGAATAGTATTACTTTGTAACTATTATTAATGAGGTTCCATAAAAAATATTGAGATATAAGTTAGTTTTATTATAATTTATAATTGTTTTAAAAAATAATTATCATAAAAATAAAATTTGCACGCGTTAAATGTGTAATTAAATAAAAAATATCTAAAAATATATTATTGACAGGTATACTACTTCCATCCGAATGCATTATTAGAGCATTTATGGGAGCAACATAATAATTTTTGAAAGTTGAGTATTTATGTAAAATTTAAAATAAATTTATGATGATGTAATATTTATATAATTATATTTCATCAATGATTTCATCAATAAACGGGAAATAGAGTAAAAAAGAATAATAATAATAATAATAATATTTTTATTAAAAAAAGTACAATATATTTACATGGCAATGCACATGCAGCCCACTACTTACCACAAATTTGGGTGTGGCCTTTTAAGAGAAAAAATATTCCACTTTTAAAATGTCTGGGGGGTAATAGGACCCCCGTGAAATGTAAGTGTGTAGTCAAAAATTGACTAATAGATTGAGGGTTCATTTGATCATTTTCTCATTGAAAATAAGTACTTAAAATGTTTTTTATTTTACCAAATCCTTGCTTTAAAATTATTTTGACTTAAACATACTTTAAATAAGTCAATTCAAACACTCTTATCTAGGATTTGTAAAATATAGACCCATTACTAGTAAAAAAGGGAAAAAATATTTTAAGTGAGGATTGTTTTTTTTTGTCCTCCAGATGTTTGGTACCCGCGTTTGAGCTCAACTAAATTTGGATTCACGTTGAGAAGTCCTACATTTGGGGGCAGGTGGGGGTAAAGTGCTCCCTAACAAAGACAACTCCGTAGAGACTCCAACCAAAGACATTTAGTTAAGGATTAAAGAATACTTACCACTCCACCACAATCCTTGTTGGTAGTGAGAAATGATTTCTAATCCTATAGATAAATAACTCAACATTCAATCAAGTGCACCATTCAACCTTTTTCTAAGATAAGTGTCAATAAATAATTGTCACGACCCAGAGGTACCCCCTAAATGTAACATGGCATACAAGACCCCGAGATGCCTCATATAAGTCACTTAGCTTTCATAGTTAAGATAATAGAAATACGATAAGAATTAAAACATTTTAAACAGTATCAAAGTTCATAAAACGAAGCGAAAGTCTCATACAACTTGTCTCAAAAACCATCTAGTACAATAGAATATTGGAACACAAACCATACAACAATATCCAAACCATAAAATGAAAGAACATAAGAGAAATGGTGGCCAAATCCTCGAATGCTATGAGGACTCACCAATCTTCAACCTTGCATCTACTATAGATCTTAGCCATAGGGATGAGAGTCGGGAACGCCGGACCCTACATTTGGTAAGAAATGTAGGCAAGAGTCTGTGTTAGTACAAGATTGTACCAAATATGATAACTTGCATAAACATCATCGTAAGCATAAGAGTTAGACAATATAAGTCATAAGCATAATCAATGCACATAGTATATCATATCTACATATAAGAAATACTTCTTAAAGTAACCTCAAAGCATACTTAGCCAAGACATGTGTAATCCTCCACTAGTCTTACTCATCATGGATGACAATCTCAAGCAACACTCGAAGCTCATCACCTATCATAACATTTTTAGCTTATCTTTTATAGACATGGGGAATCACCTCCTTGCCTTCCTATAAAGGCGCATGGGTAGTTGCCTTTTGCCTTTCTTATATGGTCATGGGTACTGCCTCCATTTCCATCATCATATGGGATCATGGGTACTCGCCTCCATGCCCAACATTATATGACACGGGTAATTGCCTCCATGTCCAATCATCATAATAGGAATGAGGGTAGTCGCTTCTTGTTCAACTTTAAGGAATAAGGGTAGTTTCCTCTTATCCTTCTCATTTAGAGGTCAAGGGTAATCGCCTCTAGCCTCATCAATTGCTTAGTCTTTTAGCCTAGATTCATTTTAGGTGAGAAATCCTTTCAACCTAGAATCATTCAATGTGAGAAAACCTTTCCCATTCATACATAAGCAAATCATATGGGAACTATCCCTTCCACAACAATCACATCAATAATCAACAATTCATCATATATTGCTTTACTCTCAAAGCAATCTATAACATAATCATCCTACATGCTTCAATCTCAAAGAAATTCATAATGTATCTCATTCATCCTACAATAATACATCTAACCCACAACTTCTCCTTTCATGGATCAAACCCACTTATATCAAATTCATCTTAGAAACATAGGTTAAACATGGATACATGTAAATTCATCCTAAAAATATGTAATCCTATCAATTCAATCATAAAAAATCATAACCCAATCAATTGAATCAACATTCATCAAGACCCACAACACTAGAAGAAAATCCTAACTCAAATTGGGAAATTTCTACTTTTCAATTGGGGAATCTTGGGGGCTCTATGGATGAATAAAACTATCATACCTTGATATCAAAGCCCACAAGAAATTGGAGAATGGAGACTTGACCTTGAGCCCTAGCTTCACCTTCTTCTTCAACTTCTAGAGAGAGAAATATTTGGAGATGAAGAAGTTTGGGTTTCTTTTGGTGAATTTGAGATAATGAATTGAATGAACTAATTTAGGGGTTAAAATAACTTATATAGTGGTCTTAGACATAGACAAAACAATGTAGTATCAATATAAAATAATTAGGAAAAGACCCAACTGCCCCTAACTATAATTGTCGACTGTTGACCCACAACCCTACTCGACGGACCATGATCTGACTTACGGTCCGTCATTTGGGGTTAGGAAGATTGAATTTGGGGTCTTGGACCACGTACCTTGGACCACAGACCGTGGTCTGACCGACAGCCCGTTGGTCAGGCCATGGTTCCTAGACCTTTGGACAATTTTGGGTGCTAGTCCACGGACCCCCACCTACGGTCCATGGTCCTACCCATGGGCCATGGTTGACCCTCGTGGCTTGCACCTGCAACTTCTAAATTTTTGCTATATTGCCCTCTTTCGAATTCGGGGTGTTACAATAATATTAAACTAATTTTATAAAATATATACATAAAATACTTAATTTTATAATATGATCATGAATTCACATACCCCAATTTTAGTAGACGTTGGGACATTCGATATGAAATTGCAATGTGAAATTATGAGATGAAATCCGTGTTTGGACATGTGATTTAACACTGATTTCATATCATGAGATGAAATCTCAAATCTCCATAATAATTATGATTTGGAAATTTCAAATCATGATTTGAGATTTTTCAAATACAAAAATTAACCCACAAGTTTATATTTTATAAAAACAACCCCACATATATATCTACTAACCATTTATTTCATTTGTAAATCAAATTTATAATTCATATCATTACTTTTTAAACCATTTATATCTCATATAATGATTATTCTCATAAATATAAAATATATTATTACTTCAAATCAATTTCTACTTTACCATTTTTATTCACTAAATTCATTATTTTTTTTTATCAAATATATTTTCCATCAAAATTGACCAACCAATGACTAAAATTAACAATGTTGGTTCGTCTTCTCAATCATATGAACAAGAAATGTAAGTTCAACGTGAGAAGATTGTTCGTACTATGTGAGTAAATTATATTAAAGACTAGCACGCTACAATTTATGTTTAATTTAATTTGTTTATTGAATTAAAGCTTGATCAATAAATAATGTATATCTTAAGAATATCTTTGTGATAGTGTATTATGTGATTTTATAAACTTGTATTTGCTAAGGTTGTATAAAAAATTGAGATAATTTTATAACTTATGAGGTTTTTATGTTTATGAGAAAACATACAACAAAAAAAATTCAAATTGCATGTCCAAACAAAACTTCAACTTCATCTCATAATTTTATCTCAGGATTACATATCATAATTTCATATCGCATGACCGAACGAGCCCTTACTACATAAATTCGCCCCTGCCACTAAATAATTTTCTTTTAATTCAAATTGCAAAAAGAGACATATTTGACACCACACACATTATTTGAAGAATCTTAGTTTTCTTTGAAGGGAAAATGTTAAAAAATGCCCTCAAACCTCCATTTATAGTTTGGTTTCAAAAATGTCCTCGAGTCAATACTTTAGTTTAAAAATGCTATTGTATTAAATACTTTAGTCCAAAAATGTCCTTATTGTTATTTAATGACAAAAATACTCATTTTTCAAATAAATATATTTATTTATTCTTTTAACACATTATTTTTCTAATAATATCTTTCAATTTTAAGAAATGTTTATCCTACTTCAATTCAGAAAAAAATAATAAATAAAAAAATTCTTATTTTATTATAATTATTTTTTATCGTTATATAAATAAAAATTAATGACGGATATACTATTATTTTATAAATATGACATATATTATTCGTTGAAAGCGTACATGAAGTTATTCTATTTTAATTGATAAAATGAGATTAAGAAGAAAAAAATTATTTCCTATAATTTTATTTGTTAAAGTGATTTTTAAAAGAAAGAAAACTAGAATAGGGTTCTTAAATAATATTTTAATTAGAAAGAAGATGTATTTAAAAAGAAAAGAAATAGTACATTTATTCGAAAAAGGGCATTTTTAACTCATTTAGCAACTATAGGGGTATTTCTGAACCAAAGTATTAACTACAAAAATATTTTTGAACCAAAATATTAACACAAATACATTTTTAGCCAAACTATAAACGAAAGACATTTTGATCCATTTTCTCTTCTTTTAATTCAATTTGCACAAAAAAGACACATTATACACCAAACCCATTGTTTGAAGAATCTTCTTTCTTGAATAAAAAAAGGAATCTTTTTAATGTCACAATCACTTTTTTTTTGGTTCTTTCTGCAGATTCCTTGTCATTTTTGTAGGGCCATATATGGACAGTTGGACACCATTCAGTTTTGGTGAAAGATGTGCTCCATAAAATAATAACAATAAATACTCCCTCTATTTCAATTTACATGATACATTTTGTTTTTCAAGTGTTAAATAATTTAAGTTTGATCGAAAATTTTCTCATGAAATATTCAAATTTTAAAAAATGAAATTTATATATTTGTAATTACATAAAAAGTATAAGTCTCAAATCTCAATAATTGATAATTCAAAATATTTAAAAAATATAAAAAAATTTAGATCAACTAATTTGAATCTCAAAATCTAAATAAAATATGTCATATAAATTGAAAAAGAAAGCAAGTAATAAAAAAAATATAAAGTAGAGACGCGGCAGTGCTTTTTTTCTAATAGGCTTTTTAAAACACTGTATATTAATGTTTGCTTGTGTTTGTGAGAGAGAAGAAGAGGTTAGTGATGGATCTGAAAGGTACGCCGGTTGAAAATGAATACCGTATGCCTGCTGAATGGGAACCCCACTCTTGTTGTTGGATGGGTTGGCCGGTGAGAATTCTATATTCCTTCAACTCGCCAATTGTTTCACTGAGATTTATTCTTCTTGCATAATTTAATTTTTGGTTCTGGTTTTGGTTCTTTCGTTTTAGGGTTAGTTAGTTAGCTCTGTATCTGTGGTGTCTGTGTGGATTTAAGGATGATCGCTAATCATGGAGGTTTTATCTGAAAAGTTTTGTTTTGGATGGTTGCAACAAATCCTACTAGAAATGATCCAATGTTTTTTGTGGTTACCCTTGGCTGCTCCTACTCTACCCTTTTAGTTCTGTTGTAGGAGAATTTGATGAATTTCAATAGGAAGTTCATATTTGACTTGAAATCCCGAAAATTATTTCTGAAACTTCTGAAAGTTTGTGCATGAATTATAGGACTGATTTGCAAAGTTTGGTGTATTTTTGCTAAGGTGAGATTAGACTTTTATTGCTGAATATGATATAATTGTTTACCGAGCAGAAATGATATTTGACTGGGCAAATGAGTATGGAGTTGAGTTTCGATTGAACGAGCAGTTCCGTATCATTATTTAAGACATTTTTGAAAAAAAATGGGTCATTTCGCTATCGTATAAGGAAGTTACGACTCTTTTAGAGAAAATTAAAGTTGCTGGTTTCTGGTGTAAATACTCACTCGGGTTTAGCAGAAACCTCTGTTTCCATCTTGGACCATAATAGTAATACTAGTAACCGTAAAATTGATAATTAAAATAAAATAATGCATGTAAATATATATAATCTCACCCCACAGATTCTAATCGTTAGATAATTGATAAGTGAGAATGCAGCTATGCTTATCAAATATAGCATGTAATTCAGTAACATGCCAATATGTAGCTGCAAAATTAAGCATTGTGCCAATCAGGATGAATGGAATTGGTGCAACTTGTTGTTTAGTGAGTTTGCATATTATTCAGGAATGTGATTCATTGCACTTCTTGTTTAAGAGCGAATTGTCATACTTGTATTTTAAAGCTGCTCTGATGCCAGTGAGAAGGAACTTGACTCATCAGCAAACACGAACTCAGTTCCTGGTTCTCTCCTTTCTTATTATCGGTGAAAGTTATCTTTAGTTCCCTTTTGTATCATAAGTGTCAGAAGTCTCTGTTTGAAATTTTGTATTGGAGTTCCATCTTAGTAGAGTATGAACAGAGGTGGATGTATAGTATATTATACGGGTTTGGCTAAACCCAGTAGCTCCACACCTTGTATATGTGTTGGGAAATCCGCTAAATATGTACATGTATAAACTGCCAACCCAGTTGCATAAATTAGTTGTGGGTTCGATGGCAAACTAGAGTTGGTAGAACCCATAAACTTCAAATTTTAAATCTACCTCTGTGTACGGCTGGTAGAGTAGATTTCGCAATGTGAACAATCTCTTTGTTTAAACTGAAGATTTCACATTTATTAATGACATTTTATGATACCATTTGTATGGTTGACATTTTGTTATGACTTTATATTTTCTTAAAAGGCTATGTATCTTCATCCCTGGTCAATTAGTACTATATCCCAATTTTATTTCTTTTTCCTTCCCTTTCTTTTTGGCTCAACTTTCTGTGCAGCAGGATATTCTGGTAGTAATTGCTTAAAAAGAACCAGAGAAAAGTTTGGGTGTCTATTTGCTGATAGCTTTATTATTGAGATGTAGGAGCGTCCAGATAACTGGCGAAATAATGGAGTCCACGGTCAGCGTGTATTTGCAACTGTAGCATCTGCTATTTCAAGATTTGAACCAGTAACAGTCTGCGCTAGTGCTGCTCAGGTTGACAGTTTTTTGAAGGCATCCAAAAAGTTTTCTTCTCACATCATGTTAGTTTCTCTTTATTCCCTAGCATGTGGTTCTAACACACATCTATGTTGTACAGTGGGAAAATGCATGCAACTTGTTGCCTAAACATATCAGGGTTGTGGAGATGAGCATCAATGATTCTTGGTTTCGTGATACTGGTCCAACTGTGAGCTACTGTTTCCTTTCTGTGGAATTCAAATGGTATTTACTTTTAACCGTCACACCGCAGAGGAAGTTACAATTTTTATTTTTTTTTATCTTTATCTATGCAGTTTGTCATCAGAAATACCACAGCAAATGCAGAACATGCAGTGTCAAGTGTTGCAGGGATTGATTGGACCTTCAATAGCTGGGGTGGTAAGAGATTTGGATCCCACTCTTGATATCTATGAGGAACATCTATGCTGTTTTTCTTTTTTCTCGCAAAAGCTGTCAACTGGTGTCTCCTGTTCCAGGAGTTTTCACCTGTTACCTACAAAATGCAATCCGATTTCCATTAATTTTAAGGTTTTGTTTTTCCTTTGGAGGCTTAATAAATATACTCAGTCTCTGTTAGACCTGCTGTAACTAAGGTCTATAAACGCAGGAAGAAGGGTGGAAAGAAGGCCTAAGTATTACTGCTTTATTTAGTTATTACTATGTATATGTATTTTTAGCAGTTACTTAGCAGTTACATAGAAGTCAATATGGTTATTAAGGAAGACAGGCAGTTTATTCTGGAGGATATTGGTTCAGTAGTTAAACTGGAGGGTAAGGTTACTCGAAATACCTTGGTTGTTGGGTGAATTATCATTCACAGATCTTGTTTGTGTATTTGTAAATTTGTTCTATTAGTTGGTGGAAATATATAACAGTGTAGTGTGTTGTTATCTTTGTGTTGTACTTGGAAATTTACAGCATAAGGTTGGAGACTTTTTGGGTTCCTAACAGTCTCAAATCTGCAATTTACGGAACTAAAGGTTCAAACTTATGATTATCTTGTTTGTAGCAAACTATTAGTCCTCCATAGATTGATCTTTAAGCTATATGCTCTGGAGTCAGAAATGTGAGTTTTTATTGTCAAGGGAAAATTCTCATCTATCCCACTAAAGAAATCCTTTTTCCCCAAATGTCAATCATCAGATAATTTAGCTAATAGCCAATCTGACATGATGGTACTTTATGTTGACTTGTTCCTTCTCAAATGCTCGAGGCTTTCTTAGCATTCAGCTCCAGCATATGACACGATTATTCTCCCGCTTGTCATATCATATGGAATCCATAGAAATACAGTTTGATGATATGTTGAAGGACTCGGGATATTTATCTTCTGTGTTTAGTATTCTGCTTTGATTGCCTAGAACTTCCACAAAGAGAAACATACTTTAGTGTGTTTGGTTAAATCACATGTGTGCTTTGTTCTGTGACTTCTGTCTTGCCATAGTAATATTGTCTCAAAACCATATTCAGTAATATATGGTTGTCCTTGGATTTGATGCAAGATACGTTTGGTTTCTTTCGCTCTGGCAAAACACATTCATGATGGTGATATTTGAAATATATAGGTGTTGATGAGGGTTGTTACAAAGACTGGAATCTTGACCTTCTTGTTGCAAGAAAGGTCTGCAAATGTGTCTTGTTGATAGTACATTATTGGTCATTAGATACACCTCCATTGAGTTAACCATTCTGTTCTTTTGCTTAGATTTTGGCAATTGAAAAGCTCCCAAGGTTTCCGCAGTCTATGATTCTTGAAGGTGGAAGCATTCATGTTGATGGAGAAGGTAGATACATTTTATTTATTTTCTGAACTCGACTTGAATACCTTATAGTTTGAAAACGAGTCTCTTCTCCATTTCAGAGAGTTGATTTCGGTAGCTGTGATCTATTTATGAAACTACAGTCATAGACAAACTCCCGATCATCTGCCTGTAAGATATTAAGCAAGTAAAGTATTGAAGCCAAAAACCACGTCATAGCTTCTCCGTTACAAAACTTAATTATTAATTCTTGAACTATGACATCTTAAATTTTATTGCTAGTAATATAAGGTACTGAATGTGCCAACATATTGAAGTTTAGAATGCTGAAAAAAAGAGTTGAAGGTTCTGCTGGTAATTTACTTTCATCTACTTAGGCGTTTATCAGTTCCATGGGGTGTCTTTATCTGTTTTCCTTGAATCTCATATTGTATGTATTCTGAATTCATATAGCGATCTAGTGATTGTTGTTTGGATGCAAAGAACATGCTATCTTATCCTCTTTTATCCTCTCTTCAGGGACTTGTCTCGCAACAGAAGAGTGTCTCCTGAACAAAAACAGGAATCCCCATTTGTCTAAGGAACAGATTGAGAATGAACTAAAAGCATATCTTGGAGTCAGGAAGATTATTTGGCTGCCTCGAGGGTTGCTTGGTATTCATTGTGCTCATGAACTTATATTTTCCTGTGCACATAGTTAATATTAGTCAAATTGTGTCCTTGACCTGCAAAATTCCATGCTTTCATGTGGTAGTGTTGGATTTAACAAAGTTCAATCCTTGGTTGTGTCATTAGTATGATGTGCATCCATTCTCATTTTTGAATAAGACAACAGCCGTGAGAATCTTGAAATTTCCTACACCAATACAATGTGTGACATCATCGATCGCCCCTATCCTTGGTAATAGATCCAAGATACTTAAAACTTCATCTCTTTTGGATTGTCGGGATATCAAGCCTCATTTCCATGCTAGGTTCATGCGATTCATCACTGAACTTGCACGCCAAATATTCTGTCTTGGTCTTGCTCAACTTGAATCCCTTAAACTCCAGAGTCCGTCTCCAAACTTCCAACTTAGCGTTAGCTTCTATGTTGCTCGGACTCTTCACAAATGTCAAGGGGTGCGTGTTGGATTTGCCAAAAGTAGTGTATTTTTGGAGAATCCGACACGGGTGCAGCATCAAAAGTGAAGAGTCCGCGCAACTTAGTTAACTTTGCCACGAGTCTCATCAATCGGAACTATATCCTCCGCAAATAACATACATTATGGCACCGCACATTGGATTTGCCGCGTCAATTCATCCATTAACAAGCAAATAAAAATGGGCTAAGAGTTCATCACTGGTGCAACCCCATCACAACTAGGAAGTGCTCTGCGTGTCTGCCTGTCCTTACCTGGGTCTTGACTCCATCGTACATGTCCTTAATCGTCCTAGTGTACACCACATGTACACCTCTAGCCTCCGGGCATCTCCAAAGAACCTCCCTGGAAATGTTAAAGTACAAAATTAGCTAACTTAATGGTATTGACCTTTAAGTCTGAGCCAATTATAAGGATTTCATTACAAAGAAATCTTTAAAACTTGATATATCTATGTTGTTTTCATATTTGCGAAGAAGAAATTAGTTGAAGGAAAGATGAGAAGAGAATTGAATACTGAGTCGATAATAACGTTATTGCAGGATCAAAATGCCCTTTAATAATCTAAAATACTTGATATTTTAATGACAACGCGGAATCACATTCAATTTTTTTCTCTAAAGAACAATCCAAAGGAACCTACATAAAAGAATATTAATTTTAATAATCGGAATAAAGTTGGTATATTGAAATTTTGTTAGTTACTTGGAGGTTATTAACCTATAAAAAATTTCTTATTAGAGAGTTTAAGTCTCGTATTCAAATAACGTATTAGGATGTTAACTGTTCAATGAGTTCACGGTTTTATTGTTTATCTTTCAAAATTTATGCACTGATGTTTCCCTTTCTTTTTCTATTTTTTTCCAAAATAATCATAGAGAAGTGAATAGTTAGGTTTTAGTTTACTGTTGACGTTGCAGGTGATGAGGATACAAATGGTCATATCGACAACATGTGCTGTTTTGTGAAACCTGGTGTTGTTTTGTTGTCTTGGACTGATGATCTATCTGATGAACAATATGAAAGATCCTTTGAAGCACTCTCTATTCTTGAAAATACTTCTGATGCCAGTGGTAGAAAAATACAAGTGATCAAACTCCATGTACCTGGGCCACTCTATATGACAGATGAGGAAGCAGCTGGAATAGTTCAGGTAATGTTTTTGGTACCTTTTTGGTAATATTCTACAATTGTCATTCATAAAATAAAAAGAAAAAAGATAAATTGCAGAGCTGTCTAAAAATATCAATGACTCTCAAGTCAATGTTTGGTAGAATTTGTTAATATGATATAGAAATGATGATTTAATTCTCTTTTCTTTTTCTATTTATATGCAACACATTCATGGGTAGGATGGTTTTCATCAGTTGAAATTTTGGATCAAAGATCACTAAATATGGATTACATTTGTTTTTTCTATGACGCTGTCTTCCTTTCTGTTGATTACACTGGGTATGTCGTTGTCGTCGTCTTCCTCTCTGTTGAAATGTAACTTTCCTTTTGCTCACAGAACAGTAATCATAAATCTTTGTGTATAAATTAATTGAAACAACTATCCTTTTACATCACTGCATCGACTCAAAAGACGAAATCCCTAGAGAAATTGTGTGGCCTTTTAATTCCAAGCTTTTGACAGACTTCTTGGTCATGTTCTGTGAAAAGACAGAATGTAACTTGACCTTCTGTAACGACTGCTTGAATGAAATATCCATGATTCAGGGGATGCACACCTATGTCTTTCTGAAAAACATGATCCTTCGAAACTAAATTATATCTTGAGGAACATTATATTAGTGACGTTATAGATCTCATGCAATAGTAATCTTTCCAAACTCCAAAGTCCCCCAAGCACTTTTCTAGCTTCACCATTCTACTTTCTTGAGAAACTACTATCTGTAAGTAGAAAATCAAGCATCTTTCTCGGTTCTTTTTTGGGAGTCTATCATTCTGATCTCATCCTACTATTGTCTTTTACAGGATGGTAAAGCTAAACCTAGGCCGTCAGGTACAAGGCTTGCTGCTTCTTATGTAAACTTCTACATTGCTAATGGTGCAATTATTACTCCGCAATTTGGGGATAAAAAATGGGATGAAGAAGCTATTAGAGTCCTCTCACTGGCATTTCCAAATCATGAGGTAAGCAAGGAACTTGATCTGGTTGCTATTTGCAAGAGTCAGTAGTTATTGAACATAATGGAAAGACCAGTATAAAAAAGTTACCAGGCAACCCTTTGCAGTAAATATTGCTTTTCATGACCTAGAATGATAGAAGACGATAATAATAAAGTCATGAGAAAGATTCCTTCAAGAAACTCGGATGTTAGACAGAAGAATCCATTGATATAAGAAAGGAACAAACAAGACCAAGCATATGATTATAAATGATGACTATTGATGTGCTCATGCATCCACATAGTTAGTAATCGTTAAACCTACTCCTCGTACATGCACATAGTTCCAATATCATTTAGTACCCACTGATTTGGCATTGTAATTGAGAGATGCTAAATATGTGAACTTTTTTCTTAACCACTATGGTCATGAAATATTCGATGAAATGACTTGATCAATTGCAGTCTGATACTGTGATGGAAAGAAAAATTCATGCTTTAACTCATTCTTGCACCCAATATTTCGTCACGCTTGAGTTATAAAATCTGAATTTTTCCTCCAGAACTCAATTTTGAATATATGATTGGTGCAGGTTGTAGGAATTGAAGGTGCTAGGGAAATTGTACTGGCAGGTGGAAATATACATTGTATCACACAGCAGCAGCCAACCGGCCCAGAATAATCACCCAAGATTATAAATGATTCCATATCTTAGCAGATGGATAATAAGATTTGGCATTTGCAAGTGATAACATGGGAATTCTTCGCGATCACATGTTCAAGATGAGCTTTAGTTTCTGTATTTGTTTGTTCTTTCGAGATTCTGGAGTGCAAAAATAATGTCTGGATCCAGGTCAAAGTACGATTTTTTTTAAAGCCTTGGATTTTCAATAGTAACTGTTTTTTTGGATATTATACTGAAATCTAGAATGCATACTGCCTCTTGCTTGCTTTTTGAGTCGAAGATTGATGCCTACATATACAACACCAGAAGCTAAATATTTCTAGTACAATTACTTTGTCTATTAGCCAAGTCTAATCCTACTTACAACCCCAACTTTTGATACAAGGATGTAAGCATGAGATTTTTACTTGAACCTAAATCACATAACCCACGAGATGAACACTTGGCCAAATTGTAATTTACACCATGAAATTACCCGGATCTTTCAACTTGCTGGGCAACCTATTCTATATTCTGGAACAGCACTCTTCAGTAAGTGCTACCGTCTCATACTCAGTCAACCTCCTCTTATTTGTCACCATCTCCTATGCATATTTAGGGATTCCCTGCAAAATATCAACCAGAGGTAGATTAACGTTGTAACATCTCGCAACTAGAAAGAATTAGAAGGAAGTTTAAAATTTGGAAATAGTTACTTTTGGAAAGAATGAGGAAATCTGAAAATTTTTAAGTTAAAGTGAGTTTTTGGTCAACTTCAAACGGCTATAATTCCTAGCTCAGGATGATTTAGGTGTGATTCCAGATATGGTTGGAAAGACCTTGGAATGATCTTTCCAACGCCGCCAAGTTTGCGCGATTCCGAGTTTGTATGAGTAAGTTATTCCCTTTGGAAGTAGGGATGTTGGATTAAGGAAATGTCCAATCCGGAATTTTAAGGGGTATTTTAGTCTTTTCATTGCCCTATTATTTTAATCCATTTTTAGGAGTTTAATATGGGTCAAATCAGATTTTAGTCAGTTTTAGAATTTGGAATTTCACGCTAGGGATAAGGAGAAAGGAGAAGGGAAAAGAAGAAGGAGAAAAAGAGTAAATTCATCAAGATCGATCAAGAAAGTTGGTGTTTCGCCAATGATCTACTTCTATCAGGTATGTGAGGCTCTCATAACATTGGGATCGTTCTCCCACGTGCCAAGCATATTAATTTCAGTTTGGATTCGTCCTAAAAGCATTTGAATATTGATGATCTTGATATCTATCTTGAATGCATATATTGTTCTTGAATTTGACTGAGTTGGGAAGTTTCTGAGTTCGTTACGTCGCATCATAGTCGTTTCGAGTTAGGTTCTTAGGTACATTTGTTGGGTATCTGTATCTAAAAGTAATTTGGGAAAAAGAACCGAGTTTGGGTGAATTGGGGTTGAAAAACGAAGAAGAAATTTTGTAGGACGAAATTAGAGGGTGGTCGCGCGTCGCGCACCTAGGGCCCAATTTTGAAAACTTCTACTCAGCGTCGTGGAGATGACACGAGGTATTCTACCTCAAAAGACGTTTTCGAAACCAAAATTTATTATGCCTCCGTGTCGCGGATCCACCTTTAAATCTTGATTTTCGATCTTTTCTCATGTTTAGCTATCTAAAATCATTCCTAAATGACATGAGATCTTTCCAAACACCAACCCTAATCCTTGAATCCATAATTCAATTCAAGGATCAGCTAAGAGTCACGTCAAGAACAGTTAAGATCAAAGTCAAGAGAAGTCAAGAGTCTACTAAGAGAAGTTCATTTCAAGTTTTCATAAGTCTTTTACAAAAGTTTTAACTTTGTTTTAAGCCTTAAGTTTTGAGTTCAGTAAAGAGTAAAATTGAAGTTCTTTTCTTCAAAGAACTATATGGGGACTATGTATTCCCAAAGAGATTTAAAAATGTTTTCACATTTAAATAAGAACGGAAATTGAGATTTCCAAAGAGCCTTCGGGCTAGTGTTCAGCAAAGAGTAATAGCTTTCTAAATGAAGTAGGGAAACTGAGATTTCCAAGATAGCCTTTGAGCTAAGTTTTGAGCACTATTCTCAAATCACAGAAAGAAGTATGTTTTTAAAACATAAAGAGCTAGTATATTTTGGAAGTAGTATTGAGCACCGATATGGGGGAGAGTTTAGACAACTCACAACCCATATAAACCATGTAGCCATCATGGGTAGAAAAGAGTCATACTTTTTAGATGAATCCTTTTCACATAGACTAGTGGATCCACTTAGTAGTTCAGGTCTTATACATGTGGCAAGGTATAGGATGCACTGGCAGCGTGAGGAAGATTACTGTATCATTACTATAGCTCTTAAGTGATGATTGTTGGTTAGAGAAACTCCCACGGAAGTTATTGTATTTTTATATACATCACTTTATTGTATTTTTACATACATTTCAGAGTTATGTTGTATCCTTGTATATACACAGAGTTGACATCATGTTTTTAAACACCTTTTCTTTATATTGCACTTGTTTTAAACTGCTTTATATTGAAATGAGTTCAGTTAAGTATTCATGAGTTGAGAAGAGTCAAGGTAAGTGTTTCTTTCAGATTCCCTTTCAAGCCTATGTTGTTTTAACATTCCAACTTGCATACTCGTACATTCAATGTACTGATGCCAGTTGGCCTTCATCGTCTTATGATGCAGACACATGTAACTAGGATCGGCATTCCAGTGCACCGTTGATCCAATGATCAGTTTAGAGTCAGTTAGTGAGCCTCATTGCATTCCGGAGGATCTATTTTCATTCCTTTCTAGTTAGCTCATTAGGATGTTATGGGGTTGTCCTAACATCCATCTCAGTTGTTTTAGAGGCTTCATAGATAGTCAGATGTTAGTCCTTTGAGTCTTTTCATTATCATTTCTTATTGTTAAGACTTGCGTTGCCACTTTTCGGCCAAGTTGAATGTTTAACCTTTAAACATTCTCAGTCATCTTATTATTCAGTTCAGTTAAGTGTTATTGGTCATTAAGTATGAATATTGTCTTCCATTGAGTTAATTAAGCCAGGCCAAGGGTTCGCTTGGGGCCAGTAATGGTCTTCGAGTGCCAGTCCCGCCCAGGGTGTAGGATCGGGGCGTGATAAAGTTGGTATCAGAGCCTAGAGTTCAATAGTCCTAGGGAGTCTATGAAGCCGTGTCTGTAGAGTCCTAGTTATTGGTGTGAAGCGCGCCACATCTATAATTATGAGGCTGCAACATTTAGGAGTTCCTTCACTTCTTTCACACTCTTTTCGTGCGCTAGAGTTGATCTCTAAAAAGTTCCTTCTAATTCGTGCTTGCGCGTGTTTCAGACAATTATGCCTCCACGAAGAGCTGTCAGAGGTCGTCCTGCTAGACGCAATGTTGAGGAACAAGAGTTACCAAATGCACCTGAAGTGCAACCTCAAGGAGAAGTCACCAATGCTAAGTTCAGAGAGGCAATTAGGATGTTGAGTCAAGTTGTGACTAACCAAGTTAGTCAACAGAGGGGAGCTCGACAGGAAGGAGTTGACACTTCAAGGATTCGTGAGTTCTTGAGGATGAATCCTCCAAGCTTCACTGGTTCAAGCACTTCTGAGGACCCAGAGAACTTCATTGAGGAACTGAAAAAGGTGTTCGATGTGATGCATGTTACTGATACTGTGAGAGTTGAACTAGCTGCATATCATATGAAAAATGTTGCTATGACTTGGGTTTGATCAGTGGAAAGGGGGTAGAGCTGAGGATGCACCACCTGCGAGTTGGGCATGTTTTGAAGAGGCTTTCTTGGGGCGTTTCTTTCCCCGAGAATTGAAAGAGGCTAAGGTACGGGAATTTCTTACACTTAAGCAAGATTTTTTGAGTGTTCATGAGTATGGGTTGAAGTTCACCCAACTATCCCGATATGCTCCGGAGATGGTTAAGGACATGAGGAGTAGGATGAGCTTGTTTGTTGCTGGGTTGGGCCGTCTATCAAGCAAAGAGGGCCGAGCAACAATGCTTATTGGGGATATGGACATTTTGAGGTTGATGGTCTATGTGCAACAAGTAGAGGAAGAGAAGCTGAAGGATAGAGAGAAATTCAAGAACAAGAGGGCTAAGACAGGGAATGAGTCCGGGCAGCAGAAGAGTAATGCCAACCGGTCATCCTTCCAACAGAAACAGAAGGGACCTGCTCCATCGTCTGCTAGTGCAACTGCACCTAAGAACAAAGGTGAGTACAATAATCAAAACTTCAGAGCTAAACCTGCTTATTCCTAGGGTAGTGTAGCGCAAGGGAGTAGTAAGCCTCCTGCCTGCGCCAAGTGTGGTAGGAACCACTCAGGTATTTGTCGTGAGGGCTCAACTGGTTGTTTCAAGTGTGGTCAAATTGGGCGTTTCATGCGAGAGTGTCCAAAGAACAAGCAGGGGAATGGTAATGGGGCAATATAGCCCAGTCTTCTTCAGTTGCTCCACCAGACAAAGCTGCACCTAGAGGGGCTACTTCCGGTACTGGTGGAGGAACAAACCGCTTATGTGCTATCACTAGTCGCAAGAGCAAGAGGATTCGCCAGATGTTGTCACTGGTATGATTCGAGTCTTTGACTTAACTGTTTATGCCTTGCTAGATCAAGGAGCGAGTTTATCTTTTGCAACTCCATATGTTGCTATGAACTTTGATGTTATTCCTGAGCAACTTAGTGAACCGTTCAGTGTCTCTACGCCTATTGGTGAGTCTATTCTAGCAGAAAGAGTCTATCATGATTGTCTTGTTTCCATCAATCACAAGAGTACCATGGCTAATTTAATTGAGTTAGGCATGATAGATTTTGATGTCATTCTTGGTATGGACTGGCTTCATGCCTTTTATGCCTCAGTTGTTTGTAGAACTCGAGTAGTCAAGTTTCAGTTTCCAAATGAGCAAGTCTTAGAGTGGAAAGCAGATCAGCAGTGCCTAAGGGTCGTTTCATTTCGTACCTTAAGGAAAGGAAGTTAGTTTCTAAGGGGTGTGTCTATCACTTAGTCCGAGTTAATGACTCAAGTGTTGAGGTACCTCATATTCAGTTAGTTCCAGTAGTAAAAGAGTTCCCAGAAGTCTTTCCTGATGATCTTCCCGGAGTCCATCCTGAGAGAGAGATAGACTTTGGTATAGATCTTCTTCCAAATGCTCGTCCTATCTCTATTCCGCCATACAGAATGGCACCGGCAGAGTTGAAGGAGTTGAAAGAGCAGTTAAAAGATCTATTAGATAAGGGCTTCATTCAACCAAGTGTATCACCTTGGGGCGCTCCGATTTTGTTTATGAGAAAATAAGATGGTTCCGTTAGAATGTGTATAGATTATCGTCAGTTGAACAAGGTTACCATCAAGAATAAGTATCCTCTTCCGAGAATTGATGATCTTTTTGATCAGCTTCAGGGTGTTTCCTGTTTCTCAAAAATTGACCTCAGATCAGGCTATCATCAATTAAGATTAAGGGAATGTGATATTCCAAAGACAAATTTCAGAACCAGATATGGTCATTATGAGTTTTTGGTCATGTCCTTTGGTTTGACCAATGCACCAGCAGCGTTCATGGATCTTATGAATAAAGTCTTCAAACCTTATTTAGATATGTTTGTTATCGTCTTCATTAATGACATACTAATCTATTCAAGGACTGAAGAAGATCATGCTAGCCATCTCAGAATAGTTCTCCAGACTTTGGAAGATAAAGAGTTGTATGCCAAGTTCTCTAAATGTGAGTTTTGGCTTGAGTCTGTGGCATTATTAGGCCATATTGTGTCTGGAGAGGGAATTAAAGTTTGATACTCAGAAAATTGAGGCAGTGCAGGATTGGCCTAGACCCACATCTCCAACTGATCTCAGGAGTTTCTTGGGATTAGCTAGCTATTATAGAAGGTTTGTAGAGGGGTTCTCGTCCATTTTGTCCCCTTTGACGAAGTTGACTCAGAAAACACTAAAATTTCAATGGTCTAACGCTTGTGAGAAAGGCTTTTAGGAATTGAAGAAGAGGTTGACTATTGCCCCAATTTTGACCTTACCAAAAGGTACTCAAGGTTTTGTGGTGTACTGTGATGCATCTAGAGTTGTGTTGGGTTGTGTCTTAATGCAGAATGACAAAGTTATAGCTTATGCCTCCAGACAGTTGAAAGTTCATGAGAAGAACCACCCCACCCATGACTTAAAGTTGACTGTTGTAGTATTCGCTTTGAAGATATGGCATCATTACTTGTATGGTGTGCATGTTGATGTATTCACTGATCACAAGAGTCTTCAATATGTGTTCACCCAGAAAAAGCTTAATCTCAGACAAAAGAGGTGGTTGGAATTACTCAATGATTATGACATGAGTATTCTTTATCACCCAGGTAAGGCTAATGTTGTTGTTGATGCCTTGAGCAAGTTGTCTATGGGTAGTACTGCCCATGTTGATGAAGAAAAGAGAGAGTTAGCGAAAGATGTGTATAGACTTGCACGTTTAAGAGTCTGAGTAATGGATTCCACAGAAGGATGAGTAGTGGTGTTGAATGGGGTTGAATCATCACTAGTGTCAGAAGTTAAAGAAAAGCAAGACCAAGATCCCATTTTGCTTGAGTTGAAGGCAAATGTCCAAAATCAAAAAGTATTAGCTTTCGAACAAGGGGGAGATGGCGTACTGAGATATCAAGGAAGATTGTGTGTACCAATGGTGGATGGACTCCAAGAGAGGATCATGGAGGAGGCCCATAGCTTCAGATATTCCATTCATCCAGGTTCCACAAAGATGTATCGTGATTTGAAAGAAGTGTATTGGTGGAATAGTATGAAGAAGAGCATTGCAGAATTTGTTGCTAAGTGTCCAAATTGCTAACAAGTTAAAGAAGAGCACCAAAGGCTCGATGGTTTGGCTCAGAATATAGAACTTCCGGAATGGAAGTGGAAGATGATTAATAAGGCCTTCATCACAGGGTTACCAAGGTCTCGCAGGCATCATGATTATATTTGGGTGATTGTCGATAGAATGAGGAAATCAGCCCACTTTTTGCCGGTAGAGACTACCCATTCAATAGAAGATTATGCTAAGCTATATATTCAGGAAGTGGTAAGACTTCATGGGGTTCCGATCTCCATTATTTCAAATAGAGGTGCACAATTTACTGCACAGTTTTGGAAGTCATTCTAGAAAGGCTTGGGTTCAAAGGTGAACATAGTACTACTTTTCACTCTCAGACAAATGGTCAAGAAGAGTGCACTATTTAGACCTTAGAGGATATGTTGAGGGCTTGTGTGATTGATTTCAAAGGGAATTGGGATGATCACCTACCTCTCATTGAGTTTGCTTACAACAACAGTTACCACTCTAACATCCAAATGGCTCCTTATGA
Organism: Solanum verrucosum; assembly: GCF_900185275.1. Lineage (NCBI taxonomy): Eukaryota > Viridiplantae > Streptophyta > Magnoliopsida > Solanales > Solanaceae > Solanum > Solanum verrucosum. Next base: position 1,248,389 of record NW_026020407.1, read on the forward strand.
AGCTCTTTAGAGAGAAGATGCAGATCTCCTATTGGATGGTTTGAAGTTGGTGAAGCAGGGTTGATAGGACTAGATTTAGTTCACTAAGCTATGGAGAAAGTGAAAGTGATTCAAGAAGGATTAAAAATGGCACAGAGTTGTCAGAAATCCTACACTGATGTTAGGAGAAGGGCGTTACAATTCAAAGTATATGATTGGGTGTATTTGAAAGTTTCACCCATGAAGGGTGTTATGAGGTTTGGTAAGAAGGGGAAACTTAGTCCCCGGTATATTAAACCTTATCGCATAGCAAGAGGATTGACAATGTAGCTTATGAGTTGGAGCTACCACAAGAGTTAGCAGTTGTTCATTCGGTATTTCACGTCTCCATGTTGAAGAAGTGCATGGGTGATCCTTCATTGATCATACCAACTGAAAATATTGGGATCAAGGATAACTTATCTTATGGGGAGATTCCTATTCAGATTCTAGATCGCCAAGTTCACAAGTTGAGAACAAAGGAGGTAGCATCAGTCAAATTCCTTTAGAGGAACTAATTTGTTGAGGAAGCTACTTGGGAAGCCGAGGAGGATATGAAGAAGAGATATCCACATCTCTTTGAATCCAAAGAGAGTGCAGATCAAGGTACTAATTCTCTTCTTAGAGCTCTTTAAATTATGAATGAGCATGTTGTTTTGTTTGCAATTGCTTGTTGGGTGTTTGAATTTGATGCTACACCCTAAGCCTAGTAAGAGTAATCTCATTCAAGGACGAATGTTCCCAAGGAGGAGATATTGTAACATCTCACATCTAGAAAGAACTAGAAGGAAGTTTAAAATCTGGAAATAGTTACTTTTGGAAAGAATGAGGAAATCTGGAAATTTTTAAGTAAGTTAAAGTGAGTTTTTGGTCAACTTCAAATGGCTATAATTCCTAGCTCAAGATGAGTTAGGTGTGATTCCAGATATGGTTGCAAAGCCTTTGGAATGATCTTTCCAACGCCACCAAGTTTGCGCGATTCCGAGTTTGTATGAGTAAGTTATTCCCTTTGGAAGTAGGGCTGTTGGATTAAAGAAATGTCCAATCCGAAATTTTAAGGGGTATTTTAGTCTTTTCATTGCCCTATTATTTTAATCCATTTTTTGGAGTTTAATATCGGTCAAATAAGATTTTAGTCAGTTTTAGAATTTGGAATTTCACGCTAGGGATAAGGAGAAAGGAGAAGGGAAAAGAAGAAGGAGAAAAAGGGTAAATTCATCAAGATCGATCAAGAAAGTTGGTGTTTCGCCAATGATCTACTTCTATCAGGTATGTGAGGCTCTCATAACATTGGGATCGTTCTCCCACATGCCAAGCATATTAATTTCAGTTTGGATTCGTCCTAAAAGCATTTGAATATTGATGATCTTGATATCTATTCTTGAATGCATATATTGTTCTTGAATTTGACTGAGTTGGGAAGTTTCTGAGTTCGTTACGTCGCATCATAGAGTCGTTTCGAGTTAGGTTCTTAGGTACATTTGTTGGGTATCTGTATCTAAAAGTAATTTGAGAAGAAGAATCGAGTTTGGGTGAATTGGGGTTGGAAAACGAAGAAGAAATTTCGTAGGACGGAATTAGAGGGTGGCTGCGCGTCGCGCGCCTAGGGCCCAGTTTTGAAAAGTTCTGACATGAGATCTTTCCAAACACCAACCCTAATCCTTGAATCCATAATTCAATTCAAGGATCAGCTAAGAGTCACGTCAAGAACAGTTAAGATCAAAGTCAAGAGAAGTCAAGAGTCTACTAAGAGAAGTTCATTTCAAGTTTTTATAAGTCTTTTACAAAAGTTTTAACTTTGTTTTAAGACTTAAGTTTTGAGTTCAGTAAAGAGTAAAGTTAAAGTTGTTTTTTTCAAAGAAGTATATGGGGACTATGTATTCCCAAAGAGATTTAAAAATCTTTTCACATTTAAATAAGAACGGAAACTGAGATTTCCAAAGATCCTTCAGGCTAGTTTTCAGCAAAGAGTAATAGCTTTCTAAATGAAGCAAGAAGGGAAACTGAGATTTCCCAGATTGCCTTTGAGCTAAGTTTTGAGCACTAATCTTAAATCACAAAAATAAGTATGTTTTTAAACATAAAGAGCTAGTATATTTTGGGAGAACTATTGAGCACTGATATGGGTGAGAGTTCAGACAACTCACAGCTCCATAAACCATGTAGCCATCATGGGTAGAAAATGGTCATAATTTTTGGATGAATTATTTTCGCATAGACTAGTGGATCCACTTAGTAGTTCAGGTCTTATACCTGTGGCAAGGTATAGAATGCGTTGGCAGCGTGAGGAAGATCGTTGTATCATCACCATAACTCTTATGTGATGGTTGTCGATTAGAGAAACTCCCACAGAAGTTATTGTATTTTTATATACATCTATTTATTGTATTTTGACATACATTTCAGAGTTATGTTGTATCATTGTATATACACGAGTTGACATCATGTTTTTAAACACCTTTTCTTTATATTGCACTTATTTTAAACTGCTTTATATTGAAATGAGTTCAGTTAAGTATTCATGAGTTGAGAAGAGTCAAGGTAAGTGTTTCTTTCAGATTCCCTTTCAAGCCTATGTTGTTTTAACATTCCAACTTGCATACTCGTACATTCAATGTACTGATGCCAGTTGGCCTTCATCGTCTTATGATGCAGACACATGTAACTAGGATCGGCATTCCAGCGCACCGTTGATCCAGTGAGCAGTTCAGAGTCAGTCAGTGAGCCTCCTTGCATTCCGGAGGATCTATTTTCATTGATTTCTAGTTAGTTCATTAGGATGTTATGGGGTTGTGCCAACATCCATATCAGTTGTTTTAGAGGCTTCATAGACAGTCAGATGTTATTCCTTTGAGTCGTTTCATTATCATTTCTTATTGTTAAGACTTGAGTTGCCACTTTTGGGACAAGTTGAATGTTTAACCTTTGAACATTCTCAGCTATCTTATTATTCAGTTCAGTAAAGTGTTATTGGTCATTAAGTATGAATATTGTCATCCGCTGAGTTAAGTAAGCCAGGCAAAGGGTTTGCTTGGGGCCATCAATGGTATTCGAGTGTCAGTCCCTCCCAGGGTGTAGGCTCGGGGCATGACAAATGTGAACTTGTTTAAGGAGAGAGTGAAACTTACCAAAGCATTAATCTTCGCTCTGCTTCTTGAATTTTTGTGGGAAAGAAAGAGATGGTTTCACTAGAGGTGCAACCCTCATCATTCGACCTTTGACCAACCTCTCCTTGTTGTTTTCCACTCACTACTTTAGTATTTCTCTTCTTTGGAGCTAGTTATTCTAACTACATCCCACTACGGGTACCCACACCGTTCACTTGCCTTGGATCTGGGTCATATTACTCGGTTGACCTCCTTGTGGGCATGAATTTGAGCACTAGCAAATTATGTAGACTGCCTTTCCAAATTTTGGGTGAACAACTGGTTGTTCAACTCTGCTGCAAACTTATCCACATTCACATTGGTTTTTGCTAACTCTCTCATCATCTTCTTAAACATCTCCTTATTAGTCACGGTTCTTTGTTGATCACCTTGCTGCCCATTTTCTTGCGGTCGGTATTGATTTTGCCCATGAGCCTGATTTTGGTTTTGATTACCACCCCATGAGAAGTTTGGGTGATTTCTCTAGCTTGGGTTATATGTGTTTCCATAATTTTGTATTCCTCCACCTCTCTGCGCATTCCCAACAGAGTTAGCCAAATCTGAATTTGACTCGCAATATTCAGTCATGTGCTCTCCACTACCACAAACGTTGCACCATCCTTACGGTTGTTGTACTGCCTTCATTTTCCCCAAGTGTTGCCCTAGTATGATCCTATTGATTTGCGTTGTTATATAGTTTTTCCAAGCAACTATGTTTGTAGTCAATGCAGTTATGAGATCCAATTCTAACATTCCGACAACCTTTTGTACCATAGTTCTTGATACATCTCCATTCCATTTTGGATTACTTTATGACAGTTTGTTTAAAAGCTCGAACAACTCATCATATGTCTTCTCTAGGGCTTGTCCACCTGCAACAGAGTTTAGAATTACTTTCGTATTATGCTCCAGGCCTCTATGAATGTGTGAACCAGTACCTGATTGGCTTGATAATGATATGGACACGCGATTAGCAATTGTTTAAACCTGTCTCAAGCTTGATAAATGTTCTCTTCTCCCCTTTTCTTGAAGCCTAGGATTTAACTTCTCAACTTGTATGACATACTCTAGTATTCTGAATGTGCTAATCAATAATAATGTATGAAATAATCATGAAAAAAATATTTGCAGTCTTTTAAAAAGAAATATCCATACATAATGATCAAGATGTTCAAATAAGGAAATATATCGTTCCACATCATGCGTTATCCTAGATATTTCACATGTTAAACAAACACATATCTAAGTATTAGCTTTGTTAAGGGATCACTACTATCTTGTGTGTAGAAATATACTATAAAGTGATTTTCTTATGTGCTATGATGTCTCTGACAAGATTATACTTTGTATTTATATGCTTAATCTTACTATGATACTTAGGGTCTTTAGTATAAGCCATTGTTGCTTGGCTATCACAAAAGATTTGCACTGGATCCATTGACCTACCAATGATCCCTAGGTTTTTCATGAATCTCTTTAGCCACACAACTTGTTGTACTATTGTAAAACATGCAATGAACTCTGCTTTCATAGTTGATAAAGCTATACATATTTATTTCTTCTACCCCAACGAAATGATACCATTATTAACAAAAAACACATAACTAGAAATAGACTTCCTTTCATCCAATTCTCCTTTCCCATCAGTATCGAAGTAACCCACGAGTTGTAAGTCACTCTCTACATAACATAAATTTGTAATTAGCAGTGCATCTTAAGTATCTCAAGTTTATCTTAACAACTTTCTAATGTGTGATTAATGGTAGATTTACACTCATTTGCGGCTTTTTTAGTTCAATAATATTAGTGTCCTCAATGCCTAACTATGTCCTATTCTGATGATATTTGATGATTTGCAGTTATGAAGGCTAAATGACAAGGCAGGGATGAATACATGAAAGAAAGGCTAAAAATGCTGAAAAAGAGTAGAAATCCCCAAATTGGTAATCGCCTAAACAAAAGGGCGAATCACCCAATGGTCTGAATATTGCCGAAGTTGATAGTATTTGATGTCCAAGTGTCAAGGCAGATGGGAGAAGAAGTGTTACATCGGTGATTCGCCAAATTATTAAAGGTGAAATCACATGCATCACCGAAAGTGACAAACTGCTAAATAAAATTGAAGGTTAAATTAGGCGAAAAATGTGACATTCGGCGACTCACCAATTGCGAAAGGCGTTTTCCATCGAGTCCTCCCAATTGAGCTCAAACACATAAAGCCTGGAGCCTGAAGCCAGTAAAGGACGAGCTGAATGATCAAAATGGTGATTCGTCGAATGAGTTCGACAAGCTCAACTAATGTCACTGAATGAGGTGCGAAATAATTTTTGGGGAAAGTATTGTAACATCTCACAAATTGAAATAACTAGGAAGAAGTCAAGAATTGGAAATAGTGATTTTAGGAAATAATGAAAATCTGGAAATTTGTTTAAGTTAAGTTAAGGATGAGTTTTAGTCTACTTCAAATGACCATAACTCCTATATCAGGATGAGTTAGGTGTGTTTCCAGATATCATAGGAAAGATCTTGGAATAATCTTTCCAACGCCGCCGAGTTTGCGCGATTCTGAGTTCGTATGAGTGAGATATACCCTTTGGAAGTTGGGTTGTTTAGATAAGGAAAGTCTAGTCCGAACTTTTGAAGGGTATTTTAGTCTTTTCCTTTTTATTTCTTTTTTGGTAATTAAGTTAGGGTCTAATCAGAATTAGACCAGTTAGAAAAGTTAAAGTTCACGCTAGGGCATGGAGAAAAGAGAAAAGAGGAGAAAGGAGAAGGAAAGTTCAAAGTTCGTCGATTTCTTGGAGATTTTCGTGTGGAATTCGCCAAGGATTTAATCCTACAAGGTATGTGAGGCTTTCATAACTTCGTTCACCCACGTGCCAAACATGTTTATTTTAGCGTGAATTCGTCCTAAAAGAGTTTGATAGTTGATGTTCTTGATATCTATTCTTGAATTTGATAATGTTCTTGAGTTGGGCTGAAATTGAGAAGTTTATGATACGTCAAATTATTGAGTTGGTTGGAGTTAGGTTCTTAGGTACATTTGCTGGGTATCTGTATCTAAAAATAATTTGGGAAAAAGAACCGAGTTTGGACGAATTGGGGCTGGAAAACGAAGAAGAAATTTAGTCGGGCAAATCTGGGCATTGGCTCCGCATCATAGACATGCTCCCCAGATTTGGGGAAAATGCCTTCGCGTCACAGACCGTTCTGCCTCAAAAAGTTTTCGCGACCAAAATTTAAATACATCTCCGCGTCGGAGACCTACCCTCAGACAATGATTTTTTGATCTTTTCTCATGTTTAGCTATCTAAAAACACTCCTAAACATCATGATATCTTTCCTATCACAAATCACAATCCTTGAATCCATAATTCAATTCAAGGAAAGTTAAGAGTCAAGTTTAGAAGTTAAGAAGTAAGTCAAGAGAAGTTCATTAAAGTTTTTCAAAAGTCCTTCACAAATGTTTTAAATTTGTTCTAAGACTTAAGTTTTAGGTTAAGCAAAGAGAAAAGAGTTGAGTTCATTTCTCCAAAACTTATGAGGGAACTAAGTATTCCCAAGAGTTTAAAATGTTTTCACATTTGAACAAGAAAGGGAACATCGATTCCAAGAGAGCTTTTAAGCTAAATTTTGAGTAATTATCTCAAACCAAAGAAAGAATTTTGTTTTAAAAACATATGAGCTAAGTATATTTTGGGAGTAGTATTGGGCACCGATATGGGGATGCGAGTTCATATTAACTCAAGTCTCCATAAACCATGTAGCCATCATGGGTATTAAAGGATCATACTTTTTAGATGACTCCTTAAGATGCTTTTATCATAGACTAGTGGATCCACTTAGTTAAACGTTCTATATGACGACAAAGTATAGGAAAGTTCTGGCAGCATGGGCAAGATGATGTATCACTACTTAGGCTCATAGTGGTGGTTGTCAGTTAGATAAATTCCCACAGAAACTATATTACTTTATTATATGAGTAAAGTTGAGTTTGTTATTGCATTTTCTTTAACGAACTAAGTTGTTTTCCACTGTTTTACAAGCTTTCTATATATTGCATATGTTTATTGTTTTATATTGAGTTAAGTTATTCAGGAGTTGAGTAAAGCCAAGGTAAGTGTTCCTTTCAGATCCTTTTCAAGCTTAAGTTGTGTTTAGCATTCCAACTCGCATACTCGTACATTCAATGTACTGATGCTAGTTGGCCTGCATCGTCTTATGATGTAGACGCAGGTAACCAGGATCAACATCCAGCGCCTCGTTGATCAGGTTGAGCACTCAGAGTCAGTTGGTCAGCCTCCTTGTATTCTGAAGGACTCTTTTATCATTTGTTTTCTAGTTTTTAGTTGTTAGGATGATCGGGAGTCCTGTCCCGACATCCCTCTTTGTTTTAGAGGCTTCATAGACAGTTAGTAGTTCAGTTGTCTTTACATTATCATTTCATATGTTAAGACTTGAGTTGCCATTTTGGCCAAGTTGAATGTTAGCTTTTAAACATTCTAAGTTATTTTATTAAACAATTAAGTAGGTGCATTTGATCATTGTAATAATGCTCAGAGTCTTCCGCTGAGTAAGTAAGCTAGGCTAAGGATTCACTTGGGGCCAGCAATGGTTCTCAAGTTCCAGCCACATCCGGGGTGTATGCTCGGGGCGTGACAAGTATAAATAGCCTGGAAGAGAGAGAAAGCAGATCTGAATCTTATCTTTTTAACTGTTTTTACTTAAGAATTATTAAGGGAGAAAATATTGAGTTTTGTTCTTAGTTTGAGATTCTCAATTTTACTCTTGAGATTAAGAATTGGAAGTTGAATTCAAAGTGCGTGTTAATTATAACTGCTTAATTTCATCACATCCATAGCTGCTATTGTAATAGGTATACTTCCTTTGATTTTTATGATGTGTAGCTAAAACCCCCATTTCTAGGGGTGTGATTATGGGGGGTAGGGTGTTGATTTAAATTAGTCGGTTTGTTGCCTTGATCTGTTTTATTATTGTTTCACCATGAATTTGAGTTGTTTCGCATGAAATTAATTTATGGGTTAAGGTGGCCAACTTAATCCTACTCTAAATCTCTAATTGGTTCTTGAAAGAAACCAATAAGAGTGGGTACTTAGCTCAATATGTGCAATTTACCTGAATGTTGTTGCAAAAGCAAGGTAATGAGTTGATTTGTGAATTACACACATGAGACCGAAAGGAGATTCTACGAGCTAATGCTATGAGATCGAAAGAAGATTAGTGTTACTAATGATGACCTAACTTATCCATGGTTGTTGAGCTTTATTGGGCAAGCAATTGTACCCCTAGTTAACATCAATACAAACCCCCACACCCCTATATTTAATTCAAATTGTCTAAATCTTGTTTTCTTTAGTCAATTGTTCATTACTGATTTCAAAGTTTCTTGATTAAATTTGGTGGAATAATTCACTCACTTTCTTTACTCACTCCAATGAATTAGTTTCATCTTAATTTCCTTTTTGAATTCTTATTCTTACACCAATCCTTGTGGGATTCAACCCCGACTATAAGTTGGGTAATTTTGTTGACAACGGCCGCTAATTTTCTTACTTGTTTTGATGATACTTTGAGCATTATCAATGTGTTTGTCCTGGATTGGACTGATAACGACATACAAGAATCACATCATAATAAATGTCGGAATGTATACTTCAGACTTGTGCCAGTGACGTAGCCAGAAAATTTATAAAGAGTGTCCAAGTTATATTATTTTTTTTTAAAAAAAATGGATGCACCAAAAATGAGTTCATATTTAATTTAACATGAATGAACGAAGCAAAAAAAATAAAAGAGAAATAAAAAATAATTCAATCTAGAAAATAATCACTTTTATGTTTTAAGCTTTTAACAAAGATTAGAATCAAACGATTTTAAAAAAAAATTCTTTGTGGAACATGTTCACTTTCGATCTTACTGTAATAGAATTATTTCCAAGTTTTATTTAAATTTTTAATGAAAAGTAAAAGAAAGTCAAAGCACATTCGTTCAGAATTCAATTAGTGATTGATATATTTATTCTTTTTTAGATTTTTATAGTATAGGTCACTATATAAAGATTATTTTAATAAATAACAATTTGTTGTAAAATGGATGTCCTCCACCACCACCACCATCATCATCACCACCACCACCACCATCACACACCTTTATAAAGTATCAATGCAATATATTGATGATATAATGATGACTAAGCAAATTGGTATGCTCTTGATAAAATTTTGAAGTATGTTCCATTGAATATGCTCTACTCATTGAAGTGAATGTAATAGAAATACAATAAAAGTCTTAAAGATGACAAGATTATTTTATGATTGGACATATGAATATGGATGTGAATGGACAAAATAATAATAGTCATCATTGTGATAATTATAAAATAAATAACATTATTATGAGTTCTCAAAATGGTCCTTCAAAGAGTGAAGGTAATTTTTTCCATCAAATTTGGTATGAAAGGTATTGGGCACACGATTACCTTGAAAATTAATTTGATTTTATAAATCCTTCACCAAAATAAATAAATATAAAGTGAAGGTGGACTTGACCTTTCAAAAGTGATGTCGAGGTATGTCATATGAATATGATAAATTTCAAAGCATGAAAATAAACTTCTAATGAATAAATAAATAAATTATGAAGCATGTATATATAAATATAGTCAATTCCTTGAAGAAAATGTGACTTGTGATAAGTATCATGAAAAGTGATCATTCTTGAAAGTGATGTGTCAAGAGATAATGAAAATTTTGAATAATGACATGCTAGAAAGACAAGATATTCTGAAAAATAGTTTTCTCTATTCATCAATGATACAGTAGAAAGAAAATATTTATAGCTATACAATTGTAGGCTTAGAGTTCTATTCTAGAAAGGAGTCTATATGGTTATAAATGTATATTCTGTAAATCTATCCTATTCTAAGAAATAATATATTTTCTGATTACTATACAATTATAGTTTTTCCTAACATCCCCCTCAAATTGATATCGATGATCACAAAGTAGCAATTTGGAAATAAGATATTGATGTCGTGCTCGTGTCATCGCCTTTGTAAACAAATCAACAAGTTGATCATAAGAAGGAATGTGTTGTAGAGTGATGAGACGATCGATAACCGATTCTCTAATGCAATGGTTGTCCACCTCTATATGCTTTGTGTTTTCGTGTTGCACCGGATTTGTGGCTATTTTAATCGCACTAATGTTATCAAACATGTAGCATTGTAAGAGATGTAATAGGGACACTGAGCTCAGATAATGGCCGTCGTAGCCAAATGATTTCCAAACTTGTTGTCTGATGAGTCTGAGATTTTGACTCATTTAGGCTTTGTTTATATAGATTTAGTGTCCTCAAATGCTTAATTTGTGCCATAAACTGATGTTAAATCCTTAATTTTCAGGTATATGGATTGAGGAACAAAGCAAGGACACAAACCGGCAAAAAGAGACAAAACAAGTTGAAGAATTGAAGAAAGGAAAACCTGGTGATCGCCAAGAGCACTTGGCAAATCACCAAGTGGCTTGTTTGACCGCCTAAAGTTCTAGTGTGCCAGCCCTGAGGGAAGAAACCAAGTCGGCGACAAAAAGGAGCAGTCGGCGAGTAGTTCTGCAAAACTAGGATAGATCACCCAAAGTTACAGACCTTGAGGATGTTGAATGCCAAGGCGAAAAGGCAATAGAAAAGATCAAAGGGAGGCTCGCCAAGTGGTTCGGCGAGCCCGACTTACTTCACCAAATGTCCATTCGTAGCTTATTTTTGGCGACTATAAATTAGATTTTGAACATTTTATTTAAAGATGAGAACTTATGATGAGAGATTAACTTAGTTTTAAAATACTTTTCTCTGTAGTTTTTCTTAGTTTTGAAGAATTTGAGAAGTTCAATTTGGAGATTTTTGAAGTGGGTTTCGAAGTCAACAAATTGAAGCATTGTAAAGACTAAATTACTCTTACCCAGTTGATGGATAATCGATTCAGTAACAGTTTTTACCTTTATTTGATGTTTGGATAAATCCCCAATTCTTGGGATGTGATCATGTGATTATGGGCTGAATTAGTGTATAAGTATTGTGAATTACTAGGTTAAATGCTATTTTGAAGTGAGTTTAATCATTAATTGTGGTGTAATTTATGAATTGTAGTTGCAAATGCAATTCTATCTTTGTGTTCTTGGCTTGCTCGAGAGAGAGAGGTTTTAGAACTAAGATTTTTGATTGATGATTTTGTGGGTATTGGGTTGAGCTGGGTTTAGCTCGAGAGAGTGAATCCTAAACCCAATCCCACACATCTAGCTTGAGAGAGTGGATGAATTAAGGTGTGTGTTGTTGTTCATTGTCATGTTTGTTGATGTTCGAGAGAAATCACCTGATTCGGGGTAGTTGTTCGAGAGAAAACTATCTCCCTTATAGTCTAGTCTACTCACTGATTTTAGTTGTTTACTAGTAGTTTCAATTACCATATATCGATATTTCCCAATTATCGATCACATCTCGAGAATATTTCTCCCTATTGTTATTTCAAAGTTTTTGTGATTGCTCGTAGTGGATAACTAAAACCAAACCCCATCTGACATTCGTGTCACCCCTTTATTTGATAAATATCTTTTATCGATAATTTCTATTCCGATGGCTGATTAGACCACGTTTGCACTTCCTAATTGAATTTTAAACATGTACCGCTCCCTGTGGGATTCAACCCTAACTCATTTAGTTGGGTTTTATACTGATTTACAATCATTGACACCTAGAATTGGATGAGGTGTGCTTGAAACGTTAAATCGTTGCCGACATAGCACGATACTCAGCCTCTGTAGATGATTTAGATGTACGGGATTGTTTCTTACATTTCCAATATATCAAGGATGTGCCAAGAAACATGCACTAACCAGTTACAGAGCGACGAGAATCGGGACAACCAACCCAATCTGCATTAGTATATCCTTCAAGGTGTGTAGAAGAATCAGAACGGAAAAGAACACCTTGACTCATAGAACCACGAACATATCGAATGACACGAAGTAATGCAGTGTGATGTATAAGGTAAGGATTAGCCACAAACTGACTTAGAACTTGTAATGCAAATGAGATGTATGTTCTTGTCATAGTGAGATAAACTAATTTTCCCACCAACTGCCGATACAATGTTGGATCATTGAATGGTTCTCCATCAACTTCCTTATACTTCGTATTAATCTCCATTGAGATGTACACAACCTTGTCATCAGTAAGACCAACCCTTGCAACTAGATCACGAGAATACTTTTGTTGTTTAAGCATGATCCCAGTAGGCAAGTATGAAACCTCAAGTCCAAGAAAGTGTGTTAGTTGTCCCAAGTCCTTCATCTTAAATGAGGTATGCAAGAATTATTTCAACTTAGTAATACTCTCTGGATCATTTCTTATGATAATTATATCATCAACATAGATGAGAAGTATTGTGATACCCACTGGAGAAGTACGAAGAAACAAAGAATGATCTGAAGAACTCTGAGAGAAGCCTGCAGTTTGAATCATGAATTGAAATTTTTCAAACCAAGCTAGGGGATCCTGTTTTAGCCATAAAGAGATTTTTGAAGACGACAAACTGCAATTGTTCTTGGCACAACACACCCAGGTAGTGGTTTTATAAACACCACTTCTTCCAAATCGCCATGGAGACATGTGTTCTTTCATTGAAAGCCACATCCAGTAATGTCTGTACCGTTGTCATCTTAGCAACAGGTGAAAAAGTCTCCTCATAATCCACCCCATACTCATGTTTGTACCCTTTAGTAACTAATCGAGATTTGTAGCAATCAATTGTACCATCTGCCTTAAGTTTAATGAATACACCTACTTACTTCCAATGAGAACTACAAATATTGGTTTATCAATAAATTCCAAGTAGAATTTTCATTCAATGCACGAGGCTCTTCCGATATTGCCTCTTTCCAACAAGTTTGTGTAGAAGCCTGAGAGTAAGATGTAGGTATATCAACATAATGTAGTGTGGTATGCATGGCATAATACTTACCGAATTTCCCTGGAGAGTAACCGAGCCATTCATGAGCATGGTGATCTGTTCGACTAGATCGGCATGGAGGAGTAACTGGATGAGACGATTCCTCTTCGGAAGATGAGGATGTGTATGTAGCGTCACTAACCAAAGAACATGATGATTGGAGATCATCATGGTCATAGTTCATGGGCTGCTCCGGAGGATTAGTAGCTACCACATCATCATCAAACTTGTACAAAAAGGAAACAGATTCTGAAGCATGTTTAGAATTGTGTTTGTAAGAAAATTGACCCTAAAAAAATAGCATGTCTAGATACACGAAGCTGGAGACGAGATGCATTATAACATACCCCCTTTGTGTGTCACCGTAGCCCACAAAAATACATTGTGTTGCCTTTGCTGAAAGCTTTTGTCGTTCATGTGTAGGAAGATGGACAAAGCAAACACAACCAAAAACTGGCAAGTGAGAATAATTAGACTTCTTATGAAATAATCTGAAGTACGGTGTCTCATTAGCAATGACTGGGGAAGTTTGTCTATTAATCAAATATACAGAAGTATGTACTGCTTCAGGCCAGAAACTCTTAGGCATTTTAGATGTGCCCAACAAAGCCAATGTAGTTTCTAAAACATGCCGATTCTTCCTTTCTACGACTCCATTTTTTTCGGAGTATGAGGACAAGTGCGTTGAGAAATAATTCCTTTGTTTTTGAAAATACTCAACAAGATTAGTCTTAGTGTACTCTCCTCCAGAAGTAGAACGAAATATTTTTATAGTTTTATGAACCTGTGTATATACATACTTAACAAAATTCATAATAAGAGTCAGAACCTCAGATTTATTTCGAATAAAAATTACCCATGTGTGTCTAGATACATGATCAATAAATAACACAAAGTACTTATATCACATACTTGACAAAGTAGGAGAAGGACCCCAAACATCACTATGCACCAAATCAAACAGATCATCATAAGAAGATGAACTGGATATAAAAGGAAGCTTGTGACTTTTCGAACCGGCACAATTAGAACATGTCAAAGGGAGACTGGAATGAATGCCATGTGTTGCTGGAAGGCATGATTTGAGCATGTGTTGAAGTCGAAAGGAATGAAGATGACCCATCATATTATGCTAAAGAGTGAGCAATTTATTCGAGCGAGTAACATCCATGGAAGAAACTGGAAGAAAACAATGATGCAAATGATGATGAACCGACTCAAGAAGAAACATTCTACCAACTCTACACCCCTTGGCCATGGTCATCCCTATTTTCAGATTTTGAACAACACAATCATTGGGTGAGAATTTAACAACACATTTTTGATCAACTAGCTGATCTACCGAAACAAAATTAGCTTTCAAATTGGGTACATAAAGAACGTTAGACAAATTTCCAACAAAACCAATACCTAAAGTGGACAATGTATGTCCGTTTTTCATATGAATAACATATTTAAAAACATCATCATACAATGAAGAAAATTGGGACAAATCTCCAGTCATATGATTGGAAGCACCCGAATCTAGATGCCAAGTATATTTAATAGAATTACTTGTACCTAAAGTGTAACACCCCATATGCTAGAACTACCAAAATGCAGATTTTTCAGAAGTTGCAGGCGTAACCCACGGTGGCCACCCACAGTCCATTCTGGTGGTTCGTGGTTCATAACCTTTAACCCTCCCCAGAAACCTCAGACAAAATCTTCTAAGGCATGACCCACGATCGGATCGTAGGTCAGGACACGAACCGTGGTCCTGGTCCGTGGATCATGGCCCCAGAATCTAGTCTCTGAAGCCGAGCGACGGCCGACCAGAACGGACCGTCAGTCCATCCACGGTCCATCGATCTGGTTCGTTAGTGACCCCCGACAGCTTTTAAGTCACAGTCATTTGGTCTTTTCCTCATGCGTTGGACCTCTAAACTACGCCGTTTAATGCCTAAACTACGTGGTTTTGGTCAGTTTTAGCCTAGAAACTAAATTAGAACTTACCCTAATCGATCATTCAGCAAAAATTCATCAATCTTAAAACAAAAGAGGAGAAAAAGTCGACCAACCCTAGTTTAAGAACACAACAAGTTTTCATCAGGTCCAGCCCCAAAACTGAAAGATTTCTCCGTGAATTTAGTCACCAGGTATGTGGGATTTCATTAGTGGGTTCTTTTCACCCATTAGGTCCCTAGAATTCAGTCAGATTCTTGATTCCCTTAAAATTATCTAGACCTAGGGTTTCTAGAATTTCAGCAGATCATTATGAATTAGTTACTTTAATGTTCCTAATCAGATTACTATGATTTTAGTATTGTTTTGCGTAGATTCCTTCATAAATTCAGAACCATAGCTATGTAGTTCTTTTAGTTCATGAATTACACATGCTAGGTCAGATATTACAGATATACATGCCTTAGATTTAAATGTTTCATTATCAATACATTAATGTCGCATTTTTTGTTTGCATGTCAGTATTTTGAGCTATCTAGTATTAAAGAAATTCATTCATAAATTATTAATTACATATTCAATTAGGAGTAGCTAAATACCGAGTGGACAAGGGTCAGTCACCCTCAAGTCCCAGAACTACGTGCCCCCGTAGGTTGTAAGTCCCTTATGTGGCATCAGTTTAGTGATCACGCTAGTCATGCTTCTATACCTCTGGCAGGGTATATTGGGTCCTCTCGATGGGTCGTATACATTAGACTCCACATTTAGCTCATGTGGTTTTATGTCGGTTATTACTAGCTCCCTTATAGTCAGATTCTATTGCTTCATTCCGTAGTACACGGAAAGTTGGCCTCGTGGGAGGAACATTTGCCTTTAGTTGAGTTTGCTTATAATCGAGTTATTCATAGAACTATTGGCATGACTCCATTTGAAATGGTTTATGGTTTTAACCCCCTAACCCCTTTAGATCTCACTCCTTTTTCTCAAGATGTTGTGTTAAGCTTAAATGGGAGTAAGAGAGCTCAAGCAATGAAGAAGCTTCATGAAAAGGTGTGGCTGCACTTAGAGAAGAAGAACCAAGAAGTAGCCAAAAAGGCTAACAAGGGCAGCAAGAGGGTTGTGTTTGAACTAGGTGATTGGATGTGGGTACATTTTCGCAAGAAGCGATTCCCCACTAATCGCAAGACGAAATTGATGCCAAGGGGGTGATGGACCATTTCAAGTGCTTGACAGACTCAACGACAACGCTTACAAGGTTGATCTTCCTCCGGAGTATCACGTGCCCAACACCTTCAATGTGTGCAACCTGTCACCATTCCCAACTGCTGATGATTATGATCCGTCAAATTTGAGGACAAATTATTTCCAAGAAAGAGAGAATGATGCAATCCGGATTACATCAAGACTGTTCACACAAAGTCAAGCTCGAGACTTTCACAAGATGCAATGTTTATTCATGAAGTTAGAGGTCCTTGAGCTCATGTTTATGGCGAATAAAAGATTTCATGCCTTGAGGATTGCTTGGGAAGATGCTGCTACTTTTGGCGAGTAGGAGCCAGTCGGCGCACCAACCAATGGCTTGGGCGATTACCCAGCTCGCCTAAAGTTCCAGTACATGGCCAGAAACTAGAACCAAGCAGGAACCACCACCGAACCAGTCGGTGCACTGCCGAGTTCACTAGGCTCGCCCGACTTTGCTCGCCCTTTATCCTTTCTAGTCACTTTTGGGCCTTTTTCACCTAAAACTATAAATAGCTAGTTTGGGTTCATTTTAGGGTTAGACTATTTTGAATATTGATGTTGAAAATTGAAAACTCATGTTTGAGTGTTGAGCTTGGTAAAGCTTGTGTTGATTATTACTAAGAAACGGTGGTTGCAAGGTGAACTCGATTCCCTCTAGGTCTTCGTAAGAGTTAGGTGCTATTGTAGGATTTATCGATTGAGGTCTTTGGGCTTAATATACCCTTAGGTTGCCTTTGATTTTATATTTGTGTTTATCTATTTATCCTTTGTTTTTTTGTCTTTTCAATTTCCGCATCTTAGTATGATTCCTCTTGTGAGAATTACATCAGCTTCCATCTCAATATCCTCTCGGTGCTAAGCATAAATCCCACGGAATAGTCATTAGTATTTACTTGCCTTATCATCCATGGAAGGCACATCAAGTATCTAATCCAAACTAGGTTTCATTAGAATGGCTCCTAAATCTTGATTCAAAGTTTAGTTGAGAAAACCTTTCAACTATAAGAATCCTTTATGTGAGAAAACCCTTTCACATTCATGTATTTAGTAGTATATGAGAAATCTTTTCACAACAACAACAACATTGATGCTTTACTCTCAAAGGAACTTAAATCATTTTCATCAGTTTCATAAAGAACATGCATATCTTCATAAATTCATCTTTCATAGTTCAACACCCACATTGTATCATCATAGTCTATAAAACATATGTTATGCATGGGTTCATGGGATTCTACTTAAAAGATGCAATTACTTCAATTCATGCATAAGAAGAGATAAAACAATAAATTTGATCAACATTGAAAGGAACTCATGGCAATTGAATAAAACCCTAATTTGATTGGGGAATCTATCTTTACCAAATTGGAGAATTTAGGATTCCTATGGTGGAAAGAGCTCCATAGGTGAAGACTATCATACCTTGGAGTTCAAAGCCCTCAAGAAAATGGTGAATTTGAAGACTTGATCTTGAAACCCTAGAATTCTTCATTTTTCCTTAGAGAGAGAAATATTTGAGAGGATGAACTTGATCAACTTTTGGGAATTTAAGAGAGTGAATTGAATTGGGTGATTTTGGGGGTAAAAATGTTTATATAGGGCTTGGGGTAGAAGGAAAAACGACATAGTATTGAGTTAAAACAATTGGAAAAAGATTGAAACAACCCTGACTTAAAGCTGAAGAAGTGCCTCTCACGAGGGACTTCACGGGCCGCCTAGAGCATCATGACCCGTCTAGTAGGTCGTGATGATGCCCTGCTTGACAGGGCTTCACTAACATGGGCATAATGTTTTACTACGAGCTTGGAATTAGGAAAACTTGGTGGCGTTGGAAAGAGAACTCAAAGATCTTTAATTTTATAGGTCATGAGCCACCTAATTTATTTTGTGCTGAAAGATATGATCATTTGAAGTTGATCCAAAATTCAAAGTTTTACAAGTCTCTTTCACGGTCCTTGTGAAGCTTCACGGACCGTCTAGGCGTTCATCCTCCTTAACAATGACCTTGGATGTAACCTTACTGACTGGGTGACTTGTACGGACCCCTAGACGCATCATTTAAGTCACCACAGGCCGTCTAGGGCACCATCTAGGTGACTCATGCCCAGGGGTAGTTCTGGATGGTCCCACGATGCCCTTAACGGGCTGTGGACCCCTACGCGCCCATCTAGGGTGCCGTGAAGGGTCCATTTTAGGTTAGTGAACCAGCTTGTTTTCCCCTTTCTAGCCCTTTTTCAAATTTGAGGTGTTACAATATCGTAAAGTAATTGGTGCAGTACTTATGTATCCTGCTATTATTCATGATACTATAATTTTATTAATATGCATGAAAAAATATAATACCACTCTTATCGATGGAGATATTAGAGTGACCATATCGATATAAATTAATTATTTTGATCAATTGTGACAAGGTTTATCGACCATGAAATTGTAGGAAATTATGAAGTTTGATCTCAAGAAATCTATCAATTTTTATTTGGAAATACTGTCATATCAAATCATTCCACAAGACAAGTCAATTTTATTTAAAGTGTCCGTCAGTGCTCAATTGTTGCTGCTAACAAATCAAACGAGCAATTTGTCTACACTGAAAAGATCACAATTTGAGTGATTATCAAAAATATATTTGGTTGAGATCAATAAACATATCTAGAAAATATGTGATTGTTGACACCGAATTTTGACCCTCCTTTCTTCTAATTTATTATTTTCGAGCTTCTAATTTAATAACGTATCAAATTATCTTTTTTCACAATTATTTTTACTACTACGACTATTAATCTTGACTATTATAATCGTCGTTGTTATATTTTTATAATTACCACTAAAATTATATATATTATTATCGAATTACCATTATCACTTTTTACACCCTTTCTTTAAAAGTTGATTGTCGTCATTATAATTCAAGTTTCACATTTATTAAATAATAATAAGTCAATATTTTGTATATGTATTTTATTTAGCATAAAGTTGTAAATATTGATATTTTATCATGTAAAATTTATAAAATATTATATTGTGGATGTCCACTACACCAAGAAGTTACTCTCACCCATTATCTCCATTACTTTCCTCCATTATGAAGATAATCATAGCCTCCAACTTTATAATCATTATTCTTGTAACCTTTCACTTTCATAACCTCCTCCATTATATCATGTTTATGACTAACCTTTTGTATGCCTCTATGTTACACTATAAATAGAGGCTTAAGGGTTCATATTGTAGACACTTGAAGGTTTAGTTTAGTGTACACTTTAAAGAAAGAAAGTTGTCTCATATTGTTCCTCTTGTCTTCATCTTTATATTGTTCTTTTTTTCTTAAGTTTTACAACACGTTATCAACACGAGTTGCTCATTCTCCGTCAAAAATCAATGGTAGGTATTTCGTGATTTTTATGAGTTATCCTAGTAATTCTTCGGTTGCAAGTTATACTTCATATCCTATATATTATTTGTACTAACAAAGCTTGTTTTGTGGTTATTTTAAAATGGTTAGTAAATTATGATAATCTCATAACAATATTGAGAAGGGACTATTAAAATGTTTAATTTATTTTAACTTGGGACTTTTATATGGTTCCAACATGTTGTTCTAATTAATTAGTTTTGTTCATTTTTACTCAATTTTAAGTCAAATTCAGATTATATTTATGGTAATCAATATTTATTTTTTGGTAATGCATTTGGTTTATTGAGACATTGATTGAGGGTAAGACGGTGAATTCAAGTTTCACCACACCAAATATGTAAGACATCGAGTAAAGCCTCGGTGCACCATGATAATAAGAAGTTGGGTTCAAGTCTCATTGATTTATCACCAAAGGCGTCTTTATATGGGTACGATATTGGGATTAAGTCCTAATGCACTATAGTGATGATATGATGATGACTAACATAAAATTGTATACTTTTGACTGAAAGTCATGAAATTTACCCAATTAATTTGCCTCATTCTCTTATGTGAATGTGGAAGCAGTGCATAATATGTCTGAAAAATGATAAGTGGTTGAATGCATGAATATGGGTGTGGTAAAATGTTAATGGTCATCATCGTGGTAATTAAAAGGAACAACATTATGGGTTCTTAAGATGGTCCTTCAAATGTGAATGTAATTTTGTTCATCAAAGTTGTATGAAAGGTTATTGGGCACATTGTTTATTAAGATGGTCCTTCAAATGTGAATGTATTTTTTATCCATCAAAGTGGTATGAAAAGATATTGGGCACATTGTTGTTGATGCAAGTCAATTTGAAAATTTTTGTAAATCCTCCATCAAAATAAAGGAATACAAAGTGGTAGTACATTTGGTACATTTGACCTCTTAAAATGTTGTTGAGGTGAGTTACATAAATTTGATAATGTCAAAGCATGACAATGAGTTTCTGATAAAAACTTTTGGAGCATGTACAAATGGTTATGGTTCATTTCTTGAAGAGAATGTGACTTGTGTTCGTATGGATAAGGACATGTTCATGTATGGTCGGATAAATGTCACATCTCACCTCTACGGGATGTTTGAGATATTAGAAAAAAATATTTTGAGATAAATGGTCATTTTGGTCATATACTTTGACTACTACACAAATATTGTGGTATGTTTTATTATGAACTATTGGAGGACAAAAGAAAGAAATAATTATTTTCTATAAAGGTTATGGTCATGACCAAAATAAATGTTATTGTGTGGCAACACAAATTTGTCATTGGTTGTCAAGAAATAAGTCTTGCATGTAATAATTTTAACCATGATAATAACAATTTTCTCCTTGAAGGAGATGGTCATCATAAGAATGGTGTTGTGAAATTTGTGGCAGTACACAAACTTAATTAAGAGTTTCAGAAGAACTAATTTGTTACTATCCAGAAATGAAAATAGTTCATAATATTGAGGTTGTAGTAAGTCTCAAAAGAAACTTTTTAAGTTTCGGAGGAATTGATTTTTTTTAAATTATATTGAGACTATAAATTATTGAAAGATTAAATATCTTCAGAATACTACAATCAAAGTAGGTTATGAATATTTACATAAAAGGTTACCCGTATTTCTCTTGTTTGTTGTATACAAATATAGGCATGATGATGGAATCGCATGCAAAAGTAAACTAGAAGTTTAGTAGAATAAATATCAGTTGGCATAACTGGTTGACCATTTCGGTTCAAATGTGATGCAAAAGAATTGAGAATTCATATGGTTATATGTTGAAGAAATAAAAGATTCTTCAAGAATTCTCATGTGTTGCTTGTTCTCGTGATAAAATGATCATTGTACCAGCTAAGGTTGAGATTGTATCCCCTAAAATTATTTGGAACATATAAAAAGGTGAATATGGTCCCATTCACCTGCCATGTGGACCGCTTACGATTATGATTTAATAGATGTATCTATGGTATGGTCACATGTGCATTTGTATCATCTTACAAATTGGTTTTTGTAAGGTTGTTTGCTCAAATTGTTAAATTAAGGGCACAGTTCCAAACTATAAAATTATGTTGATAATACTGGTTGGTTTAGCATAAATTATTTTTCTCCAATTATAGCTAGACCATTGATAATGAGAACAAATCTCTCAAATAAAATTTGGTATGAGATGATTTTATTTAACGTGTATGCATCAAGCCAACAAGGTTCTCCCGTCAAAATTGGTTCAGGGTCATGAACCAAATAATTTCCATCTAAAAAATTTGATGGGTGAATGTATGATTTTATTGCTCCATCACGCACAAAGATGAATCCCCAATGAGGTTGGGGGTAAATGTTAGATTTCCTAATATTAGGGGGAGATATGCTTAGCAGCTGAAAATTATGTGTGGAGTGAATTATCTAGATCCTCGTTAAAAAAAATGTGAACTTCAAGTTCAAGAGATAATTCATTTGCAAAATGTTGCAAATAATTTGTCAAATGTATTTGCTGACCCAATATTTTAATTAAGCTGCAAATGCTCCAATAAGTAGTCCTTGAAAGACAGAGTCTATGGTATGCCAGAAGCGTGATAGACCAATCGATTTCAAACGTAAAACTCCTTGAGGAAGGAGAGGAGCAAATTATCAAAATGGTCATGATAATGAGGTAAGTGCTTTGAAAGAGCACTATGACATAAAACTTCATAACACCTTGGCAAAGATTCAAGTACCTAAAAATAATGAAAAATGAAGAGATCTTAATAAGTTATGTCGTATTGGAATCGATATCAAAATGACCGTCGACAGTATCTTTGATATGAAGTAGCACTCGATGCTATAAATGATTACGAGGTTCTTAAATTCGAATTTGTCATATAGTGTGGACAGATAAATTATTGGCACTATTCAAGTATATTTTGTTTTACTTAGAAAAGTGATATTTTGATCTTATAGTTCATAGATCAAAATATAATGGCAGTGTGGTACA
Organism: Solanum verrucosum; assembly: GCF_900185275.1. Lineage (NCBI taxonomy): Eukaryota > Viridiplantae > Streptophyta > Magnoliopsida > Solanales > Solanaceae > Solanum > Solanum verrucosum. Next base: position 1,271,159 of record NW_026020407.1, read on the forward strand.
AATGAATCATTGTGCGAAAGTATAACTGTAAGATATAAAGTGCGGTTTGTGCCTCGGGGCATAAAGAGTTTTCGCAAAAATTATGACATTATTAAATGGAAATATATTCTCCAGTGGTGGATGCAATGAGACTTGTTTCATTCTGGCAATAGATGAAATACTTGAATATGCATAATGAATTATTATTATGTCTAACTAGACGATGAAGGTTATATGAAAATCCTTGAAGAATTTAAAAGGTCTTAAAGCAATTCCATTGAGTACCCAATGATTTTGAGACGGCTTAACACAGAGAAAGAATCTTTTTGATCTCATGAAAATGATTTAAAAGGCCATGTATTAGTGCAATTGGTGCACTTATAGATTGATGGATATGCAAATGTTAGAAGATTATTTGATATACATAACGAAAGTTATGTAAAAGGATTGTCATATTATCATTCAAGTTATGATAAGAAACTAATAAAGCAAGTGACTCAACACATAGAAGATGTGTGATTTTCTTTGCGAAGAAAAGAAGAGCTTCAATAAAATTGAAATAATCAATCTCCGAGTCAAAAATAATTTGATTATGTAGATGTAGAATATTTATTTGATCCGCATAAAGCTTGATCGCAAATGGACTATTTATTTATATATGGAGGCACAACAAAATCTTGGCTCTCACAGAGTCAAATCATGCAGAAATAATATTGATCTATAAAGAAAGTCGAGAGTGTGTTTGGTTGGAATCATGATCTATCATATTCAAAAAATATGTGATTTTATTTTGAAAAGGATATTACAGCCACCATATACGAAAATGATATATAGCTCAATTGAAGGGAGGATACAATCAAAGGAGATCAGACAAAATATATTTCACCAAAAGTCTTTTTCACACGTGATCTTCAACAAAATGCTGAGATAGATGTTCAAAGACTCATTTAAGTGATAATCTTGTAAACTTATTCACTAAGGATTGTCAACATCAATATTTGAGAAGTTGTGATATAAGATTGGAATGCATCGTCTCCGAGATATCAAGTAATGTTTTATCAGGGGAGAAAATTACACGTTGTATTCTTTTCCTTAACCATGGTTTTATCCCAATTGGATTTTCCTGATAAGGCGTTTAACGAGGCAACATTCAAAGCGTATTAAAATATATGTGTACTTTTTTCCTTCACTAGGATTTTTTCCCACATGATTTTTTCCTAGTAAAGTTTTAACGAGGCATATTATCTATGGGCATTCAAGGGGAAGTGTTATAAAATATTATTGTTTCTCGTCTTATATTCTTCTTGTCTTTATCTTTATATTGTTCTTTTGTTCTTAAGTTTTATAACAGTAAATTATTAATTGTCATCTTATAAAAATATGTTTGTATTAGTTATAAAGTTAGAAGCTCAAAATAATTTTAAAAAGTAGAAAAATTCGGTCCAAAAGCTCCAAATTATACCAAATGTTTCAGCCTATATTTTATATCAAAATCGGCCCAAAAAATGGGTCCAGAATCCTATTTTCAGCCCAAACTTAATGAAATCAGCGAACCTATTTCTTTAATCAATAACGCTTACCCAGGTCCTTTTCCTCTTTCAAAGAGGACGACCATCAATCTCACCCAAGGACAGAGGTCACCACCAGCTCGGTTTTGATGCAAAATTCACCTTTTTCTTCTGAAAGAAATCAGACACTCTCCCTCATTAACAACTCTCCTCTATAATTCGGTCAACAAAAGGACCGTTGCGATTTCTGAGGAAATAAGTTGAAAGATTTGATTATTTTTTTTGAGTTCAAACGTAAGCTTTTGTTAAAATCCCGCCCAAATCCATCAAAAATTGATTTTTCGCCTTGGCATTCATCAGAAAGGAGGTTTTTCTGCCCGGATAGCATCTTAAACTACTCTTCTTTGCTCTAAATATTTTCTTTGCATTCTCTTTCGATTTTGGTTGAACCTCTATTTTTTTTACTCGAGTTCGTCGTTATTCGAAGTTAGATATTCGACCGAAGCACCCGTTCACTGCCCGGAAGCAGGTTCTCTTCTAATTTTGCTTCTGTGATAACATTTGTTACGTCTATTTTAAAAAGTTATGGGTCAAGAGTAATCTTTGTTGGTGATGTTAAAATATATTCTATTAAGTTATGTGAAAATTTTGCAGTATTATGTTTTACTAGGTAGAAATATCCTTATTATTTTTGTTTAGTTTTATATAAATATGTGTGTTGTGCAGATTTTGTGTCCTTCCCTAATAAAATATAGATTCATGCTTGTAAAAGCACACTACTTTTCCTACCTGTAGTTTTTCATCATTTTTTTAAAAATATATACAAGCACGAGTGAAGTTTTATCTCCTACTTTGTTAGTATATTCATATACATAGGTGTATAATTTTTTCTTTTCTTTTTTTAGTTTATATATATGACATTTTTATAACCGGAAAGCTTATGTCATAATTTTTTTTTATTATTCAAATCTCTAATGAGTAGTACTTTTGTAGCTTAAATATGAAAAGATTTGCCTATTATTTTTATGCTTTAAAAGTTGTTTGTAGTAGTGGCTTTCAGCTTGTTCCGCGTGTTTTCATGTTTTGGATGATATATTCGTTATGCTATTTAACTCAATTATATTTTTAGTTTATTCGATATCGAGTAAGGTTGGATTGTCTTACTAATTTTCTTTACCCTCTCTTTACTTGCATGAACTTTGGAGCAAAATTGGAGTCTCAATTAAAGACTAGCAAAATTAGAGTCTCATGAACTTGACACCGGCATACCCGCACATGGGGTCAATTCCTATTTCTCAATGATATTCCACGATCAAGACAATTGGCTGAATCCCGTGAAACCATTTCATAGAAGTTCATTGATATCTTCTTTTTATAAAGCAAATCGACTTTGATTCTTGAATAATCCACATCACTTCTGCTTCTATTGGAACACAAGATTCCCCTTTTCTGTGGAAAAGGCCCATATCAATAATTCAGATTTTACGTATGGACAATTTCTCAATAACTTGTTCATTCGCAACAAAATATTTTCTTTGTGCATCGGTAAAAAAAAACATGTTTTTTGGGGGAGAGATACCATTTCACCAATCGAGTCACAGGTATCTAACATATTCACTATATTTTTTACTATTCCAAATAGCAAGCAAAACGAGTGAAACTCACTTGGGGTCGCCTATGTCTACTCATATTTTAGCATTAACTTGTATATTTATTTTTCTTTATATGTTAATCTTGCTTATGTGTTTTGGATATATGTTAATTTCTCGCTTCATGATAGCTAACATAATATAGATGTTTGGATTTGGATACCTTTAGTTAGAAACAAACCTCATAGTTACTTTAGCTTTTATATTCTTTTTAAAACACTTCTTTTTGCACCATTTTAAATCCACTAGATTTATTAAATTTTGTTCAAACTTGAAAGTGTCTTTCAAATATATATATATATATATATATATATATATATATATATATATATATATATGTGTGTGTGTGGGGGGGGGGGGGGGGTTTCTAAAACTTTTTCTAAAGGAAATACTTTATCAATCAATAAGCAAATGTCTTTTTTTTAACTACTTTTGTTTAGCCTTGGATTACAAATTTGTCTAAATTGACCTAGACAAATTACTTTCTCTTAAATCTTTATCATTCTAATATAATTGAAAAAAGGCTTTTAAAATTAAAAATGTTTTTCAACTCGGTTACTCAATTACTTAGTCTTTTAGCACTCATTTCTTTTTCTTCTTTTAAAAAAAAATAAATTAATCAACTTAAGTTTGGCCAGTTAATAGTTTTTAACTGATTTTAAAGGATGTCTTACCTCTTCCTTTTAGAATAAATTAGAACATTTACCTAGAATTGAATAAGCTTAAACATACCTTAATATAGAGTTAATTTAGCATAACTTTAGTAAAATAGGTGTCCTAATTCACCTTTAATATAATTAGGTGGCGACTCTTTAAAATAGCATTAAGATTCACCAATTGTTGTACACCGTTTGAACCTCGAGTTAAAATGAGATATAACAGTGATCTTCCTTTGGAAAGAGATATTTCAATAACACAATATAAAGGCAATGTTGCATGTGCTCAACTAAGAGGACACTTCAAAGGAGACTGAACAAAATATATTTCATCAAAGTGCTTCTTGTTATTCATGATCTTCAAAAGAAGGATGTAGCAGATGTTCAACACTTCGTATTCACCAAGGCATTATCAACTTTAACTTTGAGAAGTTGAGATATAAGATTGAAATGTGTCATCTTTAGGTTGTTAAGTGATGTCTCAATCTGGGGGAGTATAATACGCGCTGCACTCTTTTTCCTTAACTAATGTTTTCTCTCGTCGGATTTTTCTTGAGGTTTTGAATGAGGCAACTCTTAATGCGTATTATAAGATATGTGTACTCTTTTTCCTTCACTAAGATTTTTCATTGATTTTTTCTTAGTAAGAGTTTAATGAGACACATTATCTATTAAGACATGGACATCCAAGGGGAAGTGTTGTAAAATAGATGTACACATAAATATATTTTTCGATAACATATATGTACACACATTACATTGTGTGTAAGATATATATATATACACACATTATACAAAGTATAGTAAACTAGGTATCCATATAATATAATATAGTGAAAATTACAGAAGTATACACTTTAAGACTTTAATTAACCTAAAATCAATATATTTATATATAATTACATAAAGAGTTTTTAAATTACATAGATAACAAAATAATAATTATTTTTTGTTTATATGTATTTTTTTTTCAATTTTCTATCTCCTTTGCAGTTTACTATTTGATGTCTTTTAATTACGTTCCTTTTTATGTGGAGCATAATTAGGGTATTTAATATTATCAACTTTATCTCTCCTAAATAGTCTCATGTATACACGTTTATTACTTTATGATATATTTACTTTCCATGGATTAATGACTGTTTTATTGGGATCTTAATTATTTTCTTCCTTTTTTGGTAAAACCTTTCATATTTTCAATAAAGATGGTGTACTTATCTAGGTGATTCATAGTTTCAAGTTAAAAACTAATTTCTAATGCATAACCATCCATCTTCTTCTTATGAGATTCTAACCTTCCACCTTTCTGTGTTCTTATCGTTTGAAGAACAAAATTTACGAAATTAGTTCTTCTTTTTACAACCAAATTCACCATAGTTCTAACCCTACATCGATGGATAAGACTCCCCGTAAGAGCCCTAGGCTTAACAAACAAGTAATGGGTGTTGATAGTCCGCCCATCATATACTCAAGACCTTCAAGATGATACTTCTACGTAAGTATATTGTGTTTTATTTGTGTCTGTTTGTACCTTTTAATGTTCTATCTCTGCTGATTGTCTTAATTTTTTTGTAGTGATTGTGGTCTGTATACATGTTCCTTTGCTCCTTTGCTGAATTTGTGTGTCGTGGAAGTATGTATCTATGTTGATTTTTTATGCTGAAAATCTTCGATTGAGATATGGAGCATTATTGTGGGAACATGAAAAGAGAAAGATTGATACTGATACTGTGAGTAAAGATGAAGCATTTCTGCAAGGTGGTCAGTCAATTCGGAGGATAAAGGATTAAAAAATTTCATTTATTTAGACAAATTTTCATGAATTTTATCATGGTTTTTAATCTCTTGTTTTACTTTTGGATGGTAACTTAGTTGCATTTTGGTTATGTGTTGTTGGTTCATTGTTTGTATATTGTGTTTATTTCTGAGTTTATCTGCCTTAATTTGGTTAGTATTTTGGTTTATTCTTGGGTTAAATTTATAATGTGCTTTTTTATTTTTGCCAATGTTTTAGTTTGGTATATATACCAGTACGTTACCATGATTTGTTATCATATGTAAACTAATTTTTTTACATGAACAAAATGTGTTAATTCTGGTAACAGTCCAAACCAAAATATTAACCTTTTATAGTTTTTTACAATTCACTAGTCTAGGTTGGTATATAATTCAAACATTTGAATTACTTTATACAACCATTATTATGTCAATTGGTTTTAGCATTACTCAAATATTATACCAAATATGTTTTACATGTATTATTTGATTTCAGTCAATGTTTTAGTTTGTTATATATACCATTACGCTTATCAAGTTTTGTGTAGTTTTTATTATAAGTAACCAACTTTTTACATTAACATAGTGTTTTTTTCTGATATCATTCAAACCATGATTTTAACTTTAAGTAGTTTTTTTTCAAATTTATTGTTTTAGGTTGGTATATAATGCAAACATATGATCCCTACATACAACCATTATTATATTTCTATATGTTTACCAATTTTCGTTCATATTAAAAACATAAGTTTACCAAATTTTTCCTTTAACAGATTGTATTTATTATGGTAATCCTATATTTTTTACCAATAGTCCTATATTTTTTTCAAATAATTGGTTTAATCAACTTTTTATATTAACATAGTCTATTATTTCTAGTAACCAAGTTCTTCACATTAACTAGTTTTTAACTATTTTTGTATTAGGCTGAAATTATACCAACCTTACTTGCATATTCACAACATGATTATTAAATGAGTTCATGATAGCCATTAATAACAATTACGAATTCAATAATATTAATAAGATAACAAACAGTAATCAACTTTCAAATAAGACTCCATTGAGTTCAACTGCATAATCAAATAAATGAGTTTAACTGCATAACTTTCTGCAAAGTAAAAATAACAATAAAAATACCATAACGCTAATTTTCATGTGATTTTTTTGGGCAAGTTCTCTTGTTATGTCCAAATAAACCACATTCACTACAAGTGCCTTTTTCTTTTCTTGCCGTTTCCTTCGGTGAATCCCTTTTTGCGATCATTTTTTGGTGGTCTGCCTGACTGCTTTCTTGCAATTGGTGGTAACATTACCTCTTCCAAAACATGTGGTGGAACATCCCAAGTGCTTTCGCAAGACAAGGGTTCTATTGGTATTGATATGTATCCGGATAATTCTTATTACTATAATATGTGGAACAGTAGTCATCACGATGTTTATTCCTATATCTGATAGCAACAATTGCATGACTACAGGGGATCTCATCATGTTGAAATATGTCACAACTACACATACGAGTATTCAGACATACTGTAAACCACTTTACACCATTTATAACTGTATAAAGGTATTTTGTTGATGCGTGTACCTTCAATTTAAAACATACATTATCAATAATAATACCAAAATATACTATGTATAATATAGTATTGTTAATACTTACAATCATACGATAATAAATCGGCAAAGGGTCAAATATACCCTTGTACTATTGCAAATAGTTTACATATACCCCTCGTTATACTTTCGGGCTAAATATATCCTTACCGTTATACTTTAGGCCAAATACACCCCTCATCCGTTAAATATTTGAATCTCAATCTTAAAATAAACAAGTGGAGGGTTGGGATTAATTTGAAGTACCCATATTCTTTTTGTCCAAACAACCACCCAAAATAGCTCATAACCCAACCCAAATAAAGCTTCTAATATCAACATACAACAATGGAGTAATGCCACGAAAATAACAATATTCGATTCAATTTTGACCGCTTCAATAATAACTGTATTCATATAAGTTGATGATTCTCAACAACCGAACACACACAATCACTTCAAAATCTCAACAACTTGAAATTTTGATGAGTCAATAGTGAAAAATTATTGAAGAACTTAAAATTATTTTTAAACTCATCGTCAAATTTAAAGAACCCAAAAGGCCAAAACTGAATTTAGCTTAATAATATCCGCCAAGAGAAAATCTCAGCTAAAAAAAATACTAACCCAAATAATTTTCAATATTCCATTGATTTGCAACAGCTTCCATTCACAAATTTTAGAAGTAATTCAACCATAACTATGAATGTCGATTCGAAGACCCAACAATTTCGTTTCCTACTTCTCCACCGAATGTGCCTTATAATTTTAGCGGGTGAATCTAAACCAATGAAATTTCAAGCATCATATCAGTTGAACTTTCAAAAATTTCAAAATCAAACCCAGACAATGAACTCAATAAGAACAACATACGATGAACTATTTTTAAAAAGTTCAGAATTTTTTTCAACGTTTTGTATTTTTGATTGGCAAAACAAATGAAAACAATAATTATAAAAACCAAATTCATGTACTGCGCGAAGCTAATCAATTAGTAATGTTTTTGACAAACTGGTTATGCTTTTGTTTGCTTATAAATGGGTTTGGGCAAAAAAGTGTTTAAGTGGATTATTTTGGGTGTTGGTTTGGACAAAAGGATATGGATACTTTAAATTAATCTCAACCCTCCACTTCTCTATTTTAAGATTGAGATTCAAATGTTTAACGGATGAGGGGTATATTTGGACCAAAAGTATAACGAAGGGCATATTTAAACTATTTCTAATAGTACAGGGTGTATTTTTTACCCTTTGCCGATAATAAATTGGCATACTTGTGGTAATTCACACTAACATGTATACCAAATAATTTATTATACCAATAATTGTGACATTTAAGGTATTACAATTTAGACAAAAAAAAAATACACCAACACATACCACCAATTCATAGAATTAACTATTCCAGCATAAGTACCAGATCACATACCAATCAACATATTATCAATTTTTCAATTTATTATATACACCAGTTCAGATAATTAAAATACACCAAAAATGTACCAAAATATTACCAATTTTTCAATTTACTATATACACCAATTCAGATAATCAAAATAAACCAAACAATGTATCAAAATATTATTTTATTATTGAATTTTATATACCAAATAATACAACAAAATACACAAATACATGCACCTACAAATTTACTTGCAGTTGGTATGTGTACACCATATCACATATCAAAAGTAACTATTGATACGATCTGTTAACATACGCCATTCAACATACCAATTTAAACACACAATTTCTAATTTTATTTTAAGTCATTGCATTAATCAATTAAACCTAAAATTTTCAAAAAAAAAAACATACTCGACACATCATATTACAATAAAAAAATCATATCAAGTTATTGTAATTACACCAAAATCGTTAACATAAAACAACAAATCAATACCAAAAGAATAAAAACCCAGATGCTGTGAAAAACTCAATATTACTCCACAAACAATTGGTAAATTTTAATATTTATTTAATAATTAAGCCAGCATATTGATTCCCCAGAACATCAAACAAATCATATGAATTTACATTCCACAAAATAAACCAAAAGAATATCTACAAAAAAGATTAAAATGGATATGTTGTAAAAAATCAAATACAATCACAAAAAAACACACCATATGAACTGTTTTTTATCGATTACCTGATGAGTCCCATCGCCCTTTGAGTTGAATTAGAATTGAAAAATTATTGGTATGTATTTTGGATCATCAATCTTAGTAGAGAAGGGAAGTTTTATTTTTGTATGAAACCTAATATATAACAAATTGGAGTAAATCAGGGAAGGTAAAATAATTGGAGAAATTTAAGGGATACGCGATATTTTGTGGCTAACTTGGTAAACGTTTTTTTTTAAAATGAAAATTCTTGTTTTGAAAAAAAAGTATTGCTATATAATTGAAAAAAAAAGTATTGCTATATTGTTGTAATTAAAGACTTTAAGTTGTATATTTAAGTTTCTTGCCCCTCTCTTCTCTCTTTTTCTTCTTGTCATTTTATTTTACTACACATACTTCATTTTATAACACAATTGATATATATATATATATATATATAGGTGAATATAGACAATTTGATGTGGCACCTCTATATGACCTCCATTCCTAGTTATCTTTTTTCTCCTTTTTTGACATTTTATCTTTGTTTTCTATTATTTATTTGTATTTAATAAAAAGTGAAACATTTAAATACACTACCCAATTAATCACGTTTCTTTAAAACTTTCCTCACACTAATACACATTTAAGTAAATGAAAGATGAAAAGACTAAAAAATTTCACTTTTCATAACTGTTTATATTTACTTAGCCTATAAAATAAAAATATTAGAGTATTTGCAACCAACAACAATGAATTTCTTCACTTTGCCCTCTTCTTATGATGATGGTAATGAATACATGAGTATCAAACTCCTTTCCTGAGATGTCCAACAAATTTCTAGGTCTTGATTCTTGTACGAAAAAAAGAAAGAGAGAGTATTTCGTGATCCTTCAAAAGATATTTGTGTAAGGAGAAATGTCATGTAACAAAAGTTTCTCTTCAAAATAAAAGACTTTTTGAAAGAATGTTGATTCCTCCTATAAGGAAATGAATATTGAGAGAGAAAATCATTTTCGTTGAGAAATTTGTAGGAAGAGTGATTAGTGTTTCAAAGTGTAAGAAGAATTATACGGAGAAATAATCAATATCTATTTATGGAATTCATATCAAATTAGGAGAAGAATAAGAATAAGTATTCTACTAATTCCTTTCTTCTTCTTTTTAATTTGTCTTAACATTTTTATGTGTCTTTACTTATTAAAGTTTATTTTTTTATTTATCTTTAATTAATTAAAGTTTATTGCATGCATTATTTCTTTCAACTTCTTTATTTTAATAATTTATTTCTTCTTTTTGAGTCTTTAATTAAAGTTTATTTTGTTTTTATTTACTTATAATTAAAAAATTTATCAACATTTTTCGACATTTTCTCTTATATTTTTGTTAAAATAATTTCTCAAAAATAAAGTTATTTTATCAAAAGAAATTATGCCTCAATTTTATTTTGTTTTTTAAAGTTTTTTTAATTTCTTTTCCAAAAGACTGGTTTTTAAAAGAAAATAAGAAAAACATCAAGATAATCATTTTTAATCCCCATCATTAATGCTATTAATTTCTTTTACTTCCTTCCCTTAATCTCATCATTAATGCTATTTATATTATTTCCTTAAATCACTTTTTTTTCCTTTTTTTTTGTTCTTTATATTTTCTATTGAAGCATATTTTATTCTTTATTAAGTTTTATCAACATTTTCGACATTTTTCCCTTGTATTTTTATTAAAATAATTTCTCAAAAATAAAGTTATTATTCCAAAAGAAATTATGCCTCAATTTTTTTACTTTTTTTTTTAAAAAAAAAGGCTTAAGTCATCCACAACAACTCAAAGTTGTCCACATATTTCACTTAAACACATCTACTAGAGTCTGTACCTATTGAACACTTATACTATTCAAAACTAGTACCTATTAAACATTTTTCGCTGATGTGGCATGGGAAGTGCAGTACACATACATTCAGAGCGTGAGAGACCTTTTTTTTTTTGAAAAAAATCTCTTTCTTCTTCCTTCATTAAACATAATTACTTCCACCACCATTTCCACCGCTACTGTCGCCACCATCCACCCCTCTCTTTTCTCTCTTATCGTCAGCCACCTCACTCTCTCCCTCACCACTACCATATTCATCTGGAAAGCACCACTACCATATTCATCTGGAAAGCCCCACTACCATTTTCAAGAATTAAAAATTTTAACTTGAAATTGAGTTTCCTCCGACACCAAGCCCACAAACGAGATATAAAAAAAGCAAATGGAAGTGGGTTCGTGGGTTCAGCTACAAACAACTTAATTTCGAAATTCCTTTTTTCAAAAATAAGTATTTTTTTCTTCTAAAAATAGTTTAATTCCTTCATTAATGGTTTAATTTCTTTCCGCAACAAAGACGAGCAAAGGGATGAAAATACAGAAATTGAAGAAACGTTGATTTCAAACAAACAAAACAATTTCAAAATTCCTTTTCTAGAGTTGAAAATTTTCTCCACTAAAACATCTCAATTTCACCATTAATGGTTTCTTTCAACTTCCTTTAGAAACTGAGAAGATTAAAAAAAGGATAAAAATGAAGAAATCGAAGAAGTATATGTAGTTTGCTATTTCAATTTTTTTTCTTTAAAATCAAATCTGGAAAAGGAAAATTTGAACAAAGAGGCGCGATAGTGGATCAAAAGAGGCTAAAGGTCCACGGTTAGGCAAACAAAGACCTTTTTTCCTTCTTTTTTTTTTAAATTGTAATTTTTAATAAATATTTTGGCTCAAAGTGCCATATGTATGTTATTCATTCGTCAAATTGCGACATCAGCGCGAGTGTATTACACACCTCTTATACTTTTAATTATTTGTAAAAAAAATGTTCAAATGGTTCAAATTCGAGCTGGTGTAGGTGTTCAATAGGTATAATGTTAGATTGAGGTGTCTAAGTGAAATATGCAGACAACTTTGAGTGCCTGTGGATGACTTGAGCCTATAAAATAAAATAAAAATATCAAAGATGACCATATTTAATTCCTATCATCATCAATGCTATTAATTTTTTTACTTCTTTCCCTTAATCTCGTCATTAATGTCATTTATATTATTTCCTTAAATCACTTTTTCTTCTTCTTCTTTATATTTTCTTTTATTTGTTTATTCCTAGGAAAGAATTATCATAACTTCATAAAAATTGTAAAAAATATTTTACAGAATTTATATATATATATATATATATATATATATATATATATATATATATATATATATATGGAATTGATATCAAATTAGGAGGAGAATAAGTATTCTACAAATTTCTTTCTTTTTTTATTTTATCTTAATTTTTATATGATTTGTTACTTAAAGTTTATTTATTTATTTATCTTCAATTAATTATAGTTTACTGGTGACATTATTTCTTTCAACTTCTTTATTCTACTAATTTCTTCTTCTTTTACTTTGTCTTATTTTTTTGTCTTTAATTAAAATTCATTTTATTTTTAATTTATCAATATTTTCAAAAAAAACTTATATTTTAATTAAATAATTTCTCAAAAATAAATTTATTCTTCCAAAAATATTATGCCTCAAATTTTGTTTTGTTTTTTGAATTTTTTTTTAAAATTTCAAAAGACTGAATTTTTTTTGAATAAAAAATATCAAAGATGACCATATTTAATTTCTATTATCATTAATGATATTAATTTCTTTTACTTCCATCCCTTAATCTCATTATTAATGTTGTTTATATTATTTCCTCAAATAACTTCTTTTTTTGTTTTTGTTCATTATTATTTCTTTTATTGGTTTATTCCTAGGAACTAATTACTATAACTTCATAAAAATTACAATTTTTTTCATGAATTTTATATACCTTTTTAAAATTTTAAATTATTTCTTTTTCTAGAAGATCTCTCCGATCCTATTGTTTGATTGCACAATATTATTATTGTTATTGATCAATACTTATGTCCATCCTATTTTCTTTGTTTATGTGAAAATAGGGACGAAGTAGTGTGTTCGATCAATCAAGTAACTTTGATCTCTACAGATTTCCTTAAGTAAATACACATAACTAATTTAGAATTCAATAACATAAAAGATAAAAACTCAAAATTCATCAAATTCAAATAATAATTTTACCTCTCCAGAAGCAAAAATGAATTTAAATTTTCATCAATTATATTTTATATTGTATAATATTAAAAAATTCTTAAAAGAACTATAGTAGTAAAAATAAGTTTTAATTTTTTAATTAATAACAAATTTAAAAAACAATCATTCACTTCACGCGAAGCGCAGACAAGTTCACTAATTATATATAGAGAGAGAAAGTAATTAATTATTATATTAATTGGTGAGGGTTGGTGGTGTGTTGCTTCAACAAAAATAAAAGTAAAAGTTGCAATACCTACTATGAATCAAACATGTGACCCTAGCCTCTTCTTGGACGCTGCAAACCACTGTACAATCCTATAAAGTTGTTGTAACGATGTACAAACTATGATATATAACCATTTCAAGTATCAATTTATCTATATATATCATATAATTTTCTGACAATGCGTGTCCAACTGGACACCCTCGACACACTATAGCTACGCCCCTGACTTGAATATGTATCAGTAGTCAACTTTAATAGTTCTTGTTAATTATGGTATATTTAGATAGTGTAGATATGAGAATATTTAAATATGGTATGATTAAATAATCTATTTATGAGAATATTCTCTAATCCCTTTAATTACACAATTAGGATATTGTGTAATATTTTATTATCTTCTTTCCTTATTTACATTATCTGTAACAACTATTTAATCTAATCAATTTGAGGGAATGATCACTCAATTCAATTCACAATATCTATTATTCTTCTTCTAATTTCGTGGTATCAGAGCCACTGGTTTTTTTAGCCCTCTCTCTGAATGTTTTTCTATTTCAATAACAGAAACTACAAAAAAAACTGAGGGATTGAACAACTAATTGCTAAATCAACCATATCAAAAAAAAAATGCCAAGTCTCATCTATCTCTTTCTCCAATACTTCTTTTTTTGAAAAAAAAAGGCTCATAATGGATGGATCATCTCAATCTATCACTTTAACTGGAGCAAACTTGTCACGACCCAAAAATAGACGTGATGACACTCGTCTTAACCCACCAAGACAAGTCAGCCTAAAACTCAATCATTACAATAAAATGCGGAAATTTTTATAATAAACTCAAATATACCCCCAAAATCTGGTTGTCACGTGTACATGCCTCTAAAGTATTACAATTGAATCAAAAGAAAAATACAAGTCTCATATGACATTGTTTCTAGAGTAGAACAAGATCATAAACAGGAGTAAGAAGGATCGCTGAGAAGACAAACAACTACCTCACAAATCTCCCAGAAGCCTCGAAAAAGAAGAGAATAACAAGTACCACACAAATCCAGGCTCGTAACCTACAAAAATTTGTAGAAGCAAGGGGTGAGTACCAAACCACACGGTACTCAGCAAGTAAACCTCTAAACACGAGCTAAGGGGATAGAATACAAGTACTCCTTACACCCCAACCGAACCTTCACAACTACAATCTGTAAAAAACCAACCCAACCTAACAGTTCACAATTTACAAGCACATATCTCAACAACAACATTCTAACAATCATATATTCTCAACAACAAGTTCATCAATTACCACCTCCACAACTACAACCTGTTTAGTACCAGCCCAACATAACAGTTCACAGTTTACAAAGCACATAGCTCAACACAACACTCTAACAATTTCATATCCTCAACAACAACAATAGTTTCATATCCTCAACAACAACACTCTAACAATTGCATATCTTCAACAACAAACTCAATATTTATCAGTCACAAGTTCCATAGAAAGGCACTCACAAGATCAGCAACACACAAGATCAAGTTCACCAATAATAAAGAAGTGCAATGCAATGAAATGCAATGTCAAGTATAGTGATGCATGTCTGACCTTATGATACACACCCGCTGTCTCTCAGTTCGGGACCCATGGGGGACATATATGTCCATGCATCCATCGCGGCACGCGATACGACCCTCGATAATAGTAACCATCGCGGCGCGCGATACGTTCCTTGAAATATAGTATCCATCGCGGCGCGCGACACGTCCCTCGAAATATAGTATCCATCGCGGCGCGCGATACGTCCCTCGAAATGGTACATCCTCTTTATTTTCTTATTCTTTCTCAATGCACATAACACTTGTCACAACCATGTCTCAGAACAATGCAAATGACATGTTCACACAAATAATGAGGAGATGACCATTTTCATAACATTGCACAATTCACAACAAGACAATCAGGATACAACATCAACAATGATTCAACAAGCCTTTCAAACAATTCTCAACACATCACACAAACAATTGATCACATTGCCTTTTATTATCCCTTTTTCATCATTAGAATTAATCAATGTGGACAAGTCAATCCATCACCAAGCCTTATTACCCTAAACACATATTACAAGGAAATACATGAATTCCATACACTTAACAAGGGTTTAGAAATCCACTTGCCTTAATTAATTGAACAATCACTCCGGGTCTCAAGTCTTCCCATCTCGTTGAACTTCCAACTCAAAGCAATCTATTCAAGTAAATAATCACAGTAAGATTTTGAAACTAACAACACTCGTATCACTATATGTCTAACATAGACCCAAAAATCATAGTGCACGAATCTATGATCAAGTTCTTAACTTTTGGTGCCAACTCTTTCAACTCTTTTTTTTCCAAATTTTCAAGCCTAGGGTTAAGTTCCAAATCCTTCAAATATCATAAATCTAATGATATTCATATATATAATATAATACACATAATATTTAATTACTTATCGCAATATATAAAAAATTTATTTTGTAATCTGATAATAAAACAAGAACTACTAACTACGGTAATTTAACTGTTTACGAAAATTCATGGCGAGACCATATGAGGCAAAAATCACGAAATTCCTAAAACTTATCAATTCAGAGCAGTGATTACATTATGCCATTAGAATAAACACCTCAATCTTATCCATCATTAGCCAATAATGGCCTAACTCTTGTCTCCTCAAATTGTCAAAAGAACCTACTGCCAAATTCTAAATTCCACTTTCAACTTTGCCAAATTTCCCTTCCTAATTCAATTAAATTGTATTTTAATACTTTGCATTCTATATTTAACAATATGGTTACAATTAATATGAAAGTTTGAGATTTCCTTACCAGCACTGTATTAGCTAAGTCGGTTCCACGCCTCCGACTCCACGCCTCCAGGTGAGTTTCTATTCTGCTCTTCTTTTCTTAATACTTAAGTATAAAAAACTGACAAGCCCTACTACTTATTCTACTATTACTTATTCTATTAAATAATGGATTTAGCTCATTAGCTATTAATTAAAATTAATTATTTAAAATTTTCCAGTAACTAAACAATTGTAATTAACAAATAGCTCATAAATTTCCAAACCAACTTCACCGACTAATTCTAAATGAATTGGGACAACTATTGAGAGAGGTAAAATGGTAATTTTACGAAAATTTCCAAAAATGACCACTAAAAATCATGTTCGTCCTCGAGCATAAGGAAGAAGGAAGAATAACTGATTTTGCCAAAAGTTTAAGTTATGACCTACCAGTCGATGTTCATCTCTCTAAGTGATCTCCTCCTTAAGGCCATTCCATCAAGATCAACTACTAAGAACTGAATTTTCAAATCAAACTTTGAAATATCTACGAATCAGGAATGATTATCAAGCCACACACTAACCCATGAACTCAATTTAAAGTGAAACCCATTGGACCATAACACAACCATCATGATGAGTCCTTTTCTAACACAACCATCATGATGAGTCCTTTTCTAACACAACCAAGATAATATTATGAATCAATATCGGATACAACCAGAAGTGAACTTTAACCAACCATCACATACTCATGATGCACAAACCATCAAATGATCTTATCAAAATTTCCTTTTCACAACACAATCTTTTCACGAGCTTAAGTTATAAAAATTAGATATTTAGACATCAGGTACCAATCAAGGGAGGATCAAGGTTATCTAACCCAAAGAAGAACAAGATCAAGTAACCACCTAGCAAGCAATACACCCAAGTATACAGAATCTCTAACAACATTATCAAAAGTGCTAGACCAGTGGTATACTTTTACTATCCCAAACAACATTAAATCTTCCATAACTGAAATGACCAAGTTTGCCAAAAGATCCTACCCTATCAAGAGGACATAAGAGGATCGGTACATCCGATCCCCCACTAGGAATTCACCCATAGATGTGGAAACACACGTAATATAAGTAGTGAATCATACTCCAAATAGTGTCCAGTACAAAGAAGGTGGTCACATAAGAATATACGGAACCAAGGTTAAATACACAAGATACTCTTTTCATAGTGTCCATATCATTATTTCCATTCGGTTGACTCCATCTCTTTGATTTTTTGCTACCAACAATCAACCAGATTGATCCCATTACAATATTACAAATACTAGATTCATCAGACCCCACATACTACTCATAGTACTCCATTGAATCTAACACTCTTAATACCAACAAACATCATAACTACACCAGTCATTTACCTTACTCTCAAACTGTCACTAGTATCAAAGTATTCTTATCAAATACATTATCGCCTCCAAATTTTCAAACTGTGACGCTCTTTCTTTCCAAATAAGCATTTTAGGACAGATACGGGTCACACCCAAGGATGATAACACTAATTTTAAAACTGAATGTACTCTCTCATAGAGGTAAAGCTATTGAATTGTACCCAATGTCAATTCCACGCAATCTTGCACATACCAAGTTTCAATTACCATTCAACCTATCATATACGTCATCTCAAAACTTAGAGAGGTTCTTTGTCACCCTAATTATTTTGTATACTATGAGCACATAACCTCTATTTACCAGCAAATGTCTATGTAACGCAATAACACAATCTATGTAGTCCCATCAATGAAATAATTTTAATCCTCTCAAAATCTTCAATAATCATGTAAAACTGTAGGTTCATATCGTAGCGTCCCCATAATTCATCTACCACAATTCGAACAACCCACACCAACATTAAAATGTAACATCTTTCACACGTCCTTGTTTATTACTCGAAGAAAAGTCAATCCTCATAAAAAAAACTCACTGATAATCTCTAGTAAGTCTATACCGAACATGTTCACATCGCATAAGGCGAAACTCCATATAACCTTTCAACTTCGAACCAAAGATCTATACGAGATGGCTTATTTCTTCACCTTTCTTATATTCCTCTCATGACGCAAATATTAAATACCTTGAACTCTTCAATACACCAGATTCTTTTTCCTTTCGCTGACTTGCTTACCAATCTTATCCTTTGACCAACAACCCATGATATTTTTACCTTATCCTCTAA
Source organism: Solanum verrucosum (assembly GCF_900185275.1). Classification (NCBI taxonomy): domain Eukaryota; kingdom Viridiplantae; phylum Streptophyta; class Magnoliopsida; order Solanales; family Solanaceae; genus Solanum; species Solanum verrucosum. The sequence continues at coordinate 1,289,847 of NW_026020407.1, forward strand.
ACCAAAACATTACGTGAAACCCCCCTTAAGTATAACAATCAAAAGTAATCAAATTTACTACTCAAATTATTTTTTTGAGCCCTTCCAAGTGCTTCATACTCAATGTGATCGATCATTTCTTACCTTACCAATCCATACCTTGACAAAACACACAACCACAAACCTAAACTCACAATGAAAACCTTAAATTTTGAATCCAAATGTGTAACCCAATCCCTTTATCTATCAACATTAACTCATACCTTGAAGATTCTTATGAATTCACATATCTTAGCTTATCATTGATTGCCTCTCTATCGACCTTATCATATCTTTTCATAAAAATTCAATCGTACTCATTACCAAACTCAAAACCACAAAAAAAAAAACTTATAATCACACTCGAGTTGAACATCTATACACTCTTTCCTCAAGTTTTATCCAATAGTTTTTAACCAATATGATGAACCCGTAAAACTATCACAATAATCTAGGCAAAACAGATGAAACCACATTTCTCTGAATTCAATTATCCACTCTTTCTGAAGATACATCTCTGGCCCTTACAATCTGAGTAAATATCCTTATTCTTGCCTCTTTTCGAAGGCTAAACTACATCCCACTAATTCATTTTATTTGTGACTCTAGTTCATTCCAATTCTATTCGAGTGATGTCTCAGCACCTCCTATAACTTTCTATGTAACCAGACTACTCATTAAATAATAGCAAACCATAATATTAGATACTCGAAAGCCGTCATTACCATACAAAATCCATTTAACCAACAATCTTTATCATATTGTTGCATCCTAATCACTTGCCATCACGAACTCTTATTACCATTATGCTCGGTTTGCCCTTTCATCATCACGAAGTCAATCTTGTCATCGACATGACACCTCAAACCCAGCTATACCAATTCAAAATCGAAAGGACCAACCCAATTTATACACATTTTCTTACTAAAATCCTCAATTACCTTCACACAAGAATACTCGTTGAAAATTTTCTTTATCCATAAGTTTGCCATTCTGGTATCTATCAATTCCCTTCGACCTTAAGATGAAATCACCGGTCCTCATTTAGAACCCTCGAGATACACTTTTCAACTTAACGCATTAATACCGTACCAACGATCCACCACTAAAATCTTCCTTATACACATGCTTAACCCCAAACATCTGCAGTAACAACCTAGTTGGTTTCTCAAATGTGAATGCAACATCGAATCTCATTATATGAGTATGTGATACAACTAATAACTTTTTAAGTAGTAAGTATTCACACTTGACAAACGACGTATTCGTTTTCATGTACCACTAGTGCCACATCGTGAAAGTCCATTAGATCCATCACTAGAACACATCATACTTACTGAGAAGATCATATCCAAATAGGTCATACATTTCTACCCATCGAATAGCTGTAAAATATCTCCAAATCAGTTATGTATCTAGCCCAAGTTATATGTATTCTTTCGTAGGTCAGGTTAATATCAAAAGTAACACACTTCATAACTCTAAACAAGTAAGAATCGGTACCATTATAGTAGTCGTATCATGACCCTCTTTGATATACAATCAATATGTGAAGTCATAGTAGAGGTTCTGACCTCAACTAACGCAACATCATTTTTTTTTTATTTGCTAAGCAACCCATACATGTTATCACAACTTTACTAATTATATTTTGCAAAGTTACAAAGTTCATTATCTAGCCATTCTTTTAATCATTCCACTTCCAAGTGTTAAACCACTATAAATATTGTATATACCACACAAGCACTATTCACTTTACTAGGGTGACTAACCTTACACAACCCTTTAAAATTGTTGAACATTCTAAACCAAACCACCCATCCTTTTCATAAGTTTATCACTTCCACATTAGTAACAAATCTAACATCCAAGACAAATACAACAAACCAAATACTCACATCAGAAACTACGCACGAGTCATCATATAAATGAGAGTGAATGGAGTGAAGCGATGAAAATCAAAATCGAACCAAGTACACACGATAGAGATTCAAGAAGTAAAGTTTTTTTTCTAAAAGTCACTATAGCCTCTCGAAGATAAGTACAGACGTCTCCGTATCGATCCTCGAGACTCTAATTAGACTCGGCTTGTATATACGTGAGACCTATGAACCTGGGGCTTTGATACCATTTTGTCACGACCCAAAAATAGACGTGATGGCACTCGTCTTAACCCACCAAGACAAGTCAGCCTAAAACTCAACCATTACAATAAAATGCGGAAATTTTTATAATAAACTCAAATATACCCCCAAAATCTGGTTGTCACGTGTACATGCCTCTAAAGTATTACAATTGAATCAAAAGAAAAATACAAGTCTCATATGACATTGTTTCTAGAGTAGAACAAGATCATAAACAGGAGTAAGAAGGATCGCTGAGAAGACAAACAACTACCTCACAAATCTCCCAGAAGCCTCGAAAAAGAAGAGAATAACAAGTACCACACAAATCCAGGCTCGTAACCTACAAAAATTTGTAGAAGCAAGGGGTGAGTACCAAACCACACGGTACTCAGCAAGTAAACCTCTAAACACGAGCTAAGGGGATAGAATACAAGTACTCCTTACACCCCAACCGAACCTTCACAACTACAATCTGTAAAAAACCAACCCAACCTAACAGTTCACAATTTACAAGCACATATCTCAACAACAACATTCTAACAATCATATATTCTCAACAACAAGTTCATCAATTACCACCTCCACAACTACAACCTGTTTAGTACCAGCCCAACATAACAGTTCACAGTTTACAAAGCACATAGCTCAACACAACACTCTAACAATTTCATATCCTCAACAACAACAATAGTTTCATATCCTCAACAACAACACTCTAACAATTGCATATCTTCAACAACAAACTCAATATTTATCAGTCACAAGTTCCATAGAAAGGCACTCACAAGATCAGCAACACACAAGATCAAGTTCACCAATAATAAAGAAGTGCAATGCAATGAAATGCAATGTCAAGTATAGTGATGCATGTCTGACCTTATGATACACACCCGCTGTCTCTCAGTTCGGGACCCATGGGGGACATATATGTCCATGCATCCATCGCGGCACGCGATACGACCCTCGATAATAGTAACCATCGCGGCGCGCGATACGTTCCTTGAAATATAGTATCCATCGCGGCGCGCGACACGTCCCTCGAAATATAGTATCCATCGCGGCGCGCGATACGTCCCTCGAAATGGTACATCCTCTTTATTTTCTTATTCTTTCTCAATGCACATAACACTTGTCACAACCATGTCTCAGAACAATGCAAATGACATGTTCACACAAATAATGAGGAGATGACCATTTTCATAACATTGCACAATTCACAACAAGACAATCAGGATACAACATCAACAATGATTCAACAAGCCTTTCAAACAATTCTCAACACATCACACAAACAATTGATCACATTGCCTTTTATTATCCCTTTTTCATCATTAGAATTAATCAATGTGGACAAGTCAATCCATCACCAAGCCTTATTACCCTAAACACATATTACAAGGAAATACATGAATTCCATACACTTAACAAGGGTTTAGAAATCCACTTGCCTTAATTAATTGAACAATCACTCCGGGTCTCAAGTCTTCCCATCTCGTTGAACTTCCAACTCAAAGCAATCTATTCAAGTAAATAATCACAGTAAGATTTTGAAACTAACAACACTCGTATCACTATATGTCTAACATAGACCCAAAAATCATAGTGCACGAATCTATGATCAAGTTCTTAACTTTTGGTGCCAACTCTTTCAACTCTTTTTTTTCCAAATTTTCAAGCCTAGGGTTAAGTTCCAAATCCTTCAAATATCATAAATCTAATGATATTCATATATATAATATAATACACATAATATTTAATTACTTATCGCAATATATAAAAAATTTATTTTGTAATCTGATAATAAAACAAGAACTACTAACTACGGTAATTTAACTGTTTACGAAAATCCATGGCGAGACCATATGAGGCAAAAATCACGAAATTCCTAAAACTTATCAATTCAGAGCAGTGATTACATTATGCCATTAGAATAAACACCTCAATCTTATCCATCATTAGTCAATAATGGCCTAACTCTTGTCTCCTCAAATTGTCAAAAGAACCTACTGCCAAATTCTAAATTCCACTTTCAACTTTGCCAAATTTCCCTTCCTAATTCAATTAAATTGTATTTTAATACTTTGCATTCTATATTTAACAATATGGTTACAATTAATATGAAAGTTTGAGATTTCCTTACCAGCACTGTATTAGCTAAGTCGGTTCCACGCCTCCGACTCCACGCCTCCAGGTGAGTTTCTATTCTGCTCTTCTTTTCTTAATACTTAAGTATTAAAAACTGACAAGCCCTACTACTTATTCTACTATTACTTATTCTATTAAATAATGGATTTAGCTCATTAGCTATCAATTAAAATTAATTATTTAAAATTTTCCGGTAACTAAACAATTGTAATTAACAAATAGCTCATAAATTTCCAAACCAACTTCACCGACTAATTCTAAATGAATTGGGACAACTATTGAGAGAGGTAAAATGGTAATTTTACTAAAATTTCCAAAAATGACCTTATGGGTCGTTTCAAAACTATAATGACTACCTTCAGTATCAAACATCAAGAAAACAATCATCAATTGCTTGCACAATATAACCTGGTAACTCATTTGCTTATGTCGCACAGTCTTCGTCTCAAGAACAATGGATTCCTAATTCTGGTGCTTCTGACCATATTTCTGGTAACAAAAATACTTTCTCTACTCTTACTTCCCCTTCTACCCTCTCTACTGTTACTTTGGCGCATGGATCAAAGACAATTTTAAAAGAGATAGGTATAACTCACCCTCTACCTTTCATACCTTCAAAATCAGTCATTTTTTCACCTGAATGTCCATATAATTTTATTTTCATTAGCAAATTAACAAAACACCTGAAATACGTTGTAACCTTCTTTGATGATTCTGTTCTTTTACAAGATCGGAGTATGGGACAAGTGATTGGAAAAGGACATGAGTCATAGGGATTATACCTCTTCTCTATCCAAACACCACATGTTGATTTCACTCCCGTTGTTTCTTCTAAATTGTTCCATAGTCAATTGGGTCATTCAAGTCTCTTGAAATTGCAAGAGATGGTCTCAGTTTATCTAGTTTATCTTTGTTAGAATGTGAGTCGTGTCAGCTTGGTAAGCACACTCGTGCTGTGTTTCGCCCTTAACCAGTGGCATCACCGCACCTTTTAGTTTTGTGGGTGCCATTTGTTTATTTATACATTATATTACATATACACACCTATGCATACATCATATTTCAATTGAAGGTTGTGGGTGGCGTGACACCCCACCTGACATAGTAGATCCGCCCCTGACTATGAGGATTATTATGTATTACATAACATTTATTTTAAATATACATAGCGAAATTTTTCTTTTTCACATATCATTGGTCTTCAAGTTTTTGTCATAAGTCTCAAAATTATCATATTTTATTTAGTTATTTGAAATTAATTTTTATTTTTATCCATGATGGAACAATATTTTTTTTAATAATACTTGTAAGTTTTATTGATTATTTTCTTTTAGGGAGGTAAATTATATAGTAAGATAATAATAAATTTTTAGAAATAATAATTCTTTTATTATTAGAAAGTTAAGATATTAGATTATTTATACTTGTATAATCATGTAAGAAGTTTTATTTTTTATGAGTTTCCTTAATCATGTTCGTAATTATTTCAAACTATTGATGTATTTTTATAATTTTGTGTTATTATATTATTATACTATATTGTAAATTAAAATTTTAAAGATACATAGGGCTTACACCCTATGTCTCGAGGCTTACGTTTCGCCCTATGCTAAGTAAAACATCCCACATCACGCCCCTGCCTTTTAAAACACTGCTATTCATTTTCATGGATCAAATAATTAGAAGAGATTCGAGTTAGTTGGGATTAAAAAAAATAGTTTATTAAAAAAGATGATTAGTTATAATATAATATTATATATTAAAAGTAAAATAGGAAAACAAGAAAAGACATAATACATAAAAATAAAAATAAATGTCTTTTAATTTGATTGTAATTAGCATTTATGTCCTCCATCTTTTGACATAGACATTAAAATTTGTATATAATTGAATAATTAGACACACATATTATACGTGACGTTCTACATATATGTTAATTTGTTTCTTACATGACATAATATGTGTATTGTGTCATGTATGATGATTGATGAGTGTGTCTACTTGTTCAACTTTATATAAGTGACTAGTTGTACACATTTAAAGTTGGAGGGCATATATATCAGTGGAGACCAAGTTAAATGCACGTTTATATTTTATATCAAATAAAAATGTATCTTGTCTTGATATGTGAAGCGACAAATATAAAATAAAAAATATTTTAAAATAATGGACAATTGAAAAAAAATGAGAATATTAATGTATATTCTTTTGACGTTGTCTGGAATCCGCATTGAAGTTTCTACTAGGGCTCGAATCCGAAACATTTGATTAAAAGTAAAACTGTCTCACCACAGCACCACAACTCATATCGATAGAGAATATTAATATTGCACATCTTTACTTGTACACATATATTTTGAGATGTTCAATAATATTTGATCAGCTTATAAAATCATTGAATAACTTATCATTTACTACTTTTTAATTTCTACATCAAGTCAATAGTCAACAACTACTTCCCGTGAATAATATAGGGTTAATTGAATTTCATGTTTTCATGAGAGAGGAATGTGCATCGATAATTCTGTATTAATTTTTTTCTAGTAGATCACTTTCACACGAGTTATTAGCTTAAACGTAAGATTAGAAAATTATTTGCGGCAAGACAAAAAAAATAAAATTATTTGCTTTAGCATCCAAACTTCGAGGGCTCAAACAAATTTAATTGTGAATTTTATGATTTTATTCTCTCTTTGATAATATTGGATGCTCTTTTTATTTCTAAACAAGTGATAGTTTTTTTTTTTCGTTTTTTTTCGTCTAAGACCTAAGTGGTGTTTTAAGGTTTTAAGAAAGAATGGATCTTATTCTTTCAAAATTATTTTTGTTTAAATACATGGAGTTTTCCGTCATTAAAAAAATAATTTTGTTCTTCGAAAAATTTAATTAGAGGTAAGTTAGTAAATCTATTATTTTTTTTAAGGAATAATTAATTTCATAGAGAGTTTGCCCAAACTAAAAATATTACTATTTATTTAGAAATGGTGGAGTATAGTCAGAGGCGGAGTCATAAATTTTATTAAGGATATAAAAGAATTTTTTTCAATAAGTGAGTTGAATGTTATTTTGTTTAGCCTAGCGATTCTTCCATAAATGATCCCAACATTCTATCGAATACCAACAGTCAAAATATTCTTTTCGTTGCATTGATTTTAAAATCTAAAAAGTACATGAATTGTTGTGTATAAAGGGAAATACTAATTGAACAAACGAGTCTAGATTTATACTAACACAAATCACATAGTCAAAGGAAAAAAAATTCAGAAAAGAAAAAAAACAATATTTTCAAAAGTGCATTCTCTGTTGGATAAAATTATAAATATAATTATTATCTATTTAATCATATATTTCAAATAAATATTAATTTGTGTATAGAACTCTATATTAATTTAAATTGTTATATTAAGAATTAAGAAACTTGAGAAATTTTTAAGAATTTTAGGTGAATTAATATTAATAATCTAAAATAAATGTATTTTTTTGTTGCAAGAATAATGGTGTATTGGTGTGTACAAGTAATCTATCAAAATAAAGCAAATTTTTTTTATGCTATAGCAGGGTTCAAACCCGAAACTACTTGATTCAAATGGACACCATTTATCATTGCGCAAAGGCGTAGCTTTTGTCAAGGATATCAAACTTTGAATATATATCTTTTTAACACAAAATTTGACATATAAATAACATAATTTTTCGATGAAAGATGCCCAACTGCGCACCCGGAGGTGGCTATAGCTCCGCCCCTAAGTATAGTAAGAAAAGGTTAATATAAAAAAAACAAAAAAAACTATTATTTTTTAACAAAAATATTTTAGTATTTTAAATTAAGCTATTCAAATTTTCATAGTAATAAATAATATCTTTACAATAAATCCAATGTAATGTATTGGAAACACATGGTTAATATCTCATTACCTTGAATTAATTCTTATTGTCATAAGTAATAGTAGTATTATTATGTGTAATATAATATTATCCAAAAATAAGAATTATAAAAAAAAAATAAGAGCACACAAATTTTTGCATGTGACAATTATGGGAGAAGAAAATGTCACACTAATGTATGTATATATTTTTAAGGGAAGGGATCCCTCAATTACTATACGTTTATTATTTCAATTGTGTAGTAACATGTATGTCATAGGTACAAATGAATATGAGAGGTTACAAGTACTTCTACAAAAAAAATTATTATTGATTAATATATTCTAATATCTACTTATTAAATTATTCTTACACTAAATGTTGTTCCTCATACCCCTCAAGTTGTCCTACTTCCTCCTCAAGCTGTGCCACTTTCTCAAAATGCAGTGTTTCGTAACGGCATACAAGTGTCGCCAGAGGTAGTATTCGTCTTTGACCGGCTCTGAATTACTACTAACTAGGAAACTTATTTGTGCTTCGCGCGGTATAACAACAATTTAAAATTTACTTTTTATAAATTAAGTAGAAATAAAAAAGACAAATTATGTATTGATTAGAGCAAAAATTTGTGTTTTCTCTTAAATAAAATAATTAAGAAGAAAATTGTATCTTCACATTAAGTTGACATCAGATAAAACGATTATTTTTTTAAAAAAAAATTTGACATGACAATGTTATAACATTTTTAAAAGTCGAATTACCAAATTAAGATTTTAATACAATATCATATCCACTCCCAGTTAACTTTAATTCAAACACGATATCATTCATTAATTAAAGTAATTAACTTTTATTTAAAAATCAATCGAACAATTAAATAGACAATATATAAGTATTCACGAATTTAATCAATTTCGTGTAGATAAGGAAATTGTAAATACATTATTTATGATAGCTCCCATAATAGTTTATTGAAAATTATACTTCTAATAATTTCATATTTATTATTTCATTTTTAAAAAAAAATACAAAAATTCTTAACCTAAAGCAGTCTAAGAAGAGAAAATAGATCTTATTATCCACTTAAAAAACTGAATTCATCTAATCAATTATTTTCTTTAAATTGGGCATAATTCAAAAATTTATTTATAGAAGTGCAAAATAATACTCAAAACCAATATACCAATAACTAAAATTTTAAAATAAATAAATAAAAGAAAGTAAAAAAGAACAAAGAAAGGAAAAAAGTGATTTAAGGAATAATATAAATAACATTAATGATGAGGTTGAGAAAAAAAAAAAATTATAGCACTAATGATGAAATGATTTAAAATTTGAAAAAAATGCACAATAGATTAACTTCCAAGACAAATTTTTAAGCAATTATATTTTTAAAAAAAAAAAAAAGAGAAAATGTCAATTTTTTTTTTTGATGAGATTAAATAAATATCTTAAGTAAGAAGAGTGTCATTATTTTCTATTTTTAACTTTATTATTTGGTATGGGTGTAGTTGTATAGATCTTTGGCATAAGAATCTAATTTTTTAATAAAAAATAAAATCAAAATACGTAAATATATATATATATATATATATATTTACAAAGTTATAATAACTAATTTTGAAAAAAAAAGTGATTTAAGAAAATGATATAAATGACATTAATCATCAGATTAAGGTAAGGAAGTAAGAAAATTAATATAATTGTTGATGAACAAAATTAAAAAAAAGTATAGTCACCTTTGATATTTTGTAAAATTTTAAAGTGAGATGTGGAAGTATAGAGCATTTAGCAAATGTACGTCCTAAAAGAAATAATAGTAGAACTAGAAATTCTCAATTAATAGAAGATTTTCAAGAAACTTTAATTAATGTAGATGAATACATGTCAGACAATGAAAGCATATATTCTATAGTAAGTGTAGAAATAGAAGAAACAACACAATCTGATGAGTCAGATTCAACTAATGAAGAATTAATAAATGAGATAGGATTAGAAATAAAAAAAATATAGACTTAGAAGAATTACAAATAAATACAATGATGAATGTTTTACAAGAATGTACCCATGAATTTGAAAGGAATAAAGGAATAGATAGTAACCAATGTATTCTATGTAAATGGTATCCAAGTAGAGAAAAAAGGGCAAAATGTAAGTTTTGCTATGCTGAAGGATGTATCACATGCATAGAAAACCTGTTAAAAATAAAAATAAAAGGACGTGAAAAGATAGATATAAATAATGATACAATAAATTTACGATTAATAACATTAGAAAATAGAATAAACGAACTAGAGCAAAAGGTAATGTCTTTAGAAAAAGGAAAACAAAAACCTGAAGAGAATACAGAATCAGTCCAAAAGACAGAAGAATGGGGGATGTACAACACATCTACCCAAGAAGCAGAATTAATGAACATAGAAACTAGAGAAAACCATTATGAAAATTTCATATGTAATGAAGATAAAAAATTCACTACTATTAAAGTCTTAGCTAGACTTAAAATACAAGATATTGAGTTAGAAACTTTAGCATTAGTAGACACAGGATGTACAGGTAGTATAATAAAAAAAAAGATCTTACCCCCAAAATTAATCAAAACATTAGACAAGCCAATTGCAGCGATGCAAATGGATGGAACATACAATACCTACCAACATTATATCGGAAAAACTCAGGTAAGTTTTATTAATACATGTAATAAATTTTATAAACCAATGTATACACTTGACAGGATATGGGTAAGAGATCTAAACATAAATGTAGATTTTGTATTAGGATTAAAATTTATGATACAAAATAACGGGGGAACATTAATTACAAGAGATGGGGTAATATTCTTTAAGCATCTTACTTATACATCGGTACAAACTATTAAATTTGAAACAAAAGGAAGACAAGCTGGTATATCTTCAAGCACTTCTGAAAATGATAGTTCACATATATGTTGTAAAAACTACAAAGATAAAAGTCAATGTTGTAAAGATTTAGGCCAAACAGAACAATACGAGGAAGAAGAAGAATATGATATAAGAGAAAAAGATTATACTCTAATAGAAGTAGAAAATGAATTCTATAATTTCCAAACAGGAATCAACAGGATAGGTACAATTAGAAATCCTAAGGACTTAGAAAACATAGTAAGAATATTAGATGAAATGGAAATAATAGGAGAAAAGCCTTTAAAATACTAGGAAAATAATAAAGTAGTATGTAAATTAAATATCATAAACCCTGAATACATAATAAAAACAGCTGCCATTGAAGCAACTAATCAAGACTTGGAAGACTTTAGTGTACAAATAAAAGAATTACTAAATTTAGGAGTAATAAGAAGATCTACATCAAAACATAGATCAACAGCATTTATGGTTAGAAATCATAGTGAGATAGTGCGAGGTAAAGCAAGAATGGTAATTAATTACAAAAGACTTAATGATAATACAAGAACTGATGCATATAAATTACCTGAAAAAAATGAATTAATCAATCGAATCCAAGGAAAAAGAATATTTAGTAAATTCGATTGTAAGTCAGGATATTGGCAGGTAAAAATGCATGAAGAAAGTATAGAATGGACAGCATTCACATGCCCGGAAGGACATTTTGAATGGTTAGCCATGCCATTTGGATTAAAAACTGCCCCTCCAATATTTCAAAGAAAAATAGACACTATATTTAATGACTATAAAAGGTTTGTCTTAGTATATGTAGATGATATCTTAATATTTAGTAAAGATATTAGAGAACACTTAGGACATCTACAGACAGTGTTTAGATTATTTGTGAAAAATGGAATAATAGTAAGTAAAAAGAAAATGGAATTATGTAAGAACCATATAAATTTTCTAGGAGTAACATTAGGAGAAGGTAAAATTAAATTACAACCACATATAGCAACAAAAGTATTAGATATGCCGGATAAATTAGACAATACAAAAGATTTACAAAAAATTTTAGGACTAGTAAATTATGCCAGGAATTTTATTAAAGATTTAGGAAAACTAGCCGGACCACTATACTCTAAAACAGGTAGCAAAGGGCAAAAACATTTCAATATAGAAGACATTAAATTAGTCCAACAAATTAAAGAAAAAGTTAAAAATATTCCAAAATTAAGTATACCACTAGAAACTGATTATTTAATAATTGAAACCGATGGTAGTTTCCAAGGATGAGGAGCTGTGTTAAAAGCTAGACCCAATAAATACAGCGACAAGACAGAAGAAAAAATTTGTGCTTATCAAAGTGGAAAATATAAAGAGAAAGGAAATATGAGCAGTATAGATGCCGAAGTTTTAGCAATAATATATGGTCTTAATAGTTTTAAGTTATATATTTTAAATAAAAATGAGATATTAGTACAAACTGACTGTGAAGCCATAGTTAAATTTCATCAAAAAATAAATCAAAAAGCTAGTAGCAAGAGAAGATGGCTAAATTTTATGGATACTATATCCATTTATCCAAATGTTATTTTTGAATATATAAAAGGAAAGGATAACAGTTTAGCAGATCAATTAAGTAGACTAAATATTAAAATAACTTAACCGTATATTTGTTTCAGCATGAGACCGACTAGTTCAACAGACAAGGCAAAGGAGTAGCCTCAGCATCAGACTCATATGCTCAGACTGTATTAAGTAATGTGAAGTTTAGACCTTAGACACCATCAATAGAGGTGATGGATCGTATATACTTCGGTAAGCATAATTTAATATGTTATCCGAATTCAAATTTATCTTTTAGACAATTGGCAGAATGTGTGTTAGACAAACCTCAGAAATGCTTAGCAGACAATTTATGGATGACATATAATAAGAAAGACAATAAATATTTTATAGCTTCATTAAATGCTTTATGTCAATATTTCACAGACAAAAGTAGAGAGAATAAATTTAAATATTATGTGGTAATACATGGTAAGACTAATGGTATTTTTCAAACATGGATAGAAGTAGTAGAGTCTATAAACGGAGTTAAAACTCCTCTTTTTAAAGGTTTTAATGATTTTACTGAAGCACTAGATTATGCAAGAGGGATACTTGGTCCAAATTACTATATCTCTCCAGCCCTCAGACAAAATCCCCAAAAGACCCCTCAATACAATATCCAAAAAGACACAAACAAAATAATATTTTGTGACCATTGTACTTCAATGACCGAGGCCTTCAAAAGATTAAATGCAAAGGTGGAAGCATTACTCCAAGAGAACACTAAACTAATGGAGCAGATAAAATCTCTCAAAGGCAAGGACTCCATTCAGAGGATGGATACCAGTACACAGACCTCAGAAAGGAGTTTTCCATCTCTTGAAAAAATGGATGAGCAGGGTGTGCATTCCCCAACGAATGCAAAAAGATCCACTGTATCGGATAATAAAGATACAGCTAGTCCGGTTCAAACGATAGCCGGTAAAGACATATCAAACCCGTTTATGGCTGTCACTTTGCCAAAAAGTGAAGGTGAAGATTCTTCATCCAGGCGAAGGTTACCTAGATCATTTATTCAGGTAGAAACAACAACAAAAAAGACTATGCTCCATAAAAAGAAAAAGAATGATAAAATAGAGAGCATAATAAAAAAGACTTTAGAACAGTTTTTCCAACAAGGACAAGATAAACATGTAATTACTCCACCAAATCCAGATCCAAACGGAGACAGACTAGTACCAGATACAGAACGAAACAGACCTAATACTAGTTCAAGAAATACTAATAATAACATAACTAGATCCAACAGTTCAGGAGAAGAAGACTATCGAGAACATTCATATTATCAAGATGCTCAAAATCCCAACACAGATGATGATTCAGGAATGAGTTTTGATTCCGAAGCTCTTCACAACCTTGATACCTGAAGAACTGAAGAAAGAAGAAGGAGAACAAGACAAAACAAGACAATAATTTAAAGTAGGAATAAAAGTGTGCCATGTGGGTATGCCCACATTTGTCATGTGAGTGCTTACTTTATCACTATCCTCCAAGGAGGAAAAAACTGATAAGCACGCGTCTTATTTTGTGTAAAAGTTTTGTGAAGTGAAAATAATGCATGTGCGATGAGGCCCAAATGTGTACCCGGCATGAATTATTTGAGCTAATCTTGTAAAAACGTTGGCCAATTTTGGGCCGTTACTTTTTATTCAATTATCTTAGTGGGTCGGCCACGTTTGGCCATTAGGATTCTTCCACGCTTTATGCTAAGTCCCCCCTCAACCTCTATATAAAGACACTCCTCCACACTTAAGAAAGAACAAGAAAAAAGAACCAAAAAAGAGAACAACACAACATATTCCCCTTCCCAATGTTCAGAAAAATAATCTCCACTACTCAATCCAAAAACTCCTAAAAATCCCTCTTGTAATATCAGTTTGTAAAAAAGTTTGTTTTAAGTGTGTAAGAGTCAGTCGGGGTTCCCAAAAGGGAAACCTCTCTCCGTCTAAGTCATGTAAGTCTCTTATGTTTCCTGTAATTTTCCCTAAAAATATATGTAAAGTATGTATGTTTTAAATCATGTTTGCTTTAATATGTAAATATGTTTGTAGTATAAAACTACCCTTAGTATATAGTTAGACTTTTAACTTCTTAATAACAACGATGGATTAACCTGTAAATTCCTAGAATGTTTCTAAGGCCTTAAAAAAGTCCGCAAAAATTACAGGACGTCTTGTTGGCCATCTCCGGGGTGGGGTTAATGAAGAAGTTTTTAAGAATACAGGTTAAAAGAAAGAGATGAACGGGGTAGTAACATAAAAAAAAAAAAAAAAAAGAAAAAAAAAAGGAAAAATAGGATATATATGAGATAAACATGACCAGACACGAGTAAGAGGGAGTACTGAGTAGGATTTACAAAAATCTGAATTTCTATTATTCTGTTTGCCGATTTCTGTATTTATTCCTTTGTATTAGTTCTGTCATTTCTGTGAGCTAAAATCCATTGTACTTTCTGCATTTTCCGAGAATTGTTACTTATTTTCTGTATTTGTTTGGTATTTTCTGTATTTTCTGAAAATCTGTATTTTCAGTATTTTCTGTATTTTCTGTTTTTACTGTATTTACTGTATTTTTTGTATTTGTTTTGGTATCAGAGCAAAGCTACCCTTAGTATATGGTTAGACTTTTAACTTCTTAATAACAACGATGGATTAACCTGTAAATTCCTAGGATGTTTTTAAGGCCTTAAAAAAGTCCGCAAAAATTACAGGACGTTTTGTTGGCCATCTCCGGGGTGGGGTTAATGAAGAAGTTTTTAAGAATATAGGTTAAAAGAAAGAGATGAACGGGGTAGTAACATAAAAAAAAAAAAGAACCAAAAAAGAGAAAAACACAACATATTCCCCTTCCCAATGTTCAGAAAAATAATCTCCACTACTCAATCCAAAAACTCCTAAAAATCCCTCTTGTAATATTCAGTTTGTAAAAAAGTTTGTTTTAAGTGTGTAAGAGTCAGTCGGGGTTCCCGAAAGGGAAACCTCTCTCCGTCTAAGTCATGTAAGTCTCTTATGTTTCCTGTAATTTTCCCTAAAAATATATGTAAAGTATGTATGTTTTAAATCATGTTTGCTTTAATATGTAAATATGTTTGTAGTATAAAACTACCCAGAAAAACTCAGGTAAGTATATATATATATTCTTTATTTTCTGTATTTTCTGAAAATCTATATATATATATATATATATATATATATTCTTTATTTTAAGAATATAAAGTATAATTAAAGATAAATAAAAGAAAATAAAACAAACATTAATTAAATGTTGTACATGAGAAAAAAAGGGAAAAAATTAAATTAAAAAAACGGAATTAGAAGAGTAAAAAATTTAAAGAAATAATCTAAGCACTAATTTAGGATCCTTTCAAATCACAATAAAGAAAATAAAACAAACATTAATTTATATTTAAAGATATATAAGGAAAAATGAAATTAAAAAAATTGAAGATTTTTTTTTAAAAAAAGAACGGAAGTAGAAATAAAGAATTGAAGAAATAAAGTGAGTACTAATTTAGGATTCTTTCAAATTATAATTCACAACATAGATATCTCCTTATTCTACGCCTAATTTAATATGAATTCAATAAATAAATTGATTCTTTCTCTAAATATTTTTTCTTGTCTTGTGGACCATTCATCATTTAAGGAAATAATATAAATAACATTAATGATGAGGTTAAGGAAAAAAAATAAAAATAATTAATAGCATTAATGATAAAATGATTTAAAATTTGAACTTTTTTTTTGCAAAATAGATAAAGTTTCAAGACAAATTTTGAACAATTATTTTAAAAAAAATAAATATAAGAGAAAACGTCATTTTTTAAAAGAAAATAAAACAAACATTAATTAAATGTTGTACATGAGAAAAAAATGGAAAAAATTAAATTAAAAAAACGGAATTAGAAGAGTAAAAAATTTAAAGAAATAATGTAAGCACTAATTTAGGATCCTTTCAAATCACAATAAAGAAAATAAAACAAACATAAATTTATATTAACATATATATAAGGAAAAATAAAATTAAAAAAATTGAAGAAAAAAATTAAAAAAGGAACGGAATTAGAAGAATAAAGAATTTAAAGAAATAATGTGAGCACTAATTTAGGATCCTTTCAAATTATAATTCACAAAATAGACATCTCCTTATTCTACGCCTAATTTAATATGAATTCAATAAATAAATTGATTCTTTCTCTAAATATTTTTTCTTGTCTTGTGGACCATTCATCATTTAAGGAAATAATATAAATAACATTAATGATGAGGTTATGGAAAAAATTAAAATAATTAATAGCATTAATGATGAAATGATTGGAAATTTGAAAAAAAAAATGCAAAATAGATAAACTTTCAAGACAAATTTTTGAGCAATTTTTTTTTTTAAAAAAAATATAAGAGAAAACGTCATTTATTTTATAAAATTAAATAAATATATGAAGTCAGAAGAGTGTCATCATTTTCTATTTTTAACTTTATTATTTGATATGAGTATACTTGTATAGATATTTAGCAGAAGAGATGATCTAATTTTTTAATAAGAAATAAAATCAAATTACCTTAATATATAAAAAGATATGTTTTACAAAGTTATAATAACTAATTTCTTGTGATAAATAAATAAAAGAAAGTAAAAGAGTTTTTTAAAAATGATTTTACAAAATGATAAAATGACATTAGTTATCAAATTAAGTCAGGGAAGTAAGAAAATTAATATAATTGTTGATGAACAAAATTAAAAAATATGGTCACCTTTGATATTTTGTAAAAATTTGAAGACTTTTGGTCTTTTAAAATTAAAAAAAATGTCAAAAGAATTAAAATAGTAATATATATATATATATATATATATATATATATATATATATATATATATATTCTTTATTTTTAATAATATAAAGTATAATTAAAGATACATAAAAGAAAATAAAACAAACATTAATTAAAGGGTTTACAGGAGGAAAAAGTGGAAAAAAATTAAATAAAAAAACAGAATTCGAAGAGTAAAAATTTAAAGAAACATGTAAGCACTAATTTAGGATCCTTTCAAAGCACAATAAAGAAAATAAAACAAACATTAATTAAAGATATATAAGGAAAAATGAAACAAAAAAATTAAAGATAATTTTTTTTTAAAAAAGAATGGATTTAGAAGAATAAAGAATTGAAAGAAATAATGTGAGCACTAATTTAGGATCCTTTCAAATTGTAATTCCCAATATAGATTTTTCCTTATTCTTCTTCTAATTTAAATATGAATTCAATAAATAACTTGATTCATTCTCAAAATAATTCTTCTTGTCTTGTGGAGCACTCATAATTTTTTCTATAAATTTTTCAATCAGAATGATTTTTTTCTCAATACAAAATTTCTTGTAGAAAAAATTATAGTGCAATAACCTTTTAAAAAAAATTCCTTTTGAAGAGAAACATTTGTTACATGGCCTTTCATTTTATATCAATATCTTGAAGAATCATGAAATACTATCTCGTTCTCTTTTCATAAAGAAATCATATTCTATCATCATAAGAAGAAGTGACAAAGTTAAGGTGTCCATTTTTGTTGATCTTAACTACTTATTATTTTTTATTTTTAGGCTAAATGTAAATAATTTTGAGAATTTCTTTTTATATGTATATATATTTGTAATTGTAGAATGATTTTGAAATATAAGATTCTTAACATATTTTAGATTCCTAATAATTTTATTTTTGCAATGTTTTAGTCTTGATTATTAATTTTGTATTTCTTTTATCCTTAAGCTTTAAACACATAAGTTAGATTATTAATTTTAAAAAAGAGGAAAATGTTGTGATCTCTAGTTACTCAATCATATAAAATATCATACTAAATAGGACATTAGATTAATTCTTGCATAAAATTAATTTCAATTTTTATATATGTAATGCTTACCTTCAAAGATTTGACTATTATTTTACGCTAAGTTGACGAAATTTTGTCCATTCTGAGATCTCTTTTCTTCATCTCTAAATTTGCTTCCTTGGAGCTTTGTCGTTACTGTTTTTCTTTTTCCGTTGCTTGTTATTTTTCTCTCCTTCATGATTTTTCTTTTATTTATTTGGTACGTTGTTGAATTTTTTTCTCTTTGATACGTGCATGTTCAATGAAACTTGTTTGATGTTCCTGAAAATTTAAAAAGTAAAGAAAGGAAGAAAAACAACAAAAAAGATGTTAGAAACACAATCATAAAAAGAAATGAAATATTGAGAAAGGAGCTAATCAAACCATGAATTCTTCTGTTATTCTCTCAACAATGAACATATCAATATTAGTTGGTGATTAACTTTTACCATATTTTTTTAAACGATTTATGATTATTTACCTTATTTTAAATATTAGAGAAAACTCTTGGCATTCTCTCATATAGGTTATCAATATCTATTTATTTCTCTTTTAATTTCTAATATTTATGTGCGTCAGTTATAAGTATTAAAAAGAACATAATTGTCACTAATATATTTAACATATTTCTTCCTTTATAAAGGAAGAAACATTTTAAAAAACGAGAAAAAAAGATAAATAGAATACTGGCCATAGAGAGGTGCCAAATAGGATTGCTTAGATTCAGCTTTATTTATATATATATAGAGAGAGATTATTAAAAAGACTTTGCAAATTTCAAATGTTAGAACCTTTAAAGTAATATTTACAATACTTGAAATCAGACCTTGCAAAAATAACTTTTTGAATCTAAGTAGAAATTTCAGATGTTAAAACCTATAAAGCAATATATACAATATTTTAAAATTCTTGCACTACACTTTTGGGACTCTACTCGAGGTGCGCTTTAGTAACGATGAATCGGATCGTTACACCACAATTATATTCAACACTTTGTTTCTTGATAAATATTTATAGTAAAGAAATAAAATAAACAACTTTTATTATACATTAAAAATCATTTCAATCAAATGAAATATATTAAGGATCAAAATAAAACATTACACATACACATGGGGTGTCAAAATGAGCCCAAATATAGATAACCCGTCCAGAATTTTACGAGTTGGACTCAAGATAATTTGATTTGAGTTCAACCTCAACTCATTCATGTCTAAACCCATTTTAAAAGAATCTTCAATTGAGCCCAATTAATCTACATTTAACCCATTTTAAGGCTCTTTATTTTGCATTGATGTAATATATGTTCCTATAGTAAGTTATGAATCACTATCTATTTTATATCTTCTAGAATTTATCTATGCATTTGTAATTTTCTTGAGTTGAAATTCAAATAGTGGTTGTAAAAGTTAAATAACAATATATTAAAATTGTTGAGATTAAACAGGTCAAATTGGACGATCATGACCCAACTCGATTTTTAGCCCATTTGAGCCCAACCCAATTTAACCCAAAGTAAATTTGGACGGAGCATAGCCCAATCCAAATTCTATTTCAACCTATTTTAATATCTCTAACTTCAACTTAACGAACCCATTTGACCCTTGTACTCATACATTAAGGACCATTTTGATAATTTTGTACGTGCATTTTCGTAAAAGAAGAACAAACTCAAATACTAACAAATTTTAAGTTGCGCATAGAGATCCGAGAAAGAAGATAACTTGTACATTTGTACTACTTCTACCACAAGCATCACATAATATCTCCAATTTCAACTTAACGAGCTCATTTGACCCTTGTACTCATACATTAAGGATCATTTTGGTAATTTTATACGTGCATTTTCGTAAAAGAAGAACAAACTCAAATACTAACAAATTTTAAGTTGCGCATAGAGATCCGATAAAGAAGATAACTTGTACATTTGTACTACTTCTACTACAAGCATCACATAATATCAAATCTACGCCAAAAGATTAAAAAAATAGTCTCCTCGCTAAAGACAACTTTGTGAGATCCAAGAGAGAGAAAAAATCTCTCTTCTCTCTTTCTCTCTCAAAAGTCAGAGAGAGAAGCATCACCGTCACAATCACAATCGAGAAGGAGCTGACCCATTGATTTAGCAGTGAAAAATGGGATGCTCGTTCTCGGGACTCAATGCTTTGTATGACAACGCCAATGGCGGAGGAGATGTTTGGATCAATGAGAATCGCTTCAGGATCCTTCGTCAAGCCAGTTTTCCCAATGTCTTCCTTGTCAAGGAGCTCATTTCTGACCCAAACAAAATTAAGGACCCTTCTCATGTCTCTGGTACGTATTACTAGATACTTACTTACATTGGTTTGAGGAATACTAGTTGCTCGTCAAATTAATTTGTGGCAATAGCAAGTTTCGTTTTCTCTCTCTCTTGAAATCTGAAAATTGAATCACATTTTTCCTTGTAAGTTGACAATTGAATCAGATTTTATGGAGTTTTGAGCAGAATTAAGTTGGTATTCTTTGTGCATAGTTGTAGTTGTTGACAATTGGGTGAAATTTGTGAATAATATTAGTGGACATTTTTTTTGTTCTCTCTTGTGATCTGACTCTATAGGAAACAGAAGGTTGTGGTAAGGTGTGTGTACATTCTACCCTACCCTACTTTGTGAAATTATAATGGGTTTGTTGTTGATCTGACTATTAGGTCAGATTTGTAAACAGGTCTAGACTGTGCTTAATGGATAATGGGAATTCTTATAGTTGATCTTGGTAGTTGTTGTTGCTGTTGACTATTAGATCAGATTTGTGAATGAAAGGGTTTCTTGCCTGCTTCAAATTCTATACGATTTGCTTTGGTTGTAGTTGTAAATGATCATTGGGGGAGTTTTTGTATCAATTACACTCCACGGATATTTATGTCTCGATGTTTGCTACTATCAATGTTTTCTTTCCTTTGCCTGCTAAATAACTGTGATTTTGTATGGGTACTAGGTGTTTCTATAGGGTGATCATCTTGATATATGAACTTTAGCTCCCAGAATTTGCTTATATTTTGTGCAATTAGAAATCTTTTTCTAGATTTACTAATAGTGTACTGCTGGTTTGTGCGGCATCTTATCAGGAAAAAAGAAATGCATAAAAATGAACTCTTTTAAACATATTTTTACTGTTGTTTGCAATTGAAAAGAAGAAAGTCCAATGGAACCTTATCCTTTGCCTTTTATGTTCTCTTTTTATCTTTCGATGAATTTCTTTTCATTGCTCAAATGGCAAAGTTAGGTCTGCAACAATTTTCTCATTTATCAGGTCAGATATTGTTTTCTTATGGACCTGAACCATCTAGTGCGGTCAGATTTATGATTCTTTCTCTAGGAAAAGAATAGTGCAGACTTTTGAACAATTGTTGTATTTTCATATTTCTCTTGTTCTTATTAAGACCTTTTAAATTGTCATGTTAACATTATAGTGTTTGCAATGCATTGTATCTGAATGTTTAGATGATGGAACTTATGCAATGAAGAAAGTTCTTATTCAAAACAATGAACAGTTAGAGTTGGTGAAAGAGGAGATCCGCGTTTCGTCTCTGTTTAGCCATCCCAATCTGCTTCCTCTCTTGGATCATGCCATCATTTCGGTCAAGGTAATTACTAAAACCCGTGCACTTGCTTTGATCAGCAGAAAAAGAAAATTGTTGCAGTGGTCTCTAATTTCTTCATTTAGTCTATGTTGCTCGGACTCTTCAGAAGTCGACTAGTGCGTGTCGGATCCTCCAAAAGTAGTGTTTTGGAGGATCGGACACAGGTGCGGCAGAAATTTTGGAGAGTCCAAGTAACTTAGCATTTAGTAATTCACTCAGCTCCACGTCTAGGCTATCTCTTATTGAGAGTGCATATCATGCAAAGAAGGTGAACACATGCACAATATTGATCCTTTTCCATTCCAGGAGTCTTAGATGGGCTTCAAGAGTTCAAGGAACTCATTCCCATCATAGTAGATTTATTTCCCTATATATGAAGAAGTTTGAACATGCACATGAATGGTCAAAGAAGTGTATCCTTTAGTTCCTTTCTTTCGCAAAAGACAAAGGAAAGGGGGTTGGGAAGTTGCTCACAATCACAGAGGGTTTACTGTTTACATGTCTCATTGAGATGATACTCTTCCGGCAGTTTTGGCTTCTGGGAATGAGAACTATGTTTAAGCAAACTGTCATTTGTCAATTATGAAAGACATGCTCTACTTTTGCTGAATGCTATAAGCATGCTGATTTACATCTTCTTTGTTGCCTTCCCTCTATGATATATCTTCAGTTGCCACTGGATTTTCCCTAAAGCTCTTATTTAATTGGATAATGGGCAGGCCTCACAAGACCAGTCTAGGAAGCAGGAAGCTTACTTGTTATTTCCAGCCCATTTGGATGGGACATTACTGGATAGTATGAAAACCATGCAAGCAAAACAGGAGTTCTTTTCCACGTTGGAGGTGCTTCAAATATTTCATCAGGTGAACAAGAATCAGTATGTTCTGCACAAGAGCATCTTTTCATTTTCTGAAGGAAAACGGAAGGGTCAAGTGCACAGGGAATTGTGAAGCCAAAATATGATGTACTGAAAAATGTTTTATATGCAGCTTTGTGCAGGTCTCAAGCATATGCATAACTTTGATCCTCCGTATGCACATAATGATGTCAAACCTGGTAATGTCCTTTTAACACATCGAAAAGGACAGGCACCTCTTGCAAAATTAATGGATTTTGGAAATGCGCGTCCTGCAAGAAGGCAAATTCGCTCTCGCTCAGAGGCTCTACAGTTGCAGGTACTTATGCTTCTTCTATTATATAAACGTATCTTCTTCTGTATTTATGCCTGCAAGCTTCTCATCTTTCTCTTCTTCTGAACCTGAACAGGGAGAATGTTATCACCATCACTGTATTAATAACATAAGGATGTTGCTTTTTCTTGGCTCTGTAACTTACCGTTCACAACTTACCCCATTCTGATGCATTTTTTTTGGTTTGATGTACGTTTGTGGTTATCCAGGAATGGGCATCTGAGCATATTTCAGCACCTTTCCGTGCACCTGAATTGTGGGACTGCGCAAGTCAATGTGATATTGATGAAAGAACTGATATCTGGTCATTAGGTTGTACATTATTTGCTATAATGTAAGACTTCTTTCTACTCTTTTGCAGATATCTTTTTGTAGCTTTTTCTGTGCAAAATAAAATATTTTTGTTCTCTTGTTGACATATCTGTTAGTTGCATCACCATTGCCCAATAAGTTGATATTCGGTTCGATCAAATCATGATTTAAGTAAACTCAAGTATGAAATCTCCTGCTTTTGACTTGTTTAATGCTTAAAATAAGTATGTTGGTGAGCGTACTGAAGAGTTGTCTGGTGCTGAGTTTCCAAGTTATTATTCACAGTAAAAGTTTTTTTCTTTTCAGAATAATGAATAAAAATTCTCATGACATGCATATATTACCCGATTGCAGATATTAATTAACTGTGAAATTGGTTTCGAACAGGTCTGTTTGCATGAAAGATAGTTATTAATCTTTAATATCTTGGCTTTTATGTTCCAGGTATGGTGTATCTCCATTCGAGTATGCACTTGAGGAATCTGATGAAAGTCCACAATTGGCTATTGTAAATGCACAAATAAAGTGGCCAACTGAGCCTAATGCTCAATATCCAAACGACCTTAATCAGTTTGTGACATGGATGCTTCAGCCTCAAGCAACAGTCCGACCCCGCATAGATGATATCGTAATTCATGTTGACAAGTTGATCTCAAAGTATTCCCCATTAAAGTAATGTGAGGGGAACATTTTGGTTTAGTTCACATATGCATCATCTAAATAAACATCTTAGCATATTACAGAATCCACCATAAGTTACTGTTACATTTTTTTTTCCATCCATTTTTTCTTGTCAAAATGTGATAGTAGACTCAGTAACTCATTATTCCTCATTATACAGAGGAAAGATAATTTAATGTCGAACAATCTCTACTACTTTTGTTCCCATGTCCACAGGAAAATTTTGCCTTGGTTGTTTCTGCAAGCTCATTTTTATTCTCAGTATTCCTTTATAGTTTATGTCATGCGATGTCTCTTATTTTCTAATCGTGCTGCCTTTACACTCTTATTGAGCTTAGCGCTCGCTTATTTCTTTTGTACTGAGAAAAATAGGATGGATTCTCGTAGCTCAATCTTTAGAAGGCTCAGCTATTGCTTCATGTTTTGAAGCTTGTCGTAGAACTTCTTCCATACCATTAAAGGCTTTTCTCGCGTAATGAAGTAAGTATTTCTTTGTTGCCTTTGATTCGTGTAGTTGACAGAGCTCATACCTTGACATTGTTATACACGGACTTCAAGAGTTTTAGAAGATTAATCGCAATAATGGATCTCACGGGAGAAAATTGAACACTTTGTTCCTGCTTCTAATAATAATGTGGATTTTTTTTTGCATCTTTAAAGGCTAAACTTGACGGTAGGTTATATGAATTCTTCCAAATCTATATTCATTACTACATTTGTGTAAAGTGAAAGACAAGAGATTTGTCATATCTAAATTTGATTTGAATACTTACAAAGGGGGTATTTTTCGCACTTGGTACTATGGAAAATGTTTTTCTAGGAAAATTAATGGATTTTTTACCTTTTTTTTTTTTTTTTGTGTTCGATACCAAGTAAAAAATAATATTCTAAAAATATTTGTCATAAATCAATTTTTTATCACGTGGCTTAGAAACATTTTCCCACAAATTAAAAGTCACTTAAAAGACCGTTGGTGCACATTAGTCTTGGTTGTTAGTACCAAGTAAGTCACTTAAAATCAAGAAGACATGCAATAACATACCAGGATTAATTGGGTTAAGTGGACACATGGTTATTATCTTGTTTTATTTCTACCACTGTTGTTTTTGAGTAATGGATGTTGTTTGCTATGAGATTTAAATTCGAGGATGAATTGTGCTTTCAAGAAGAGGGGAATGATAGCATCCATGTCAGCCTACTTGTACTAAAGTTGACGGGTGTCAATACAAAATCAAGAATATGTTTATCACGAAAGAGGTGTCCAAATTCAAGTCCAAAAGAAAGAAGTTTGAGCACGAAGCCCAATAAAAGAGTCCAAAAAGCTGAATGCTCAAAGTCAAAAGTTCCTATTTTAAAAGTTTCATAGTTTAAAAAGTTTCCTAGTTTAAAGTTTTCATGTTTTCCTAGTTTAAAGATTCCTAGTGTAAAAATTACCTAGTTTAAAGTTTCAATAAAAGTAGGATTTAAATCCTATTCTATTTGGGATATGTTTTCCCTATATATTGGGGTTGATTTTCATTATTTTGAGACAAACATGATTAATATCATTTGAGATGTTTTCTCTTCTTTACACTTTTGTGCGTGGTGACCATGGATTTATCTTACAACCTTATAAGAATGATTCTTTAAGAGGTAACATTAATTCTTAATTTGATATCTTTGGTTTCTATTTGCAAATTAAAGAAGGTGATTAGTGTTATACTAATTGTTGTCTCTAATTTCTTCGTAATTGGGGTCTAGATCACTTTTGATCTAAGTTCTTGAATTGACTGTATTAGTATCATGATTAGTCTTAATCCGCTAATTTTGAATACTAAGATCTTCTTGGCACTTTATCTTGAAATTGGGGATTTTATTCTTGAATTTTACATATCTTTCAATTTTTATCTTTAATCTTTATAATTTTGCTTCCGCATTATTTTCTTGTTTATTCTGGTAACCCGATTCTTATCACCACTTGTCTTCTTGCTTTGTAAGATTGTCTACCATTTAACTAACTGTATTCTTTTTTCCTTCTTTATTTCCCAACCATAGAAAGTCACGTCTCAATTTATCGAACCTCTCTTTTACCTTAGATATCTATAAATACCTAACAATCTAATAAACGAAATTAAAAAAACAGGAAGCGTATCGAATTATTTCCTATAGCCAATATCCTTTCATAAATATAGTGTTTTAAAATTGACATGATATCTAATTCACGAATATCCTTTACCTAAATATAGTGTTTCGAAACTACAGATTATAAATCAATCATACGATTTTCTCTCAATCGGTAAAATGATTTTGTTTTGGTTGTTATCAATCAATGACACCCCCCCCCCCCTCCCACACACACACACACTCACACCAATTTTGTTGGTTGTTCCTTCTTCCTTTGACTTCCTCTCACAAATACGTAATTTATTTATCTTATTATTGTGAAACTCTATTAAAATATATATAGTATTTCTTCTAGTTTGAAATTCAGGATCTTGCTAGTTACCGAAGAGTTTTTAATTTTTTATCATGAAATATATTAGTCTTTAGTTAGTGTATGCAATTGCTATATACTCCCTCTGTTCACTTTTACTTGTCACTTATTCCTAAAATAGATTTTCAATTTTACTTTTCACTTTTGACATATAAAGAAAAGACAATAATTTTTTTTTCATGTGTTATCCTCATCATTAAATACTTATTGTCCAAATCATTTTTCAAGACATCAGTTAATAGGAGATTGTTTGATAAAATACCTATAAAATTAATAATTTTTTTAATAGGTGTGCCAAGTTAAACTGTGACAACTAAAAATAAACCGACACAGGGGTGGATTTAGAAAGAGGGAAGGGGTGTCACGTTACACTGCTTCGTCAGAAAAAATTGCTAAATAGGTAGATATGGTTATGAAACAAAAGCAAACATAGAGGTGTATATCTACTACTTAATTATAAGTGTGGATAACCACACATGTGGCGGTCAACATGCATGCTTCACCTGTGTGGCTCCACACTTCTACTATCTTTTTTCTCCGTTTTAATTTATTTGTCTTATTTTTTTAATTTTTTTATATATTTAAAATTGTGTAAAAAATACTATAAATCATGATAATTGACAACTTAAAATATTTTTGAAAAACATATAAAAAATTTAATTTCTTATAAAAAAATTGATTAATTCATAAAATTAATCTATTTGTGTCACATAAAATGGGACAAAAGAAGTAACATGTACTATTTAATTTGAAAACTACGTAAAAAGTATTGTAAATATCAATAATTAACAACATATTGATTCTTACAATTCTCTTTGTACTACATATATAGGGACAAGAGAAGTAACATATATTATTGAAAAATTACGTAAAAGTACTATAAATTACAATAGTTAACAACTTAAAATATTTAAAAATCACATAAAAATTTAATTGACTCTCTAAATTTTATCTATGTCACATAAAGTGAGATCAAGAAAATAATAGTTATTGTGCCCGTGCTAGCACTGACACTTGCGTCTAGTATAAAATAAGTGACACTACTTAAACAATAGAAACGCATAGCTTAGTTGATTTTTGCTGAAATTATTTAGGCTAGGTTGTGTGTTCAATCCCACATAGCCTCAATTTATAATGTGTTTTTTTTTTTTTTTAGAAAAAGTTGTAATAATATACATGAGTTGTGTTTATTTGTGTGTGTGTTTTTTTCTTAAAAAATATGGTTTATATTATTTTATTTATTTTCTCATTTTAAAAAGTGACACCGCTTACGAAAAATCCTGCGTACGCCACTGAAAATTTCAATCTAATTGGTTAAACTAACAATAAAAACAAGATTTGTATGTTGTAGTAAAAAATAAATACTATATATAAATATATTAGTGTATTTAATGTGTATCAAAACTGATTTCAAAAGATTAGATTAAAATAATGCTAAGGAAGATAAATTTTATTCAATTTCTATAAAATTTTATTCAGTTTTTAGATGGACCCAACATTTATGGGCAGTCCCTTAATCAGCTTATAAACCTACGGTACTCTGTCTCGAGTCACCTCAGAGGTATGCTTCCCCAAGAGGAGGGTTGCACAGGGGCGGACCACGTAGAGAGTTTTGGGTGCTCGAGCACCCATTGGCCCCGATGAAAATTTTGTATATATATATATATATATATATATATATATCGAAAATAATGGAAAATGGATATAAACAACTCACGAGCTCCCATTGAATGAAATGTCTTGTAGGTAATTTTGTTCAAGAGTAGAATTTCGAGGTCCCTCAACTAGATTCGAATCCCTGTAATAGCATATCTGTTGACTTTTTGCTTAAATTTTTATTATTTTTAACTTTCCTATTTTTTGTATTTCATTTACTAACTAAACTATAAAAATATTAGTAAGCTTATAGATTTGCAACTTTAAGTTAGTATTTGAGCACCCACAACCATCAAATCCTGGATTCGCCACTTGTTGCACACGGACTAATTTCAAACCATACTCTAGCAATCCTAGAGAAATATGCATAATGAAGAGTAGCATGTGTACCATTGTTAAGGATAATCCTAAAAGTAGCTAACTGCTTTATTTCTGAGACATATTCTCAACATATTCACGTGTTGAAGGTGGAACAACCACACCCCCCCCCCCCCCCCCCCCCCCCCCACATATATATATATAACTCAAAAGCAATTAATATAAAATTAAAAGTGGTAATCCGTTCAATTAGAGACTTTGATTTCAGCCAAGTGCACAAATGAGATGTGCCGCCTTTGTGATTAGTGACTTATTTTAGCCTTCTGTTTTGCTTCTTCGTGTATGCTGCTGTAATCTCATGGAGAATATTTCTATCAATGCCATGCACTATGGGTATTATTATTGACGAATGACTCACAAGGCATCATAGGATTCTCAATATATAGATCCAGTTTTCAAGTAGGTGGAAGCCGAATTGCTCTTGGAGCTTCATAAATAAGAATACTCTCATCGTAATGAAATACTAATATCAGTGCTGTTAGAATAATAGCTGTACCATCTTGTGTCCACATCTCCAAAGTTGTAAGAATCAGATGGCTGCATATAAAAATTGAGTCTGCTTTGTTCCAGGTTAGAAAGACCCATACTTGTGATTGAAAAGGGCATTTTCAGACCCTCAAAAATAGAAGGCTATTAGATTTGGAGCCAGCGTATTCACTTGCTCCACATTCCGCCAATGCTACAATCTGAATTTCTCAAAGTTTTTCATCCACACCGAGAGGCGGATCTAGGATTTGGAGGTCGTGGGTGCCACATTGTTCAAGTAAGATAAAATGATCGGTTGCTTCAATTTTGGGTTACAAGTCGGGTTATTAATCTTTTTTTTTATTTTTATAAACAAATCGATCAAATATGCATGTTGGCAATATTTTCTTTTAGATATTCTGATATTAGAGATAACTAAGCAATTCCATTTTTATTTCCTTTTTGGAATTAGATGTCTTATTCGCTGAAACTTTGAGGGAAAAAAGTTTTTTCACATTAAAAGTTGAGCTTGTATAAACTATCTAATAGTATTAACTTAATATATTCATATTTCATTGACTTTATGTGTTGTTGGAGATATATAGTAGGGAAAGAATAAAAATTGTAATTTCAGCCTAGTCATCTTACTTAGCAAGAACATCAGTGAAGATCGAAAGAACCTTTAAATTAAAAAAAAACTCTAATAATAATATTCATAATTTTTAAACTTATATTTTTTAAAAACTACTATTTAAATATATTCTTAATAATATTTATTTGACGTTCATGATCCAATACTCATTAATTAATAAAGAATAAACAAGTAACACTCATATCAAGAGATTAATAATTAGTGAAAGAGAAAGTAAAAAAAAACTAAAAATTAATTGTGAAAATGAGTCAATTTGAATTAATAAAAAATAGTAAATAAATAAGAATGAATGGTTTTAATTTTTTTTTTAAAGCCCTTTACACATTAATGAAAAAGACAAAAGAGAAGAGAAAAGAAAAAAAGGATAAATGAAAAGGACAAAAAAAAAGAAAAAGGAACAAGCTAAAAATAGATGTTGGCAGCGAGGTTTGAACCCGCATTGATTGTGTGGCAAGCTGTGTCCTTCGCCAATCGGATTGCTTAGCATTTAGTTACTAGGTGGCAAAGTTAATATATATTGTATTATTTTACATATATACATATATATATACAATGTTTTTTCCGAGATCACTGGGTGCCATGGCACCCCCACCTGTCCACGTAGATCCGCCCCTGCCCACACCTTTTATTTGTTTCATTACATGGTATATATCCTTTTAGTTCTAAAACTACAAAGACTGGAAACATGGATAACTGATATTCAAACTGCTGGTCCGTCATGGTGGTAGCTTCCAAGTGGAGATATTCTAAAGTTTTATGACCATTTAAAATATCAATTGTGCATTGTAACAATTCTAGAGTTTAGTTGTCAATTCCAACCAGCGATCCACATACTTGTGACAAGGTAATTCCCGAGAATGAAGCTGTTGGAGGCAGAGCGTTTCAATTCTAAGGTTTTACTTGGCATAAGGCCGCAAGGAATCATCAACGAATTTAACAATATCCTCCAAATTTCTGTAGTGGCTGGATTGAAGGATCACATCAGGTCAGCTTCCCCAAATTAAATTCCATGTCTTAGACAAGACACAAGTTCGAGCTTCTTCTTCGAGCCCGTTTGAACGAACCCAACGTAATATGTCATGAATTATGTGTAAAGGCAACTCTGATATTCTATCCTCTCCAACAACTATATTTGCCATAATTTAAACAACAACTTGAACTCGGGTATGTAACATCCCGAAAATTTCTAAGTTAAGACTCGAACCATTCTTCATTTATGAATAAGATTGTACCGAGTGATTCTAAATTTTCTTAGGTGTTAAGGTCATTAGATGTAACACCTCGGACTTTGAAAAGAGCTAAAGCGAGGTTCGTACAAGTCACCCATCAGTTTTTCATTTTGGGTCAACTTCAAACGACCATATCTTTTAGCACATAAAGAATTAGGTGACCCATGACCTATCAAGTTGAAGGTCTTTGAGTCCTCTTTCCAACGTCGCCAAGTTTTCTTAAATTAGAGCTCGGAGGAAAAAGTTATGCCCGTTTGAGTGAAACCTCTCTATTTAAGGCATCTCGTTCATTTTTAGAAGAGTATTTTAGTCTTTTCCTTTTCCTACTGTGCCTAGCACGTTTTTTCTCACCCAATTAAAGGTTTAATTAGATGATATACAACCTTTTCACATTCATTAACACTTAGAAAATTAGAGCAAAGTTCCAAGAAGAGAAAAGCTAGGTTTTCAAGCGTTCTTCAAGAATTGTTGATTTTCACCAAGAACATTGTTCTTTCCAGGTATGTAAGGCTTCTCACAGTGTTGGACTTGTTCTTCCTCATGCCCTAAATCTCAATTTAGTCAAGAAATTGTTACATCTAAAGGATCCGTTCATGATTCTTGATATTGAATTTTTTTCTAACAATTGAAGTTTGATTTCCTTGTTCTCTTTAGAATCTTGTAATGTCGTTCATGCTTTGAATCACATGAACCCTATGGATTGTAAAGTTCTGTTTAAAAAGGAATCGTATGAAAGTTTTCATGTATTGGCTTTGGGTTTTAGAAACAAGAAGAGTTTAGGAGAAATTTCCCAATTCTAAACTAGTTTGAAGCTTGAAGTTTACGAAAAAAATTCGTCGAAGTCGCTGGGAAGGGTTGGGGCGACACACCAGCAGTACGCCCAAACTCAGCCTAAGTACTTTGGGCCTAGAGCGGTGCGCCAGCAGTACTCCCGGAGTCGCTGGGCCAATTTTTCCTTGTTTCATCCGACACGTGTTCGTTTAAGTTGTGGTTATGTTTCCCCTCTCTTTATTAATCCTATAAGCTCCATTTACCTCTAAAAATCCTTGCATATCCTAATCACAAATCATCCGGGTTCATTTAAAGCTAAAGTAAGTTCAAAAGGAAAGTTTAAAAGCTCTATTTTCATAAAATATAGGGCTTGCAGTTGTTATATATACATATATTGATCTTGGACTTGAAAGATAAGCTCATAAGTGCATGTTTTAAGAATGCAAGTATGTATGGCGTTTTGAAAAGTACTCAAGTAAAAGTCCCTTCTTTGTAAAGGGTGAATTGAACATAGTTGTTATTGATTATTTTTGGAGTAGTATCAAACACCAAATTGGGTTAGAGTTTTTTGTAACTCAAAAGTCCCATCAAATTATGTAGCTAGCGTAGGATAGGATAACATTGATTCTTAATGCGACTCCTTACTACCTCTGAGAAGGCCTATTAGATGGATCCATAATCACAATATCATCCTATACCCCGACAAGGTATATGATAGCCTTTGCAATATGGGTGAAACATTGTATCATTGCTAGGCTCATAGTAATGGTTGTCGGTTAGAGAAACTCCCCACAAGTAAAGTATATTATTTTCAGATTGTTTCTATTGCATATCTTGTAAAGCTTAAAGGGTTTTAATGTCTTATTAATGTATTGATATATCATTGATTTGCTTTTAGTCATTCAGTTCAATTATTTGCTTAATCTACCCCTATTACATACTCGTGCATTCAATGTACAAACATCATTCGACTTGCATCTTTTATGATGCAGATACAAGCATTCATGATCATCAACAAGAATTCCGTTGAGATCACCTTACACTCGTAGACAGTATTTGGTAAGGGCTCCTTGCTTTCGGGAGACTCCATTTTCATTTCTGTGTTAGTAGTATTTGAGGTGTCGTGTGTCTTGTCCCAACATCTATCTTGAACTGTTAGAGGCTTCACAGTCAGACATAATTAATTATATGTTCCATTGTTTTTCTTAGGATGTTTATGTAACTTATGACTTATGTTAAGTATTTCAAGAGAGTGATTTAAGACTCTTCCTTGAATGTCTAAATGCTCATCTATTTAAGTTTCCGCATATCTTTTAGAGTCATGAGAGTCATAGTAATCCAGACCAAGGGTTCTCTTGGGATAAAAAATAGTTCTCGAGTGCCGATCACGTCCAAGGTGTAGGCTCGGGTCGTGACAAGATAATTGGCCACTTTACATTACTATCTTACAGGAACCACAAGGTTTGTATATTCAACCACAACTTCCCATTCCTTGTTGGAGTTGGTCACAACACACACACATACACACACACATATATATATATTCATATAAACTTCAAGTCACTAGTTTTAACAATGCTAACAATTTTAAGCTTTCACTAACAATGGCAACCCTAGCTATGGGGGATGGGAGAAGGAAATAAATAAAAAGGAGATCAAGAGTTATTTACCTTGTTAATGGATATTGTATAAAATTTGCAAGCGATTGGGAGAATATAGCCAAATCCCTCATTAATCTATTACCAGATTTCCAATTACACACCTATACTTCAGGTGGTCTTATTACCGTCTTGGACTATTTCAAAATATAATTAATTTCACCCTAAAATTTTATACCTAGATTTCTTGTGTGAAGTAAAACACACGCACCAACCCATGTTTAACATGTGTACTTTCTATTCAAATTTGTTTTTTTATTTACTTTCTTTCTCATTCTTCTTCTTTGCATTACCCTCCTGTCACGACCCAAAGTATACCCTAAGCATAACACGGCGTATAGAACCCTAAAATGCCCTACACAAGCCACTTAGCATACATTATACAAGATAATATAAATAAATATTTCAAAGAAGCATTCTCATATCATAAAAGAGTTTGTCAACTGGAAGTCTAACATAGTCTCAACAAGCCATCTTCTACATCAAAAAAATTGGTTGGGACGTAACCCATTCACCACATGCAATGCCTAAAAACTGAAATAAAGAAAAACTATAAAAGTTTCTTGGTCCTTGGAACATGAGAACTCACCAATCTTCAAATGCCAAGAGAGAGAGACCAGCTAGCCACTAGTATGCGAGGTAGGAGCGTCAGACCCTACAATAGTGAAATAATGTAGGCACAAGTATGCATTAATACATGAAAAGTACTAAGTATGATAGCAATGTACAAACGATATGAAATCATGCTAAAAGGACTTTAGATGACATGCAATGACCAAGCTAAATCATAAGATTAGGTGTTAGAAAAAACACAAGTCAAAATCAGGGTCAATTCAAGCTTAACATATTTAAAAAACTTCGTGAGATACGTTGAAAGTAACCTTAGTTCATTATTGTGTATGCTTACCATTAACCTACATAGACCATGTGAGATAAAACATGGAATTCGGTGTCTATCCCACACCGAAAAGAGATGTCCTACTTGCCAAGGTAAATACCATAAACTTTTAGCTCATGTGGGCACGTAGTTAGGGACAAGGAGATTACTACTAGAGACCCGACCTCTACTAATGGGAGAGCATCCATCTCAATATCCTCTCAATGCTAAGTAAATTTCCGCAGAATAGTTACTAATCATATTCATTTCATCATCCATGAAAAGGCACAATTAAGCAACCAATCCAAGCCAAAGCTATTTACAATAGCTCCTAAAACATTATTGAACTTAGGTGAGAAAACCATTCAATCTTATGAATCTGTATGTGATTAAACCTTTCACAATCATGATCATTGTAGTATGTGAGAAAACCTTTTATAATCTCATTAATACTTCCATCTAAAAGCATCCTCAAATCATGTACATCAATTTCATAAAAGCATACATATCTTTATAAAAATCATGTTTCATAGTTCATAAGCTTCATCATGTGTTCATAGTTTAAAATCACGAGTCATGCATGGGTTCATATGAATTCAACTCAAAATCATGTAACTTCAATTCATACAATAGAAAATAGGAAATTGCTAATTGAATCATAATTGAAAAGAATCCATGAAGATTAAATAAAACCCTAACTTTGAATTGAGAATTGAATTTGTAAAATTTGAAGATCTTAGGAACCCTATGGAGGAAATGACTCCATAGGTGAATACTAACATACCTTAGCGATTAAGGCCCAAAGCTATGGTGAATTGGAGATCTTGAAGTGAAATCCTAGCTTCTTATTCCTTAGCTTTAGAGAGAACTTTAGGGAAGAACTTGGAGGGAATTAGGGATTTTAGGAGAATGATTTTAGAATGAGTAGTTTTAGGACTTTTATAATATGGATTAAAATGACATATCTTAGGTACTAGACGCATAGGGAAAGACTAAAATAGCCCTTACTTAAAAAGCTGACAAAAGAATTTTAAAGGAGCCTTTACCGTCCGTTTGTCTCTTCACGATCCGTGAAGGGGGTCATGAAGAAGTGGGGGCCTTAAATGGCCACCCCATCCCCTAAACGACCAGTTTACCTTCCACGGGCCGTTTAAGCATCTGTGAAAGGCCCACGGTTGGGCTATGGTCCGTGGACCTGCCCGCTAACCTACCTTACACCTTCCAAACCAAACTCATAAAATTCTTAAGTGTTACAATATATCCTCCTTGGGAACATTCGTCCTTGAATACGACTCAAGATAGCATGAAAGGAGTAGATGAAAGAGAACTAGCAACCCAACATGAATGCAATCACATAAATAGACATAACCAAAGAGGAAAATCAACTCCAAGCTACATCATACTCAAAACATCATCATATGGAAACATGAGAATGACTAAGACACAAATTTGAAAGAAAGACCATGAGGAGCTAAATACCTCAAGCTAGAGTAGGAATGGAGGGATAGAGATAAGGATATCAGGGCATCATATTGGCCTCTGCCTTCCAAGTAGAATCCTCAACCATTTGATTCCTCCAAAACACTTTTATGGGTGCAACTTCTTTGTTCCTCAACTTTTGAATTGGCTAGTCTAAAATCTCAACCGAAATCTCTTCATAAGAAACACTTTCATTTTTATCAAGATTCTCTAATGGTACAATATATGTCGGATCTCCAATACACTTCTTCAATAAGGACACATGAAATACAAGATGTAGCAAAGATATGTAACACCTCATATTAGAGAAAGGCTAAAAAGGGGTCAAACAGGCATGTCAAGAACCCAAAAGTGGACCATGGAACCCTCCATAGAGCTCTAAAAGGGCAGTTTAAGGGACCACAGTCCGTTAAGGGGCTAGTGAAGGTTTTTCAGAACCTACCCCAGGTAGTAGTCACCTAGACTGATGCCCAGATGGCCCGTCTAGTGTATCGTACAAGTCACCCAATCAGAGGGGTTTCACCCAAAGTCACTGTTAAGGACCACAGACGCCCATACGGTCCATGAAGTTTCACAAGGAAAGTAAAGTCGTCCGTGAAGGAGACTTGTCAGACTTGGAGTTAAGGGTCAACTTCAAACGATCATATCTAGGGATGCTTATGGTTATGGTTAAAAACCAAACCGAATCACAATTCGAACCAAACCGATTAAAAAAACCGATATTTGGTTTGATTTGGTTTTAAATTTTGAAGACCCGATACTATCTGGTTTGGTTTTGGCTTTACTACAAAATAATTGCAAAAATAACCAAACCGAACCGATAAATTATATATATAAATTTTATAATTATTTATATATTATTTATAAATAAAATATAAATATTTTGTTAAATTTTAAGTAACTTAAGTCTTTAACTTTACCAATTTCTCAAGCCCAACACTTAAATTTTACCCCATCTATTACAATCATAAGTCCAAGTCCATCAAAATTCATTACTTTAGTCTTACCTACCATACATTTCATAATATAGTTACACATTCTCTTAATTGAATCACTTTGTTCGTGTAATGATAACTTTAGTATTGTTTAATTGCTTAATTGAACCAACAATAGCTTTTTAGTGGATTGTTTATGTACTAGGTGTTTGTGTCTATCAAGATACGTATGTCCTCAAAAATTTATTATATTCAAACTTAAAAAGCTAGAAAAACTGAACCTAACCGAACCAAACCGTCAATAACCAAACCGACAATTATTTTTTTTCGTTTGGTTTGGTTTGCTTTTAGATATTTAAAAAACCGACTAGGTTGGTTTGGTTTTAACCAATAACTGATCCAAACTTGTAACATCTCGCTAATTGAAAGAACTAGAAAGAGTTAGAATTAGAAAGAGTCATTTTTGGAAAGAATGAAAAATATGGAAAATTGGTTAAGTTATGTTAAGTTTGTGTTTTTGGTCAACTTCAAATGACCATAGGAAATATCTTTGAATTATCTTTCCAACGCTGCCGAGTTTGCTCAATTCCGAGTTTGTATGAGTGACATATGCCAATTGAAAGTTGGGTTGTTTAAATAAGGAAAGTCTAATTCAAATTTTGGAAGGGTAGTTTGGTCTTTTCCATACCCTATTATTTTGATTTCGTTTTTGGTAATTAAGATGGGGTCTAAACTGAAAGGATTCAGTTTACGATTTTCAGAAAGAAGAGGACAAAAAGAGGAGAAGAAGCAAGGATTCATTGATTTCTTGGAGATTTTCGTGTGGATTTCACCAAGGGTTAATCCCTACGAGGTATGTGAGATCACATAGAATTAGGTTAGTTCACCCATACGCCTATCATGATTCAATTCATCATAATTGTGTTCTTTTGAAAGATAAGATTATGAGTTCTTGATGAAATTTGTTTGAATTCTTGTGGGTTCTTGTTGTTGAAGTTTCTTGAGTTTGATTCATGATTTAAGGTGTGTTTTCGAGTAGAATCTTACGTATATTGATGATTTAGTTGATTCTAAGTGTTTGGGGAAAGAAACAAGTGAAATTAGAAGGTTTAGAGTTGAAAAACAAAAGAGAAAAATTAGAGTTTTCTGGGCAGAGGTTTGGGGCGCCGCGCCAGCCAGAGCACCACAACTTCAGTTTTGAAGTTTGGGCTTTGGCACCCCGCGCCTCTCAGAGTGCCAGGGTCGGCAGTTGTTACACCTTTTCCCACTTCTTTCCGTACTAGTTTCTTAGCAACGTACCTATGTATTTAGTTGATTTCTATACTCTAAGGTACGTATAAACATCATGAAATTATCCATAAACATGAGATGATGAACCTTGAATCCAAATTCAATTCAAGGAAAGTTATGAGTCAAGTCAAGAGGTTAAGAGTTAAGTCAAGAGAAGTTCATAGAGTGTTCCAAAAGTCTTTTACAAACATTTTAACTTTGTTTTAAGACTTAACCTTTGAGTTGAGTAAAGAGTAAGAGTAAAGTTCATTTCTTCAAAGATTATACGGGAACTAAGAATTCCCAAGAGTTAAAATGTTTTCACATTTGAGTAAGAAAGGAAACACCGATTTCCAAGAGAGCCTTTGAGCTAGTTTTTGAGTAATTATCTCAAATCACAGAAAGAGTTTTGTTTTTAAAACATATGAGCTGAGTATATTTTGGGAGTAGTATTGAGTACCGATATGGGGACGCGAGATCATTATTACTCAAGTCTCTATAAACCATGTAGCCATCTTGGGTAGAAAGGATCATACTGTTTAGACGATTCCTTAGTGCTTTTTAGCATATACTAGTGGATCCACTTAGTTGAGGTATTCTATATGATGGAAAAGTATAGGACAGTTCTAGAAGCGTGGCCAAGATGTTGCATCATCACTTAGGCTCATAGTGATGATTATGGGTTAGAGAAACTCCCACAATATTATATTACTTCATATGTAACTGAGTTGCTATTGTATTTATTTAATACATTGAGTTGTTACCTAATGTTTTAAATGCTTTGTATAACTGCACTATTATTGTTGTTTTTACCCTGCATTTGAGTTGAGTAAAGCAAAGGTAAGTGTTCTTTTCAGATTCCTTTCAAGCTTATGTCTTGTTTAGTATTCCCCTCACATACTCGTACATTCAATGTACTGAAGCCATTTGTCCTGCATCATTTTATGATGCATACACAGGTAACCAGGATCAACATCCAATGCCTCGTTGATCCAGTTGAGCAATTAGGGTCAGTTGGTAAGCCTCCTTGCTTTCCGGAGGACTCCTTTTACATTGCTTTAGTATTTCACTTGTTAGGATGATCGGGGGTCTTGTCCCGACATCCCTCTTTATTCTATAGGCTTTATAGACGAGTAGTCATAGTTCTTTAGTCTTGTATTTTCAGATGTTTTTCTATAAGACTTGAGTTGCCATCTATGGTAAGTTCAAATGTTTTATCCTTAAACGTTCTGAGTTTAAATTGAGACAGTTGTTTTATAAATGCATTTGATTATTGTAATAATGCTTAAAGTCTTCCGTTAAGAGTCTAGCCAGGCCAAGAGTTCACTTGGGGCCAGAAATGGTTCTCGAGTGCCAGTCCCGCCTAGGGTGTAGTCTCGGGGGATGAAAAACTTTGTATCAGAGCACATAGTTCAAGAGTCCTAGAGAGTCTATGAAGACGTGTCTATAGAGTCCAAGTTATCGGTGTGAAGCGTGCCATATCTATAATTAGGAGGTTGCAACATTTAGGAAATTCCTTCATTTCTTTGATATTCATTTTGTGTGATAGAGTTTATCTCTATAAAGTTTCCTTCTATATCGTGCTTGCGTGTGTCTTTCAGTAATTATGCCTCTACGAAGAGATGTCAGAGGTCGTCCTGCTAGGTGTAATATTGAGGAGAAAGGGGTACCAAATGCACCTGAAGTGCAACCTCAAGGAGAGGTCACCAATGCTGAATTTCGAGAAGCAAACCGAATGCTAAGTCAAGCTGTGACCAACCAGGTTGGGCAACAAAGAGGGGCTCGACAAGAAGAAGTTCATACTTCGAGGGTCCGAGAGTTTTTAAGGATGAATCCTCCAATCTTCACTGGTTCAAGCACTACTGAACATCCAGAAAACTTTATTGAGGAACTGCAAAAGGTATTTAAAGTTATGCATGTTGCCAATGCTGAGCGAGTTGAACTAGCTGCTTATCAACTTAAGAGTGTTTCTAGGACTTGGTTTGACCAGTGGAAGAAGAGTAGGGCTAAGGATGCACCGGTTTTGAGTTGGGATGTGTTTGAGAGTGCGTTCTTTGGTGTTTATTTCCCCGAGAATTGAGAGAGGCTAAGGTACGAGAGTTCCTTACCATTAAACATGACTCACTAAGTGTTTATGAGTACAACTTGAAGTTTACCCAACTTTTCGATATGCTCCGGAGATGGTTGCGGATATGAGAAGCATGATGAGTCTATATGTTACTGGATTGTCCCGTCTGTCAAGCAAAGAGGGCAAGGTAGTTATGGTAATAGGGGACATGGATATATCAAGATTGATGGTTTATGTGCAGCAGGTTGAGGAAGAGAAGCTGAGGGATAAGAAGGAATTCAGAAACAATAAAGCTAAGACAGGGAATGAGTCCGGGCAACAAAGAAATAATGTGAACCGTTCTTCTTTTCAGTAAAAGCAAAAGGGACCTTCTCCATCATCTGCTAGTGCACCTGCACCCAGAAACAAATGTGAGTATAAAAGTCAGAATTCCCAGCACTTCAGGGCTATACTTGCCCAATCTCAGGGTAGTGTGGCACAAAGAGGTAACTGGGCTCCTGCATGTGCTAAGTGTGGTAGGAACCATGCATGTAAGTGTCGTGATGTCTTTACAGGTTGTTTTAATTGGGGACAAGAGGGTCACTTCAGAAAGAGTGCCCCAAGAACCGGCAAGGTAATGGGAATCAGGGCAATAGAGCCCAATCTTCATCAGTTTCTCCACCAGACAGGGCTGCACCTAGAGGAGCTACTTCTGATACTGGTGGAGGAGCAAACCGCCTTTATACGATCACTAGTCGTCAAGAGCAAGAGAACTCTCTAGATGTCGTCACTAGTATGATCAAAGTCTTTACTCTTAATGTTTATGCTTTGCTATACCCAGGAGCGAGTTTATCTTTCGCGACTCCTTATGTTGCAATTAAATTTGATATTCTTCCTGAGAAACTTTGTGAACCCTTTTGTGTTTCTACACCGGTTAGAGAGTCTATTCTAGCTGAGCTAGTCTATCGTGATTGTGTCATTTCCATCAATCACAAGAACACCATGATTAATTTAGTTGACTTAGACATGGTGGATTTTGATGTCATTCTAGGTATGGACTGGCTTCATGCCTTTTATGCCTCCATTGATTGTAGAACTTGAGTTGTTAGGTTTCGAATTCCGAATGAGCCTATTATAGAGTGGAGTAGCAGTTCAACGGTGCCTAATGGTCATTTTATTTCATACCTTAAAGCAAGAAAGTTAGTTTCCAAGTGTTATGTCTATCACTTAGTCTGAGTTAATGACTCTAGCGTTGAGACACCTCCTATTGAGTCAGTTCCAGTTGTGAGTGAGTTTCTAGATGTGTTTCCAGATGATTTACCCGGAGTCCCTCCTAAGAGAGAGATTAACTTCGGTATAGATATTCTTCGCGATACTCGTTCTATATCTATTCCACCATATAGAATGGCACTAGCAGAGTTAAAAGATTTGAATGAGTGGTTGAAAGTTCTCCTAGATTAAGGTTTCATTCGACCAAGTGTCTCACCTTGGGGCGCTCTGGTCTTATTTGTGAGGAAGAAAGATGGTTCCCTTATAATGTCTATAGATTACTGTAAGTTGAACAAGGTTGCCATCAAGAATAAGTATCCTCTTCCAAGAATTGATGATCTTTTCGATCAGCTTCAGGGTGCTACCTATTTCTCTAAGATAGATCTCAGATCAGGCTACCATCAGTTAAGAGTAAGGGATTGTGATATTCTAAAAACAACATTCATGACCCGTTATGGTCATTATGATTTCCTAGTTGTTTCCTTTGGTTTGACCAATGCACCTGCAGAATTCATGGACCTTATAAATATAGTATTCAAGCCTTATTTAGATATGTTTGTTATTATAGTCATTGATGCATACTAATTTATTCAAGAAATGAGGAAGATCATGAAAGCCATCTCAAAATAGTTCTCCAAACTCTAAGGAATAGAGAGTTGTATGCCAAGTTCTCTAAGTGTGAGTTTTGGCTTGAGTCCATGGCATTCTTAAGCCACATTGTTTCCAGTGATGGAATTAGAGTTGACACTCAAAA
This sequence comes from Solanum verrucosum, assembly GCF_900185275.1. Lineage (NCBI taxonomy): Eukaryota > Viridiplantae > Streptophyta > Magnoliopsida > Solanales > Solanaceae > Solanum > Solanum verrucosum. The sequence continues at coordinate 1,332,069 of NW_026020407.1, forward strand.
AATAGGGGCAGTGCAGAATTGGCTTAGACCCATATCTCCAACTGATATTAGGAGTTTCTTGGGGTTGACTGGATATTATAGAAGGTTTGTAGAGGGGTTATCATCTATTTTATCACCTTTGACTAAGTTAACTAAGAAAATAGTAAAGTTTCAGTGGTTGGAAGCTTGTGAGAAAACTTTCAGGAATTGAAAAAGAGGTTGACTACTGCCCCAGTATTGACCTTACTAGAAGGTACTCAAGGTTTGTTGTGTATTGTGATGCGTCTAGAGTTGGTTTGGGTTGTGTGTTAATGCAGAATGGCAAAGTTATAGCTTATGCTTCCAGACAGTTGAAAGTTCATGAGAAGAATTACCCAACCCATGATCTAGAATTGACTGCCGTAGTATTTGCTTTGAAAATATGGCGCCACTATCTTTATAATGTTCATGTGGATGTGTTCATCGATCACAAGAGTCTTTAGTATGTGTTTAGTCATAAAGAGCTTAATCTCAGACAAAGGCGGTGGTTAGAATTACTCAAGGATTACGACATGAGTATTCTTTACCACCCAGGTAAGGCTAATGTTGTTGCTGATGCCTTGAGTAGGCTGTCTATGGGTAGTACCACCCATTTTGAGGAAGATAAGAAGGAGCTAGCAAGAGATGTGCATATACTTGCCCGATTGGGAGTTCGACTAATGTATTCCACCAAAGGAGGAGTAGTGGTGATGAATGGGGCTGAATCATAATTTGTGTCAGAAGTAAAAGAGAAGCAAGATCAATACCCTATTTTGCTTGAATTGAAGGCAAATGTTCATAAGCAAAAAATATTGACTTTTGAACAAGGGGGAGATGGTGTATTGAGGTATCAAGGTAAGTTGTGTGTACCAAGGGTGGATGAACTCCAAAAAAGGATCATGGAGGAAGCTCATAGCTCTAGATATTCCATTCATTCGGGTGCTACAAAGATGTATCGTGACTTGAGAGAAGTTTATTGGTGGAGTAGTATGAAGAAGGACATTCCAGAGTTTGTTGCTAAGTGTCCGAATTGCCAACAAGTTAAGGTAGAGCACCAAAGGCCCGGTGGTATGGCTCAAAATATAGAACTTCCGTAATGGAAGTGGTAGATGATCAATATGGACTTCATCACAGGTTTACCAAGGTCTCACATGCAACATGATTCTATTTGGGTGATTGTGGATCGAATGACCAAATCAACCCACTTTTTGTCGGTAAAGACTACCCATGCAATAGAGGACTATGCCAAGTTGTATCTCGAAGAGGTAGTTAGACTTCATGGGGTTCCGGTATCAATTATTTCAGACAGAGGAGCAAAATTTACTGCACAATTCTGGAAATCTTTTCAGAAAGGCTTGGGTTCAAAGGTGAACTTAAGTACTGCTTTTCATCCTCAGACATATGGTCAAGCAGAGCGCAATATTTAGATTTTAGAAGATATGTTGAGGGCCTGTGTGATTGATTTTAAGTGGAATTGGGATGATCACCTACCTTTCATTGAGTTTGCTTACAACAATAGTTACCACTCTAGCATCCAGATGGCTCCTTATGAAGCTCTTTATGGGAGAAGATGCAGATCTCCTATTGGATAGTTTGAAGTTGGTGAAGGCGGGTTGATAGGACCAGACTTAGTTCATCAAGCTATGGAGAAGGTGAAAGTCATTCAACAGAGGTTGAAAACAGCGCAAAGTCGTCAGAAATCCTACACTAATGTTAGGAAAAGGGAGTTAGAGTTTAAAGTAGATGATTAGGTATACTTGAAGGTTTCACCCATGAAGGGTGTTATGAGATTTGGTAAGAAGAGGAAGCTTAGTCCTCGGTATATTGGCCCTTACAAAATAACTAAAAGGATTGGCAATGTATCTTATGAGTTGGAGCTACCACAAGAGTTAGCAGCGGTCCATCCGATATTTCATATTTCCATGTTGAAGAAGTGCATGGGGATCCTTCACTGATTATACAAACTCAAGATATTGGTATCAAAGATAGCTTGTCTTATGAGGAGATCCCTGTTCAGATTCTAGACCAGCAGGTTCACAAGTTAAGGACAAGGGAAGTAGCATCAGTCAAAGTTCTTTGGAGAAATTAGTTTGTTGAGGAAGCTACTTGGGAAGCTGAGGAGGATATGAAGAAGAGATATCCACATCTCTTTGATCCTGGAGAAATACCAGACCAAGGTACTAATTCTCTTCTTAGTACTCCTTAGTTTATATACTTGATGTGTTAGATTTGCTTGTTGGGTGTTTAAGCTGAATGTTAGATAGTACACCCTTAGACTACTAAGAGTAATCTCATTCGAGGACAAATATTCCCAAGGGGGAGATATTGTAACATCTCGCTAATTGAAAGAACTAGAAAGAGTTAGAATTAGAAAGAGTCATTTTTGGAAAGAATGAAAAATATGGAATATTGGTTAAGTTATGTTAAGTTTGAGTTTTTGGTAAACTTCAAATGACCATAACTTCTAGCTCAGGATGTGTTAGGTGTGTTTCCAGATACCTTAGGAAATATCTTTGAATTATCTTTTCAACGCCACCGAGTTTTCTCAATTCTGAGTTCGTATGAGTGAGATATGCCCATTGGAAGTTGGACTATTTAAATAAGGAAAGTCTAATCCGGATTTTGGAAGGCTAGTTTGGTCTTTTCCATACCCTATTATATTAATTTCATTTTTGGTAATTAAGATGGGGTCTAAACTGATAGGATTCAGTTTACACTTTTCAAAAAGAGTTAGGGTTTTGAGAGAAGAGAAAAGAAGAGGAGAAGCAAGGATTCGTCGATTTCTTGGAGATTTTTGTGTGGATTTCACCAAGGGTTAATCCCTACGAGGTATGTGAGATTATATAGAGTTGGGTTAGTGATACACCGTGAGTTCACGGTATTTCTAATACATTTCATTTAATAGTTGTGTGTGTCTAGGGCCTTTTTATATTGATTTTTATGTGTTTTTATCATGTTTTGCAGGAAAGCTGTTCAGGCGCGGAAGTATAGAGACAACTGAAAGAAATGCAGAAACAGGGCATTCACGGAGGTGATCTACGGACCGTAGGTCCATCCACGGTCCGTAAATGATGACCGTAGATCAGCGGGCATGGTATTGAGGACAAATCAGGGAAATCTGACCAAGTGTGGAACCACGGGGTCCATTGACGGTCCGTAGATTGATCTACGGACCGTACTGTTGATCCGTAGAATGATACTGTGAGGGTTCCAGTACCTGATTTTTGAAGATTCTAAGTATGGAGCTACGGAGGGGGATTGACGGACCGTAGATCAATCTACGGTTCGTACTGCTAGTCCGTCGTTTGCTTCAGAGAAGCTGATTTTTTGGAAGAGGAAATATTTTCTAAGTCCTGGCTGACGGAAAGGACTTACGGACCGTAGATCCATCGACGGTCCGTAAGTCAGTCTCGTGGATTGAAGACACATACCTGAACAAACTTTCCTTAATTTGTTTCCTTTTTAATTTAGGAGTTGTTTTCTATAAATAGGACATGTAAACCTCGTTTTTTGGGGTTAGACATTATTATTCTATTTTTACTTTGTGACTTTGGAGATTAAGTTGCAACCCTAGCAATTATTGATTTCCTACATTAGTGTTGAAGATTTTGGCTTTGCAATTCAAGTTGAAATTCTGGGTTTATTATTCTCGTTACTTAAGTTCATGATTTATTCATCTAATATTATGAATTGTGTTCTTGGTAATATGGGTAACTAAATCCACAACTAGGGTTGTGGGAACCATGAACGATTAACAATGTATGAATAGTAAATAAGTAATTCTTGAATAGTATTTTGCATGCATTGATAATTTTTTCGTTTAAAAGTCTTTTTAACGAGTGCACGCGTTAGAACTCGCCTTGTTGCTATTTGTTGGATCAAGGAGGTAATCAACAAGAAAAGAATTATCAACATAGATTTAGTGTGATACTATGTAATAGGCTAGTGTCGATTGGTGCGAAGTAATAACTAAGCCAAACATCGATTATGATGTCTAATATGAGGTAAAGGTAAGGGTTAGTAAATTATACACACGTAGCCGAAACAAGGTGCGGGGTGAAATTCTTTAGATGCCAGATCAAGGATTTAGAGATACCTAACTTATCACTTTGCATGTAATACACTAGGAAAGGATTGCGATTACTAGGATTACTTCGTTATGAGCTTATGGGGAACACGTTTACCCTAGTTAATTTTCTCATCTTGATAACAACCGAAATTGACTTTTGATTATTGATTACTTACTGAATTCTTACAATTTGTTTCACGAATCCCCCCTTTTTATTTCTTGTTTCTGGAAGTATTTTGGCTAATTGAATATAATTGGTGGTTAAAGTAAAGTCTAAACCATTTTCCTCGTGGGATTGACCCCAACCTACAAGTTGGGTTCTTTACTTGATAACGATCGCTTATACTTCTTTAGGGAGGTGTAATTTGAGAGTATTAAATTTTGGCGCTGCTGCCGGGGAATCTGGCTTTTAGATTTATTTTTAACTACATTATTGAATGTTAGTCAAATATTTCCTAATTTTACTTTTTCCCTTTGTTTTTGTCTCTCTTAGGTTCCGACTCTAGTGTATGCCAAGTACACGGAGCCAAGGCGAACCACTTACTCCGTACGATCCAGAGTTGAATAGAACTTTGCGAAAAATGAACAATCAAGGACTTCCAGTTAATCCTATCGGAGGAAATCTAGATGAAGCTGTTGAGTTACAACATCCAATAGTAGTTGGTGAGGAAACCGGGGTCTAGCTGAAAATCAATTGGGAGATGCAGTGAGAGTGCATGGTCCACCAGGCCCACAACAACATGACAACTATCGGGGCAACATCGATATAGCAGACTCTGATGGACCCATTGTCCTACCTCCTCTACCTCCAGGGCACACATTTATGGTGAGCAGTAGTTTGATGCAGATGCTTACAACAAGAGGCTTATTTTCAGGATCGCCATCGGAGGATCCACATGCTTACTTGGCCAAGCTAAGGGTGGTTTGGAAAACTTGTGTAGGTAGACCAGACTTGGATATGAATGTCATTGGATTACGAGTGTTCCCTCTGTCAGTGACAGGCGATGCTGCAGTATGGTTCACTGAGCTTCCGTATAACTCAATATTCACATGGGACCAACTGGCAGAGGTGTTTAAAGAAAAGTACTATCCAGTGTCTAAGAAGCTCAATCACAAAGATAGGGTCAACAATTTTGTGGCATTACCTGGAGAGTCTGTGAGTAGCTCGTGGGACAGATTCACTACCTTCGTAAGAAGTGTCCCAAACCACCGTATTGTTGATGAGTCACTGAAGGAGTATTTCTATCGAGGACATGATGATAACAATAAAGTAGTACTTGACACTATTGCTGGAGGTTCATATGGTGATTGTACATATGCACAGATTGCTGAAAAACTGGAGAGGATCTCTCGCAACAATAAAGCATGGAGCACTCGGAGGTCAGATACTGGGAGAAACACATTTGCCGTTCATAGTACGAATAACAACTCTGCAGATGATATTCGTGAAGAGATGGCCCAGATGAGGACCGAGTTGGGGTTGGTATTGAAGCATGTGAGCGGAGGACCAGAAAAGGTAAATGCTGTGAATTATTTAACTAGAACTCCACCACCAGTGGAAGAGTGTTACTATGAAGAAGATGCTTATGCTGTGAATGATCAGACGGGGGGTTTCCGACCAAATGCCCAAGGATCCAACATGGAAATTTGGCGCCAAGGTCAAGGAACCAAGGTTGGAACTATGGAAATTACAACCGAGAAGGTCACTATGTTCGGGATGGGAACTTCAATCGTGACAACAACTACAACAGGAACAACTATGGCAACAGAAACGATCGGGTTGGACCTTATGTTCCCTCTCAAAATCGGGAATCTGGTGCTAGGGAAACTGGAGGCAATATGGCGCGTATTGAAGATATAATGCAGAAGATGATGAGAAGGTTTGATGCAACTGATGAGAATGTGAAGGAGATGAGAAATGACTTTTCTGGTATTTGTCACGACCCGAGAGCACCCCCAAGTCGTAACATGCGTATTCGACCTCTCGGAGGTCTCATACAAGCCCTTAGCATTCATCACATTAGATATGAAAAATAGTGCGGAATTAAAAACTCTTTAAATAAAATCCCATAAGACTCAAAGGTCACTTTTAAAAACATCATTCAAAAGTACACAAGCGGAATACTAAGTCTCTTAGCCATCTTAGACATAAACGTGAAAACATACTAGGGACACGGCCCTTTACAATCAAAAGAAGTCTATTAAGTCTATTACAAGAATCTTATCATAAAACTAGAATAGAAAAGTCTTGCCCTCGACATATGAGGACATACCACAAAATCTAGGAAGAACTTCAAATCCCAAGTTACTACAAAACCCGCTCACTTGCCGGAACCTACACTTGTAGAAAATAGAGAAATATGGAATTAGCACAATTAAGTACTAAGTATGATGACCATGCAAAAACATGCTAAAAAAGGACATTTATTTGAAATATGTGCTTTCATGCCATTTTTGATAAAACCTTCATATCACAATTATAAGAGACACATTTCTAGTCATCATCCACATATAAGACAATACCCACATAATAGACATACTCAACTAGTACCAATGTACAATACATGAATATAATTGACAAGTAAGCCTTTTCATCATTTCATGACCTCTATCTCAAGTTACCCAAAGCCACACTTAAGTGAAACATGAAGTGACCGCCCATACAATCTCTTTATATACACCTAAGTGTTCCTAAGGGTTACCATAGATAAGGAATGTACCATTACAATATAACATGCTAAGTCAAAATTCTTTAATGAACCACTTAGGAGACATTTAAGCACATAAGGGGACTTTCACATAATAGTCGTTAGACTTAGGGAACTCACTTTAGTATCTTCAAAGCCTACTCGTGCCATGTGTAGATAGCATCCCATACTACTACCTACACGTTGTAGAACCTATCCAATAACTAGAGTGCACATCCCGCATGATGGGAATAGGCATAACCGACATAGACCATACTAGCTAGGTATGGAATCCGGAGTCTATCCTACTCCGTGGAGGTTGTTCTACTTGCCAAAGGTAGAACTAAGAAGCAACCCATGTAGGCACATGGTTTAGGAGATGTCCAAGGAAGTTCATTGTGCCTAATCTCATACTCAACTAGGCCACCTTCCTAACCACATCCACTTGGTGCTAGCCTTGTTTCCCATAGAGTATTCAATCACATATGTACTTAGAGAGGGTTCCTTTTCTAGTTCAATCAACTCATAGTACCTCTTCCCAAGAAAGGCCCCATTTCTTAGTCATGGCCAATCAAAGTTCATAAGGATAGCTCATTTGACTTTCTTAGATAAGGATTTTCATGCCGTTCCGGCTCCATCCATCTCTAAGTCTATCATCTCACTCAAGAAGGGAACTTCGCCCTAAGGCCCATCCTTCAAGGTTATACATTTACTTAGGAAAGCTAGACTTATGAAAGGGCACCATTTCTTAGTTTTGCCGATTCAAGTCTTGGCCTAGAATTCCTCTTTTAGCATTTATAGAAAGGGCACCATTTCTTAGTTCTAGCCCACTTCACACATTCATGCATTCAAGACTTTAAGTAACAAGGAGGGACACTTTAGTCTACCAACCAAGTCACAACATTATCATCTAAAGATACTTCATAATCCAACATCATTTCATATATATACATCATGAGAAAATCATACTTTAAATCACAATGCTATCCACTTTACATAGGATCATCACAAGATCACGTAAACTCATTCACATCATACCTTCACACATAAAGCTTCACATAAAACTTTACATATAGCTTCATATAGGACTTTACATATAGCCTCATTTATATATATAATATACAATACAATAACACTTTGTACAAGATCACCTTATAACCATAAGAATACCTTTACATAGTACAATAACATTTCATAACTTGATAAACACTTTAATTCAATAGATAATGCATTCAAGTCCATGTTCATAATACATTCCATAATTAAACACCTCCACCATAAGTGGATCAAACTAAGCAAGAACAATTTTATCCATAATAAGAGATTAAGCCAACTTACCATCCTCCAAAGCCATAATCAACAACACTCAAGTCCCAACCATTTTACTTACCACAAGAGAATTCATCATAACTTGCCCATAAGGCCACAACTTTCAATTTATCCATACATCATCAATTCATCATAGATAGATGTAGAAAATCATAAGAGTCACTAATACAATCCAATCCAAACACAATCTCATAAACTTTGAATCATAAGCAAAAGACCCAATTCATAAGCAAATTTAGGAATTTAGGGAAAACATGGGTTCTTCAAGGAATTCCATATGAAATCATCTAAAAAAATATTAATTCATCAATATAATGGCTTAGAAAACGTTTTGCCAATGAACCCATGCTTAGATTAGAATTTGAGATTTTTGTTCTTTGAAACACTTTTGAAACCCTTTTGATTGGACTCCTTGAAAGAAAGATTGATCAAGGATCAAGGGTCACCATACCTCTAAGTTGAAACCCACGAAAAATTGAAGAAGAAAGCACTCAAAACCTTCAACCCTAGCTCCAACTTCACCTTGGCCTTCAATGGTGTTCCAAAGAGAACCCTTTTTTTTTTTGAAGAATGAATTAAAACAAACCTTTTTTAAAAGTTTCAATAGCATATATAGAAATTAGAAATAATATAAAATATACCCACTTTTTAATTTAACTAAAATTAATATTTACGAAAATGCCCCTTAAATTTCCGGACGGACTCCTTGCCAACTGCCCAACTTTCAAAGGGCATAACTCACTCATACGAACTTGGAATCGAGCAAACTCGGTGGCGTTGGAAAGATCGTTCCAAGGGCTTTCCAAACATAACTGGAACTACTCCTGGATCATCCTGAGTTAGGAGTTATGACTGCTCAAAGTTGGCCAAAAACTCATTGATTTCCACACTTGGCAGAATTTCTAGATTTTGAACTTAGCCAATTTCCAGATTCTGAACTGTTTTTTCCAAAAGTGACTACTTCCAATTTATGCTTAAACTTTAAAAATTCATACGTTAGGCTCTAGTTTCACCTATCTATTTTTAGGGTCGCTACAATATTGGACAAAAGGTTGATGCCCATGCAGTGTCAATAAAGCATCTAGAGCAGCAGATGACTCAGTTGTCTACTACAGTGAACCCACGTCAACCTGACACTCTTCCTAGCAACACCATCCAGAATCCAAAGAATGATGGTCATTGTATGACAGTTACTACTCGAGGGGGTAAACAAACCATAAATCCACCTAGGCCGCCTATGGTGGAAGTTGAGATTAGAAAAGAAGATGATGTGATAGCGGTTAGACCAGAGTCAGAGAAAGTAATAGAGCAAGAAGTGGAGATATCTCAGAAAGTGGTCCTCATACCTAGACCCCCACCACCTTTTCCACAGAGGTTAGCAAAGAAGACTGAGGATGGTAAATATCGCAGGTTTATTACTATGTTGAAACAACTCTCTATCAATGTTCCTTTGATAGAAGCCTTGGAACAAATGCTTGGGTATGCGAAGTTTATGAAAGATATGGTGACAAAGAAAAGGTCTGTGAGTTTAGAAGATGATGATAGATTGCAGCATTGTAGCGCTATTGCTACAAAATCTCTTGTGCAGAAGAAGGAAGACCCTGGTGCTTTCACGATCCCATGTACTATAGGGTTGTTACACTTTGCTAAGGCATTGTGTGATCTTGGTGCTAGCATCAACCTCATGCCCTTGTCTATTTACAAGAAGTTGGGTTAAGGGAACCCAAAGCCCACTGCAATGCGGTTACTAATGGCCGATCGAACTGTGAGAAGGCCCATTGGTGTACTCCATGATGTGCTAGTAAAAGTGGAGTCTTTCATTTTTCCGACAGATTTTGTGATTCTTGATTGTGAGGTTGATTTTGAGGTTCCCATCAACCTTGGGAGACCATTTCTTGCCACAGGGCGTGCATGGGTTGATATGGAAAAGGGACAATTGAAATTCAGACTGAATAATGAAGAAGCAACTTTCAATATTTGTAGGTTCATGAAGCAGAGTGGTGAGCTCCAAACAGTATATGCCATAACTTACAGAGTGGAGACTGGGACAGAAGTGCAAATTGAGGAGCGACTAGGTGTTGAGGCACTAGCAGCAGTTATTATGAACTTCGATAGTGATGGCATTGAAGAGTATGATGAGTTGGTAGCCGCACTCGATAGGTGTGAATACTGGCCCAAACCAAAGAAGTATGAATTAGACATGAAGAATCACGAGTCCCCACCCGCAAGACCATCTATTGTGGAGGCACCGAAATTGGAGCTTAAGGCTCTACCACCGCATTTGAGGTATGTATACTTGGGCAAATGGAGTACTTTGCCGGTCATCATTGCGGCAGATTTGAATGTAGGACAAGTAGAGTGCTTGGTGACTGTGTTGAAAAGGTTCAAGCGAGCTATTGGGTGGACTATAGCGGATATCATTGGGATTCCTCCCAGTATTTGCTCTCACAAAATCCAACTCATGTCAGATCATAAGCCCAGTATCGAGCACCAGAGAAGACTAAATCCACCTATGCAAGAAGTAGTCAAAAAGGAGATCATCAAGTGCTGGATGCAGGAGTTATTTATCCCATTTCAGATAGTAGTTGGGTATGTCCTGGATGGAAAGTTTGTATGGATTACCGGAATTTGAATGCGTGAACAGAAAAGGACCACTTTCCTATGCCATTCATGGACCAGATGTTGGATAGACTTGCAGGAAAGGGTTGGTATTGTTTTCTTGATGGGTATTCGGGCTACCATCAAATCTCTATAGCTCCAGAAGACCACCTTCACTTGCCCATATGGGACTTTTGCTTTCAAACGGATGCCATTTGGGTTATGCAATGCCCCAGCTACCTTCCAGCGATGTATGATGTCGATATTTTCTGATATGGTGGAGGACACTATTGAAGTGTTCATGGATGATTTTTTAGTTGTAGGTGACTCTTTTGATCGATGTCTAGATCATTTGGCCGAGGTGCTTAAACAATGTGAAGACTACAACTTGGTGCTTAATTGGGAGAAGTGTCACTTCATGGTTAAAGAACGTATAGTGTTTGGACATCGAATTTCAGAGAAAGGTATTGAGGTTGATAGAGCTAAAGTTGAGGTCATAGAAAAACTTCCGCCACCCATTTCAATAAAAGGTGTTAGAAGTTTTCTTGGACATGCAGGTTTTTATAGGAGATTCATCAAAGATTTCTCAAAAATGGCACATCCTTTGTGCAAACTGCTCGAGAAGGAGAGTAAGTTCTATTTTGATGATGCTTGTCTTAGAGCATTTGGAGAGCTGAAGGAGAAGTTGGTTACAACACCTATCATTATTTCACCGGATTGGGGACAACCATTTGAGGTAATGTGCAATGCGAGTGGAGTGGCGCTTGGTGTAGTATTGGGTCAAAGGCGAGAGAAAATTCTTCACCCTATTTACTATGCTAGCAAAGCTCTAAATGTGGCCCAGAAGAATTATACTGTGACCGAACAAGAACTCCTTGCGGTGGTTTTTGCATTCGAGAAATTTCGTTCCTACTTGCTTGGTACTAAGGTCATAGTGCATACTGACCACTCTGCATTGAGGTATTTGATGGCGAAAAAAGATGCAAAACCAAGATTTGATTAGATGGGTACTGTTGCTGCAGGAGTTTGATTTTGTGGTAAAAGATAGAAAGGGAACCGAAAATCAAGTTGCCGATCACTTGTCCAGATTAGAGGAAGAGGCTATGCTAAAGCTTAGAGATAGGGCCGAAATTAATGATGCTTTTCCAGATGAACAGGTATTGGTTGCTTCTCATGATCTGATTCCTTGGTTCGCGGACTTTGCAAATTATTTGGCAAGCGATATTGTGCCTCTCGATTTGTCTTTTCACCAAAAGAAAAAGTTTATGCATGATGTGAAGAAATTCTTTTGGGATGAACCTTATTTGTATCGTAGTTGTGCTGATGGGATTATTCGTCGCTACGTGCCCGAGGTTGAGATGTTGAGTGTACTTGAAGCATGCCATTCATCGCCTGTTGGTGGGCATCATAGTGGTATTCGGATTGCACATAAGATTTTTCAGTGTGGATACTACTGGCCTACCATTCACCAAGATGCTCATGATTTCGCCAAGTCTTGTGATCGTTGCCAACGAGAAATAGGGATTTCAAAGAGGCAAAAGCTCCTTATGAATCCTATATTGGTGATAGAGTTGTTTGATGTATGGGGCATTGACTTCATGGGTCCATTAGTGAGTTCATATGGGATGAAGTATATTCTTGTTGCGGTTGACTATGTATCGAAGTGGGTGGAAGCAGTTGCGCTCTCCAACAATGAAGGTAAAAGTGTCACCGATTTCTTGAAAAAGAACATCTTTTCCAGATTTGGTACACCGAGGGCTATTATTAGCGATGGAGGTTCTCACTTTTGCAATAAGTTGTTCAAGGTACTACTTGAGAGATATGGTGTCCGCCACAATGTAGCCACCCCTTACCATCCACAGACTAGTGGTCAAGTTGAAGTATCCAACAGAGAAATCAAACAGTTATTGGCGAAGACTGTGAATGCCAATAGAACACATTGGTCAAAGAAGCTTGATGATGCCCTATGGGCATACCGCACTGCATACAAGACTGCCATATGTATGTCTCCCTACCAACTTGTATATGGGAAGTCTTGTCATTTACCAGTAGAACTAGAGCATAAGGTGATGTGGGCAATGAAGAAATTAAATTTGGATTGGGGCGCCGCATCTAATCAAATAATGGATGACTTGAATGCACTTGATGAGTTTCGCCTAAAAGCTTATGAAAGTTCAGCCTTGTACAAAGAGAAGATGAAGAGGTATCATGATCAAAGAATTGAAAAGCGAGAATTTGTGGTTGGTGATTTTGTGCTTTAATTCAACTCTAGGTTGCACTTGTTTCCAGGCAAACTCAAGTCCAAATGGACCGGATCATTTTTGCTCACAAAATTGTTCCCTCATGGGGCGGTTGAGCTGGAAAAAAAGGATGGAACAAGGTTCATGGTAAACGGGCAAAGGATCAAGATCTATTTGGGAAATGCTGAAACCGTGCAAGAAGTGATTGAGGCCTACAATCTTGATGAAGTCTGAGTAATTAAGAGGCCTGCGTCGTGCCGCAACGTTAAATCAAGCGCTGCTTCGGAGGCAACCCAAGATGTACAATCTAGCCAACGATAGGATATAGTTTTCTTTTTTTTAGTAGTTTGCGCTGTTCGATTTATTCCATGTATCAAATTTTAGTTTTGTACTAGTGTTGGCTAGAATTAGAATAGGGTCCGTGTCTAAAAAGTGTCCAGAAAATGTAAAAAGAATAGCCTATTGGTTGCTACATGTGCAGGTACACCACGAAAATTCTGCAGAAAATGGTCTGGTGCAGAAGTCTACGGACACAATCGACGGTCCGTCGATTCATCAACGGACCGTAAATGGTGCCCGTAGATCCTAGGTAAGTTTCTAAATTTCCAAGTGTATGAGTGATCTACGGTCCTGATCTACGGACCGTAGATCGACTCACGGACTGTAGACGGGGTCTCGTGAGTCCATACCTCAAGCTATCTGACCCGACCCGGATTCCCCTATTTAAAAAACCCCAAATTGTTTTAAACCATTCCCCTTCCCTCCATTACTCCCAAAACCGTTTCTAACATTCCCTAACCTCCCTAAATCACTCCATAACTCCTCGATAATATCATTCCTTCTATAATTCCCCAATTTCCCTTCCATTTCAAATACAACCCATCCCATAATCTAACAAAAAGGGTCCGGTGTTTGGTCAGTAACGAAGAGGTGAATCCTTGGTCTTGCTACGCTTAGTATCATCACGCAATCACCCCACTCCTTGTTGCTTATAAGGTACAATGACACCTAAGAAGATGGTCACCTACTCAAAGAGGGGCAAGTCCAAATCTGTTGCCCCTAGTTTTCGGTTAATTGATGAGGACACAGACGCCGACACTGATCTAACATATGTGCCTCTCAACCCTAGGACTTTTCACGCTGCACCCAGAGGCACCCCCCGGAAGGTGTTTCCCGATGTAGTCACTGTCTCCCAGTCTGATGAGGAGCACACACTGATCGGGTCACCAACTGGGGCTGCTTCCAGCTCAGAGGGGTCTATGTCCGTGTTCGAGTCTACCCATGCTTCAGGCTCTGAGTCTGCCCACTCTTCACAATTCGAGTCTGCCCATGCTACAGGATCCAATGCCAAATCATCCACAGGGTCTGGAGAGAATGACCAAGCAGCCTCGTCTGATGAGGTAAATAGCTCAGAGTCCATACCTGCACCACGGAATGATGACCCCACTCCTGTAGCAGGCGAGCTAAATAGGTGGTGTGTAGAGGGTCAATGGCAAATTTATCGGGATATTAAGATGGTCAACGACAAACAAAAGATGGTCCGATTAATTACAGAGGAGCGCATAGTCCTCACGGGGAGCCTGCATACTGTTCCAGAAATTCACCGGTTGTTCAACCTTCACAAGTGTGACTGGATTGCTCGAGACCCAGGGACGTACAGTGAGGAGATTGTGCGGGAGTTCTATGCTTCCTATGCTGCCACTGTCCGCGGTTCCATTTCCAAGCAGTCAAAGCCACTAACGCAGGATCCGCTCACTTCTACTTTGGTTCGAGGGTGCCCGATGGACATATCACCTGCCACGATCAGATGCTTTCTCTATGGTCCTACTACGGGTCACTCTTGGTCTCTCAACACAGCTGAGTTTGACTACAGATGGGACATCGTGCGGAGTGGTGCTTTCCAGATGAATGCTGAGCAGCGAGAGGTTGTTCTACTATGGTTGGCTAGGTACATTGCTGCAGATGGCGAGCGTGCAGAATGGGTCGCCGCTCCACGGTTGGGTATCCGGAAGGCCACACTAAACTTTGTGGTCAAGTTCTTCTGGCTGCTGGTGCGTAACAGAGTGTCGCCTACAAAAGTTGATAATTAAGTAACTTGGGACAGAGTGGTCATGGTTGCAGTTTTGGTAGCAGGAGTAGAGATCGACTTTGCCTGCATGTTGCTGGCAGAAATTCACAAGAGGGCTTTCAGAACCTCCACTACTTACCCCTTCCCATGTCTAATTTTTCATTTGTGCAGGGACTCTAGAGTGCCGATCTGGCATTGTGACAAGTTAGTCCACCCTACAGGGGCATTAGACATTGGCCTTATTCGAGATGAGGCAAATGTGGTAGCACCTCGCAGAGAGCCCCAGATTGAGGTACCTCCCTTGGGTACCGATCTTGCAGACATAGTGGGGCAGGCACAGGGCGGTGACTCCATGATCCCAGACCACACCGACACTGTCCCGGGCTCCTCATCTCAAGCAGTTAGTATGACTCTTAGCTCTTCCCGGTCCACACCACAGTTAGGAGCTGCTGTTGTCCCAATGGCCAGAGTACAGAAGTTAGAGGCGCAGATGGCCACACTGCTGCATCACATCCAGCCGTGGGTGCAAAAGTCGATAGCTGAGTCTAAGGCTAGGATGGAGCGCAGGATGGAAGGGATGATGGACCGGAAGGTCCAGGCTGTTAATAAGCGTCTTGATGCCTTTGAGTTGCGAGTCCTCGAGCGATCAGCTCCGGCCATAGACCTATCTGCTTTGCAGGCTGACGTAGCCAGCCTCCGGACTGACGTTGATGACATTCTTGCTGCACCTTCAGTTGAGACTCAGGCTGCTCCTACTGCATAGGCTGATGATACAGTGCTAAATGCTCTATTCAGTGGGATCACCGAGGAGGGGCTTGCACTGACACATGCCAAAGGCAAGCGGCACCGTTCTCATCGCACGGAGAAAGAGAAAGCTCACAAGATACAGCGTCGGCAGGAAAATGAGGCTAGTAGGGCTTCAATTGTAGACGAAGAGTTGCGCCAGCAGAGGGTGCGTGAGAGAGTTGCAGGGGCATCGAGCTCTGCCCCAGTTGCAGAGGTTCAGCTTGTTTTGAGGGACGTGGTGAGCACCACTGATGGTGCGGAAAGATTGTTAGAGAGCACTACTGAGGGTGCTATGATTGCTGATGTGGGCACTACTGAGGGTGGCCCCACTGTTGTTCCAGCGGGTTCCGGGAAACCGGATACCCCTGCTTGTTGATGATTCACCGGGGCTTTGCACCACAGGTTTGCTTCACCCAATCCATTTTCTTTTAATGTTTATATATGCATTGGGGACAACTGCATCTATTTTTGTTGGGGGTGGGGTAAATGGATTGTGAGTGATAGGGTGAAATCTGAATAACCCAACTCATGAATCCTCTCTTGGGGTTTTCTTGCCTGTGTTCTTTTTCCCCAAGGGACTGTTTAATTTTTGTTGAACCGGCATGTCTTAGGATCGTATGTGTAGAAGCATGATGAAGAAAGAAGCATGATGGCTTATGATACCCCCCAGATTATGGGACGTATGTTAGAATTGGTAGGCTACGAATAGTTGAATGTGCTGGCTCTGAGTATGACATAATCATGAACCAACTTGATAGCATGACTTAAGATGAAACTTGAACTGGGTAATCTAATAACCTGATGTGGAACTATGTGCCAAGAGTGTGTGAGAATCATTGAGTGTTCAAACAGTTTTTGTGCAAAGCTAGAACTTGCCTGGTTAGTCCTGCTAAGACAATTCAATCTAGAGGTTAGGAAGTGATCATAGGCCATTGATCTGAAAAATCCACAAATCGCCTAAAAGAAGGATCCAACCAAATGAATAATGCTCCCTGTGATCCAAATAATTTGAGCCTAAAATTAAACCATTTCTTTCTAAACCCTGAACTCACTTTCCCATAATCTACTATGTTGGCCCCGTTCCCTCCTTGGACATGTGCACTTCGACTTAGGCCAAAAGCCTAAGTTGAGGGTGGCTAATGTAAAAAAAAAAGTAACTTCAATCTTGGCCCTGACCTGACATCGGGTATTGTGTACCTCAACTAATGGAAAATCCATAAGTTGAGGGTGGCTATGAAAGAGGGGAACTGAAAGAAAAAAGGGTATGAAAAGAGTGATGTGAAACAGGGATGTGACTTGTTGAAAGCTAAAAGAAAAATAAAATAAAATAAAAGTAAAAAGAGCTACAAAGTCTGAAGTCACATTCGTGGTTGAAGAAAATTAAGGGAAAGCAAGTAAAATGATAGGATGACAAAAATAGGGCAAAAAGAGGTTGAAAGACGAATGTAATGTCAAGGAGGGCAGAAAGTCACCAAGCAGTACCCAAATGTACCACACCTGACCCTGAGCCTACGTTACAAGCCAAGAAAGTCCTATAGTGATCCTAGAGTCTATTTTGGAGAGTCTAAGCAGTGGAAATAAGGGCAAGCTTATGGCATTGAGCACTAACTGTATTTGAAATTACTTCTGAGCGTGAGTGTTGAATAAATCCTTGTACCATGAATGTCATTCAGTCTTGGGAAAAAGGGATTTCGTTTGAAGTAAGGGCACTAGTTACATTGTTAGGAAAGTTGGTACTTTGGCGATAGTGAGAAGGTGTATGTTGTGTGTCAGTTGGTCGATCTGTGTCATGGTGTGATCCGCATAAATTGGCTTGTCGAGTCTAAGAGAACAAATGTGCACCCGGACAATGAGGAGGGTAGAGAGCCATGTGATTGCTTGGGTTTGAAAATACTTGCTTCTATACAAGTGTCGTTTAGAACTGTAGTGCGTCGCTTGAGGACAAACAACGAATTTAAGTTGAGGGTGTTGATATAGCGTGAGTTCACGGTATTTCTAATACATTTTACTTACAAGTTGTGTGTGTCTAGGGCCTTTTTATATTGGTTTTTATGTGTTTTTATCATGTTTTGCAGGAAAGATGTTCAGGCGCGGAAGTATAGAGACAACTGAAGGAAATGCAGAAACAGGGCATTCACGGAGGTGATCTACGGACCATAGGTCCATCCACGGTCCTTAAGTGATGACCGTAGATCAGCGGGCATGGTATTGAGGACAAATCAGGGAAATCTGACCAAGTGTGGAACCACGGGGTCCATTGACGGTCCGTAGATTGATCTACGGACCGTACTGTTGATCCGTAGAATGATACTGCAAGGGTTCCAGTACCTGATTTTTGAAGATTCTAAGTATGGAGCTACGGAGGGGGATTGACGGACCGTAGATCAATCTACAGTTCGTATTGCTAGTCCGTCGTTTGCTTCAGAGAAGCTGATTTTTTGGAAGAGGAAATATTTTCTAAGTCCTGGCTGACGGAAGGGACTTACGGACCGTAGATCCATCGACGGTCCGTAAGTCAGTCTCATGGATTGAAGACGCGTACCTGAACAAACTTTCCTTAATTTGTTTCCTTTTTAATTTAGGAGTTGTTTTCTATAAATAGGACATGTAAACCTCGTTTTTTGGGGTTAGACATTATTATTCTATTTTTACTTTGTGACTTTGGAGATTAAGTTGCAACCCTAGCAATTATTGATTTCCTACATTCGTGTTGAAGATTTTGGCTTTGCAATTCAAGTTGAAATTCTGGGTTTATTATTCTCGTTACTTAAGTTCATGATTTATTAATCTAATATTATGAATTGTGTTCTTGGAAATATGGGTAACTAAATCCACAACTAGGGTTGTGGGAACCATGAACGATTAACAAAGTATGAATAGTAAATAAGTAATTCTTGAATAGTGTTTTGCATGCATTGATAATTCTTTTGTTTAAAAGTCTTTTTAACGAGTGCACACGTTAGAACTCGCCTTGTTGCTACTTGTCGGATCAAGGAGGTAATCAACAAGAAAAGAATTATCAACATAGATTTAGTGTGATACTATCTAATAGGCTAGTGTCGATTGGTGCGAAGTAATAACTAAGCCAAACATCGATTATGATGTCTAATATGAGGTAAAGGTAAGGGTTAGTAAATTATACACACGTAGCCGGATCAAGGTGCGGGGTGAAATTCTTTAGATGCCAGATCAAGGATTTAGAGATACCTAACTTATCACTTTGCATGTAATACACTGGGAAAGGATTGCGATTACTAGGATTACTTCGTTATGAGCTTATGGGGAGCACGTTTACCCTAGTTAATTTTCTCATCTTGGTAACAACCAAAATTGACTTTTGATTATTGATTACTTACTGAATTCTTACAATTTGTTTCACGAATCCCCCCTTTTTATTTCTTGTTTCTGGAAGTATTTTGGCTAATTGAATATAATTGGTGGTTAAAGTAAAGTCTAAACCATTTTCCTCGTGGGATCGACCCCAACCTACAAGTTGGGTTCATTACTTGATAACGATCACTTATACTTCTTTAGGGAGGTGTAATTTGAGCGTATCAGTTAGTTCACCCATGCGCCAATCATGATTCAATTCAGCGTAATTATGTTCTTTTGAAAGATAAGATTACGAGTTCTAGATGAAATTCGTTTGAATTCTTGTGGGTTCTTGTTGTTGAAGTTTCTTGAGTTTGATTCATGATTTAAGGTGTGTTTTTTAGTAGAATCTTATGCATATTGATGATTTAGTTGATTCTAAGTGTTTGGGGAAAGAAACAAGTGAAATTAGAGGGTTTAGAGTTGAAAAACGAAGGAGAAAAATTGGAGTTTTCTAGGAAGGGCTCTGGGGCATCGCGCTAGCTAGAGCGCCCCACTTCAGCATCTGAAGTTTTGGCTCTAGGGCGACATGCCAACCAGAGTACCACAACTTCAGTTCTGAAGTTTGGGCTCTGGCGCCCCGCGCCTCTTAGAGCGTCAGGGTCGCCAAATTTTACACTTTTTCCCACTTCTTTCCGTACTAGTTCCTTAGCAACGTACCTATATGTTCTAGTTGGTTTCTATACTCTAAGGTATATCTAAACATCATGAAATCATCCATAAAAATGAGATCTTGAACCTTGAATCCATAATTCAATTCAAGGAAAGTGAAGAGTCAAGGCAAGAGGTTAAGAGTTTAGTCAAGAGAAGTTCATAGAGTATTCCAAAAGTCTTTTACAAACGTTTTAACTTTGTTTTTAAGACTTAACCTTTGAGTTGAGTAAAGAGTAAGAGTAAAGGTCATTTCTTCAAATTTAAATGGGAACTAAGTATTTCCAAGAGTTAAAATGTTTTCACATTTGAGCAACAAAGGAAACACTGATTTCCAAGAGAGCCTTACAACTAGTTTTTGAGTAATTATCTCAAATCACAGAAAGAGTTTTGTTTTTAAAACATATGAGCTGAGTATATTTTGGGAGTAGTATTGAGCACCGATATGGGGACGCGAGTTCATAATAACTCAAGTCTCCATAAACCATGTAGTCATCATGGGTAGAAAGGATCATACTTTGTAGATAATTCCTTAAACCTTTTTAGCATAGACTAGTGGATCCACTTAGTTGAGGCGTTCTATATGATGGAAAAGAATAGGACAGTTCTGGAAGCGTGAGCGAGACGCTGTATAATCACTTAGGCTCATAGTGATGGTTGTTGGTTAGAGAAACTCCCACAGTATTATATTACTTTATATGTAACTGAGTTGCTATTATATTTCTTTAATACTTTGAGTTGTCACCTACTGTTTAAATTCTTTGTATAAAATGAACTATTATTGTTGTTTTTACCATGCATTTGAGTTGAGTTATTCATGATTTGAGTATAGCCAAAGTAAGTGTTCTTTTCAGATTCTTTTTTAAGCTTATGTCTTGTTTAGTATTCCCCTCACATACTCGCACATTCAATGTACTGATGCCATTTGGCCTGCATCGTTTTATGATGCAGACACAGGTAACGAGGATCAACATCCAGTGCCTCGTTTATCTAGTTGAGCACTCAGAGTCAGTTGGTGAGCCTCATTGCTTTCCGGAGGACTCCTTTTACATTGCTGTAGTATTTCAGTTATTAGGATGATCAGAGGTCTTGTCCCGACATCCCTCTTTGTTTTAGAGGCTTCATAGACGAGTAGTCATAGTTCTTTAGTCTTGTATTTTAAGATGTTTTTCTATAAGACTTGAGTTTCCATCTATGGCTAGTTTGAATGTTTTATCCTTAAACGTTCTGAGTTTAAATTGAGACGGTTGTTTTAAAAATGCATTTGATCCTTGTAATAATGCTTAAAGTCTTCCGTTAAGAGTCTAGCCAAGCCAAGGGTTCGCTTGGGGCCAGAAATGGTTCTCGAGTGCCAGTCCCACCCAGGGTGTAGGTTCGGGGCGTGACAAAACCAAACCACGAACACCCCTAATCATATCTTTAATCACAACATGAATTAGGTGGCCCATGACCTATCAAATTAAGGGTTATTGAATCCTCTTTCCAACGCCACTGAGTTTGCCTAATTCCAAACTCAGAGTAAAAGGTTATTCTTATATTAGTGAAGCCCTCTCAGGCAAGGCATCTTGTTCAAGCCACTGAGTTTTCCTAATTCCATGTAGACATTAGCTAGTGGATCTACTTAAGCTAGAATTTTATGGTTCTTACCTTGGGAAGTGAGGACTTCCCATTTCGGTGTGGGATAGACACTGAATTCCATGTTATAACTCTCATGGTCTCTATGTTGGTTAAGGTTAAATACCACAATAATGATAAACTAAGGTTATTTCTAAAAGTTTATCACATGTGTTCCAAGATGATTTTTACTTGATGCTTCTAACCTCTTATCTTATGTTTTAACTTGGTCTTTTGCATGTCATGAAAAGTCCTTTTTGCATTATTTTATAACTCTTCTGCATTTCTATCATACTTGATACATTCTTTGTACTATCGCATACTCTTCCCTTCATTGTTTCCCAAATATAGGGTTCGACGCTTCGATTCCGCATCCCCGTGGCTAGTGATCACATTAGTAGATTTGAAGATTGGTAAGTCCTCATGTTTTGAGGACCGAAACCTTTATTGCTAATTGTGTTTACTTTTCCATATTGAATGTGATGTATGGGTTACATCCCAATCACTCTTGATGTACTATATGGCTTTGAGACTATGATACATTTTTCGCTGCGTTTTTGACGAACTTTTTATAATATAAACTGTCTTTTGAACTGTTTAATTCTATTGTCTTGTATGATATATCCTAAGTGACTTGTGTAGGGCCTCTCAGGTCCTATACGCCATGTCACGTCTAGGGTAGACCTTGGGTCATGACACGATAACTCGGAGGGCAAGTCTAAATTATAAGCCACCTTGACTATCCGCCTCTATACTTGATAAGGACCAACATAACATGGACTAAGCTTCCCTTTTTTCCCAAACCTTATTACACCCTTCATAGGTGAAATTTTCAAATAAACCCAATTATCAACAACAAACTCAAGATGTCATCGATAAATACAATCACAAACATGTCCAGATATTGTATAAAGACTCTATTCATCAAGTTCATAAATGCGGTTGGAGCATTAGTCAAACCAAATGACATTATCAAAAACTCATAATGACCATACCAGTTTTGAAAAGCTATCTTCGGAATGTCACTTTCTTTCACCCTTAATTGGTGATAACCCGACCAGAGGTCAATCTTAGAGAAGTAACTTGCTCCTAGGAGTTGATTAAACAAATCATCAATCCTTGGAAGAGGATACTTATTCTTAATAGTAACCTTGTACAATTGCCAGTAATAAATACAGATGCAAAGTGAACCATCCTTCTTACGAACAAACAAAACTTGAGCACCCCACAGAGAGATACTCGGTCGAATGAAAATAAAAATATAAAATACTATTGTGGGAGTTTCTCTAACCGGAAACCATCACTTAAGAGCTATAATGATGATACAACATTTCTTGGCCCCACGCTACCTGGGCCATCCTATACCTTGCCGGGGGTATAGAACCTGAACTACTAAGTGGATCCACTAGTCTATGCTAAAAAGCACTAAGGGTTCATCTAAAAAGTATGACCCTTTTCTACCCATAATGGATACATGGTTTATGGGGGATAGGGATTCTCTGAACACTCCCCCATATCGGTGCTCAATACTACTCCCAAAATATGATACTAGCTCTTTATGTTTAAAAAAAACATACTTCTTCTGTGATTTGAGATTAGTGCTCAAAAACTTAGCTCAAAGGCTATCTTGGAAATCGAAGTTTCCCCTCTTGCTTCATTTAGAAAGCAATTACTCTTTTCTGAAAACTTGCCCGAAGGCTCTTTGGAAATCGAGGTTTCCTTTCTTGTTTAAATGTGAAAACATTTTAAACTCTATGGGAATACATAGTCTCCATATACTTTTGAAGAAATGAACTTCAAGCTTTACTCTTTACTGAACTCAAAACTTAAGTCTTAAAACAAAGTTAAACGTTTGCAAAAGACTTTTGGAAAACTTTAAGAACTTCTCTTTGACTTTGATCTTAACTGTTCTTGACTTTACTCTTAACTGATCTTTGAATTGAATTATGGATTCAATGATTTTGATTTGTTATAGGAAGGATCACATGATGTTTAGGAATGATCTTAAATAGCTAAACACGAGAAAAGTCACGAAATCACCGTCTTGGAACAAGTCTGCGACGTGGAGGTGTTTTAAATAATTACTCGCAAAATTAAATTTTGAGACAGAGGAGTTCACATCTCAACCGCGACGCGGAGAAACTTTTTGGTCACTAGGGAGCAAGTCCGCGACGTGGACTTGCGTGCCAGATCACGCTTAACTTTTTCCTTCTCCGTTTTACAGCCCCAATTCGCCTAAATTCGAATATTGATCTCAAATTCATTTCAGATTCCGATACCCAGCATATGTACTCAAGAACCTAACTCAAAACAACTCTAAAACTCAACGTAAAGATCCCCAAAACTCCTCAATTCTGCCCAATTCAAGAACGACATTCAAATTCAAGAATACATGTCAAGAACATCAACTTTCAAACTCTTTTAGGACGAATTTCGCTGAACTAAACATGTTTGGCGCATGGGTGAATGAACCCAACGCTATGAAAGACTCACATGCCTTGTAGGATCAATTCCTATCCACAACCAAATCGCACTATCTTGGCGAATTTTTCCTCTCCTTTGTCCTCTTTTCTCTTTTTTCCAAGCCCTAGCGTGAATTTCCAATTGACTAAACTGATCTCCTTCTGATTTGAGCCTTAAATAATTCACTAAAACGAACTAAATTAATCGGGTAAGGGAAAGACTAATCTACCCTTCAAAATCCGGATTAGACTTTCCTTAATCGCGCAACGCAACTTCCAAAGGGCATAACTCACTCATACGAACTTGGAATTGCACAAACTTGGTGGAGTTGGAAAGATAATTCCAGGAGCTTTCCAATCATATCTTGAAGTATACCTAAATCATCCTGAGCTAGGAGTTATGGCCATTTGAAATTGGCCAAAACTCAACTTTTTCCTAACTTAAACAAATTTCCAAATTTTCATTATTTCCAAAAATTGAATATTTCCAGTTCTTAGCTTCTTCCTAGCCATTTCAAATTGCGAGATGTTACAAGAACCTTCTCAGTTCCAATTTACCTTGCTTGTGGTCCTTCAGTCGTCACCACGACGTCTAGCCCACTTTGTTGAGATACCAATTGGACTCAACTCATACCACAAGCGACACTTCGCATGAAAGGAGAGAATGAGTGAAACTATTTCCTAGAATGCTTCCTAGCTTCCTGAAGATTAGATGTGGACGTCAACACACCAATCTGCAGGAGTCTAGTCCACATTTTGCTCTTGTTCTGGGAAATCGGTAACCTAGGATCTGATACCAATTTGTCACGACCCAACCCACTAGGCCGTGCGGGCACCTACATACTACCACCTAAGTAGGATAACCCTATTATCCCAACAAGTTAAAACATTCAGAAATCTAAATAAATGGAAATAAATATAATAACGAAATTCATAATTAAAAACTTTTAAAACAATTTCGAGTTAAGACTGATAAAGTAATTAACACCTCCCAAGGATCTAGTCTAAACATGTACAAGAGCAACTAAGAGTACAACTGGACAAGATAAATAAAAGACACAGCTCCCACCATATGAAAGGAAGAATAGAAGCTGCTGGAGGATTTCTTCGTCTTCACCTAATGAAACATCACCAACCTGCATCCAGACTATGTCAAAAGACATAGCAAGAGTAGTATCAATACAAAGCACACGTACTGGTAGGCATCATCGGTCAACCCAACGCCCACTGCCTAATATAAGAAACCAACTAGTAAGGTCATGCAATAAACCCACTTACTTTTCCACCTTTGCCCTCACTTAAGTTACTTCTAATATACACCAGCACTCTGATTACTAACCACCTTCTCAATCAACTTATTTACCAGGTTCTTGATCATAGCCTAATCGTTCTAACATATTAGCAAATCCCCAATTACACCCATAAACATTCCCACTAACCGCTCACTTCATACCCTTACTTCCTCGTCACATTACTCAACCATGGTCACATAGTACACTACATCAAACTTCCTTACCACTAAACCCAAACTCATTCCCCAAGGTGAAGTCCACCTATGCATATTTCATCACATACACTACCTCTACTTCCCGCCATTACGACACACGATCAACTCTTACTATCCATCTCTCTCTCCTTGAATACTTTACCTTTTCACTATACCCAACAAGTTTCTTAACACCCAGAACAATCAAAAATCAATTATTATAACCTATACCCACTAAGTGCAACATATATAAGTCAACACCACCATATAATCACGTGCATATATCGAACATGTATAATATTATCAACATTTACTAGCAACGAACATCTTCATATTTCTCAAGCTACACAATCATGCAAATCATTGGTCCTCTCATGGAACCCACACCCAAATAGTTAGCATAATGGAACGTGGTACCCGATCCAATGATTATGCCGAAATATGGCAATCGATCCCATAATTATGCTGAAACGTGGCAGTCGATCCAAGTTAGTTATGCCAAAATGTGATAATCGATCAAAGTTAGTTATGCTGGAACGTGGCAACCGATCCCTCCAACACACCACCATCACAATCACAATCACAATTAAATTCTCAAGTTCATACAATTTAATCATGATTCATGGCATTCATAATTCATCCATATCATTACAACAAGTGTGATCAATAGTGCAACATTCATATACATACATGTATCATAATGAAGTAAGAACAAACATGCATCACACAATCAATGAATCACCACCATCACCTACAATGGATTATTCATCAACGCATATCATGTAACCCTAATTCAACCATACTCAGCCCTAATTCATCGCCTAAGGTTTTTTTCTAGGGTTTAAATCATAAATCATTCGCTGCACGAAGGCCTACACATAAATCCTACCATCAATTTACATATATTACGTAGTGAGCACAGATTTAAACTACTGAATTCATAAAACCAAGCCTACCTGGCGCCAAGCAGATGCATGCTGTTTTGGTCTTTGATTTTTGTTTTCGAAATTCGTGATAGTGATCTTGACCGAAAATTCACAATCCATCGACATCTTCACGCTAGAAATCTCTCTCTTCCTTCTTTTCAAGCTTGCACCATCTTTTTGGGGGTTCCTAAGGATTTTGCGTTATTTACGTTCTGCCTCGCCTATCCTGCTCTGGTTCCAATTTAGCCCGCCCTAGCGCCGCTGCCCTAGCAGCATTTGGCCCGCCCTAGTGGGACAGTGGCCCAGAATTTCCTAAATTTTTGTTTCTCCAAAATAACGATGTTTCGAGTCGTTACAGTATTAGTTAGATTAGAGTTTTTGTACAACTACTTGCAGTTCATAGGGCTTATTTTCCTAAATATTTTAAATATTTGTTGAATTTGTGGGGACTCAATACTTGGTTGTTTGAAAATTACTTTTATTTGCTTTATATGGTTAACTTGTTTTATAGATGGTGTGTTGGGTTAAGTTTGAGTTGGTGGTTGATTCTACCACAAGGTGCTTTAGTGCGGATGCCAGTCACGATAGTCTGAGTCGTAACAAAAAAAGTAACAAGTTTGTAATCAAACGAGTTATAAGAAAATATATAAAACAATTAAGTTTAGAGTTGGGTGAGTTGAGTTATGATATATTGTTAGCCTATTTTGACCCAATCCATCTCACTCATGGTAAACTTTTGACAAGGTTATACATTAAATAATTAACATTTAGCCCATTTTGATCTCACTAATTTCAGTCCAAACAATCAATTTACTATTTAATTCACACCTATAACCAAATATTGAATACTTCATATATATGAAATTACGCCCATCCCTAAACAAATATCAAAATAATTAATTTATAGGCCAATTACAATTATTATTTTAAGTTATATGGTCTCTTTACGAGAGATTGTTATTTTCTATACACAACCACACAAATCCACACGCACACACACAATTTTTTTATTTTTTATTTTATAGATATGAGATCTTGAAAAGATATTTTCTTCTATTCATGATTTTGTAAGTAGCGAAGATATTTTACTGTTTCAATTTATTGTTTATATCTTGACCGCCCCCCGCCCCCCTCCAAGAAAAAAATGAATAAGATAATTATAACTATAGACTTTCAATAATGGTACAAAGACTACTCATTTTTCAATTGGTATTTCATTCATGAAATAAATATGCATATTAGATTTTAAAAAATGCTATTTGTTTTCAATTGTAACCACATGAGTATCTAATAATCATAAGTACGCTTCCAATCTAGGTTCAAGATAAATGACAAAACTTTCTTCAATATAAACAATAAAGCTACAGGGTTAAGGTTGTATATATAATTTTGTTTGACTTGATTAGTGCTGTTGGCGGGTGATCTGGACTCTGTCGTGGGTCAGGGCCCCCAGGAACCAAACGATGTGAAGATCCAGGGTTACGTGGACCATCATGCAACTTTGAAATTTTGTGAACCACCAAAAAAGATTGCAAGATTTTTTCACCTTTTGTTGTTAAACTCTCATATGGTCGAATAGCTTGAACAATTTTTTTAGTCCCAAAAAGAAAGAAAGCAAGAAAAACAAAGGAAAAAAAGAGTTTCATGTTTGTAGAATTAACACTTATTTTTTTCATTGATGATTGGTCCTTAAATAATGTAGTACAAAGTTTATGTATACTTTCTTGTATTTATGTTAATTAAATGCAATGAAGTTTAGATCATATGAAAATTAATGATGATATGATGCCTATTATTATTAAGTTGTAGTGTACACCTGTTTTATTTAATACATTTTCTTACTTATACTTGTGGAAAATAAGTAACTGAACTACATTTGGATGGATTATAATGAATTAATTGCAATAACCCATATGAATAGGGGAAAATAGATTAGGCAAGCAAAGAATTAAGTAAAATGGTCCTAACTCATTTAATCTCGAAAAATAAAATCAAAATCAAAACATCAACTCCATAATTGAGTTAATTGAAATCATTTATAAAGATATATTTATTTTTTTATACATAGTACAAACAAAGAAACGTGTTCCACATCACTATTTTTATTTGCTTCCTTCAAGAAGAATATTAGATACAGTGAAAATTAACTAAATTATAATATTCACAAAGACATAAGTCTGTAAGTTATGTTTTTAGTTTCACGATTGCATCCCCATTATTGACTATTGGTTGGATTAGAGTTTTGGTACCACTACTTGCAGTTTTTAGGGGTTATTTTCCTAAATGTTTTAACTATTTGTTGAATTTATGGGGACTTAATCCTTGGTTGTTTGAAAAGTACTTTTCTTTGCTTTATATGGTTAACTTGTTTTATAAATGGTGTGTTGGGTTTAGTTTGAGTTGGTGGTTGATTCTCCCACAAGGTGCTTTAGTGCGGATGCCACTCATGATAGTCTGAGTCGTAACAAAAAAACTAACAAGTTTCTAATCAAACGACTTATAAGAAAATATATAAAATAATTAAGTTTAGAGTTGGGTGAGTTGAGTAATGATATATTGTTAGCCTATTATGACCCAATGCATCTCACTCATGGTATACTTTTGACAAGGTTGTACATTAAATAATTAACATTTAGCCCATTTTGATCTCACTAATTTCAGTCCAAACAAGCAATTTACTATTTAATTCACACCTAGAACCAAATATTGAATACCTCATATATATGAAATTACGCCCACCCCGAAACAAATATCGAAATAATTAATTCTTTGGCCAATTACAATTATTATTTTTAGTTATATGGTCTCCTCGAGAGATCGTTATTTTATATACACAACCACACAAAATCACATACACAATCTTTTATTTTTTTTATTTTTATAGATATGGATCTTGAAAAAATATTTTCTTCTATTCGTGATTTTGTAAGTAGCGAAGATATTTTACTATTTCAATTTATTGTCTATATCTTGACCTCCCCCCCCCCCCCCCACCCCAAGAAAAATTGAATAAGATAATTATAACTATAGACTTTCAATATTGGTACAAAGACTACTCATTTTTCAATTGGTGTTTTATTCATGAAATAAATATGCATTTAGATAAAAAAAAAATACTATTTGTTTTCAGTTGTAACCACATGAGTATCTAATAATCATAAGTACGCTTCCAATCTATGTTCAAGAGAAATGACAAAAACTTTCTTCAATATAAAAAATAAAGCTACAAGGGTAAGTTTGTATATATAATTTTGTTTGACTTGATTGGTGTTGCTGGCGGGTGATCTGCACTATGTCGTGGGTCAGGGCTCCCAGGAACCAAACGATGTGAAGATCCTGGGTTACGTGGACCATCACGCAACTTTGAAAATTTGTGAACCACCAAAAAAGCTTGTATGATTTTTTCACCTTTTGTTGTTTAACTTTCAAATGGTCGAATAGCTTGAACAATTTTTTCAGTCCCAAAAAGGAAGAAGGCTAGAAAAACAAAGGCAAAAAAGAGTTTCATGTTTGTAGAATTGACACTTATTTTTTTCATTGATGATTGGTCCATAAATAATGTAGTACAAAGTTTGTGTATACTTTCTTGTATTTATGTTAATTAAATGCAATGAAGTTATATCATATAAAAATTAATGATGATATGATGCCTATTATTATTAAGTTGTAGTGTACACCTGTTTTATTTAATACATTTTCTTACTTATACTTGTGGAAAATAAGTAACTGAACTGCATTTGGATGGATTATAATGAATTAATTGCAATAACTCATATGAATAGGCGAAAATAGATTAGGCAAGAAAAGAATTAAGTAAAATGGTCCTAACTCATTTAATCTCGAAAAATAAAATCAAAATCAAAACATCAACTCCATAATTGAGTTAATTGAAATCATTTATAAAGATATAATTTTTTTTTTATACATAGTACAAATAAAGAAACGTGTTCCACATCACTATTTTTATTTGCTTCCTTCAAGAAGAATATTAAATACAGTGAAAATTAACTAAATTATAATATTCACAAAGACATAAGTCTGTAAGTTATGTTTTTAGTTTCACGATTGCATCCCCATTATTGACTATTGGTTGGATTAGAGTTTTGGTACAACTACTTGCAGTTTTTAGGGGTTATTTTCCTAAATGTTTTAACTATTTGTTGAATTTATGGGGACTTAATCCTTGGTTGTTTGAAAAGTACTTTTCTTTGCTTTATATGGTTAACTTGTTTTATAAATGGTGTGTTGGGTTTAGTTTGAGTTGGTGGTTGATTCTCCCACAAGGTGCTTTAGTGCGGATGCCACTCATGATAGTCTGAGTCGTAACAAAAAAAGTAACAAGTTTGTAATCAAACGACTTATAAGAAAATATATAAAATAATTAAGTTTAGAGTTGGGTGAGTTGAGTAATGATATATTGTTAGCCTATTATGACCCAATGCATCTCACTCATGGTATACTTTTGACATGGTTGTACATTAAATAATTAACATTTAGCCCATTTTGATCTCACTAATTTCAGTCCAAACAATCAATTTACTATTTAATTCACACCTAGAACCAAATATTGAATACCTCATATATATGAAATTACGCCCACCCCTAAACAAATATCGAAATAATTAATTCTTAGGCCAATTACAATTATCATTTTTAGTTATATGGTCTCCTCGAGAGATCGTTATTTTATATACACAACCACACAAAATCACATACACAATTTTTTATTTTTTTTATTTTTATAGATATGGATCTTGAAAAAATATTTTCTTCTATTCGTGATTTTGTAAGTAGCGAAGATATTTTACTATTTCAATTTATTGTCTATATCTTGACCTCCCCCCCCCACCCCAAGAAAAAATGAATAAGATAATTATAACTATAGACTTTCAATATTGGTACAAAGACTACTCGTTTTTCAATTGGTATTTTATTCATGAAATAAATATGCATATTAGATTAAAAAAAAATACTATTTGTTTTCAGTTGTAACCACATGAGTATCTAATAATCATAAGTACGCTTCCAATCTAGGTTCAAGAGAAATGACAAAAACTTTCTTCAATATAAAAAATAAAGCTACAAGGGTAAGTTTGTATATATAATTTTGTTTGACTTGATTGGTGTTGCTGGCGGGTGATCTGCACTATGTCGTGGGTCAGGGCTCTCAGGAACCAAACGATGTGAAGATCCTGGGTTACGTGGACCATCACGCAACTTTGAAAATTTGTGAACCACCAAAAAAGCTTGTATGATTTTTTCACCTTTTGTTGTTTAACTGTCAAATGGTCGAATAGCTTGAACAATTTTTTCAGTCCCAAAAAGGAAGAAGGCTAGAAAAACAAAGGCAAAAAAGAGTTTCATGTTTGTAGAATTGACACTTATTTTTTTCATTGATGATTGGTCCTTAAATAATGTAGTACAAAGTTTGTGTATACTTTCTTGTATTTATGTTAATTAAATGCAATGAAGTTATATCATATAAAAATTAATGATGATATGATGCCTATTATTATTAAGTTGTAGTGTACACCTGTTTTATTTAATACATTTTCTTACTTATACTTGTGGAAAATAAGTAACTGAACTGCATTTTGATGGATTATAATGAATTAATTGCAATAACCCATATGAATAGGGGAAAATAGATTAGGCAAGAAAAGAATTAAGTAAAATGGTCCTAACTCATTTAATCTCGAAAAATAAAAATCAAAATCAAAACATCAACTCCATAATTGTATTAACTGAAATCATTTATAAAGATATAATTATTTTTTTATACATAGTACAAATAAAGAGACGTGTTCCACATCACTATTTTTATTTGCTTCCTTCAAGAAGAATATTAAATACAGTGAAAATTAACTAAATTATAATATTCTCAAAGACATAAGTCTGTAAGTTATGTTTTTAGTTTCACGATTGCATCCCCATTATTGACTATTGGTTGGATTAGAGTTTTGGTACAACTACTTGCAGTTTTTAGGGGTTATTTTCCTAAATGTTTTAACTATTTGTTGAATTTATGGGGACTTAATCCTTGGTTGTTTGAAAAGTACTTTTCTTTGCTTTATATGGTTAACTTGTTTTATAAATGGTGTGTTGGGTTTAGTTTGAGTTGGTGGTTGATTCTCCCACAAGGTGCTTTAGTGCGGATGCCACTCATGATAGTCTGAGTCGTAACAAAAAAAGTAACAAGTTTGTAATCAAACGACTTATAAGAAAATATATAAAATAATTAAGTTTAGAGTTGGGTGAGTTGAGTAATGATATATTGTTAGCCTATTATGACCCAATGCATCTCACTCATGGTATACTTTTGACATGGTTGTACATTAAATAATTAACATTTAGCCCATTTTGATCTCACTAATTTCAGTCCAAACAATCAATTTACTATTTAATTCACACCTAGAACCAAATATTGAATACCTCATATATATGAAATTACGCCCACCCCTAAACAAATATCGAAATAATTAATTCTTAGGCCAATTACAATTATTATTTTTAGTTATATGGTCTCCTCGAGAGATCGTTATTTTATATACACAACCACACAAAATCACATACACAATCTTTTATTTTTTTTATTTTTATAGATATGGATCTTGAAAAAATATTTTCTTCTATTCGTGATTTTGTAAGTAGCGAAGATATTTTACTATTTCAATTTATTGTCTATATATTGACCTCCCCCCCCCCCCCCCCACCCCAAGAAAAAATGAATAAGATAATTATAACTATAGACTTTCAATATTGGTACAAAGACTACTCATTTTTCAATTGGTATTTTATTCATGAAATAAATATGCATATTAGATAAAAAAAAAATACTATTTGTTTTCAGTTGTAACCACATGAGTATCTAATAATCATAAGTACGCTTCCAATCTAGGTTCAAGAGAAATGACAAAAACTTTCTTCAATATAAAAAATAAAGCTACAAGGGTAAGTTTTTATATATAATTTTGTTTGACTTGTTGGTGTTGCTGGCGGGTGATCTGCACTATGTCGTGGGTCAGGGCTCCCAGGAACCAAACGATGTGAAGATCCTGGGTTACGTGGACCATCACGCAACTTTGAAAATTTGTGAACCACCAAAAAAGCTTGTATGATTTTTTCACCTTTTGTTGTTTAACTGTCAAATGGTCGAATAGCTTGAACAATTTTTTCAGTCCCAAAAAGGAAGAAGGCTAGAAAAACAAAGGCAAATAAGAGTTTCATGTTTGTAGAATTGACACTTATTTTATTTCATTGATAAATGGTTCTTAAGTAATGTAGTACAAAGTTTGTGTATACTTTCTTGTATTTATGTTAATTAAATTCAATGAAGTTTAGATCATATAAAATTAATGATGATATGATGCCTATTATTATTAAGTTGTAGTGTACACCTGTTTTATTTAATAGATTTTCTTACTTATACTTGTGATAAATAAGTAACTGAACTGCATTTGAATGGATTATAATGAATTAATTGCAATTACCCATATGAATAGGTGAAAATAGATTAGGCAAGACAAGAACTAAGTAAAATGGTCCTAACTCATTTAATCTCGAAAAATAAAAATCAAAATCAAATTTCAACTCCATTATTGAGATAACTGAAATCATTTATTAAAATATCATTAAAGTTTATAAATAGGACAAATAAAGAGACGTGTTCGACAACACTATTTTTTTTGCTTCTTTCAAGAAAAAGTTAAATACAGTAAAAATAAACTAAATTATAATATTCTTAAAGAAATAAGTCGGTAAGTTACGTTTTTAGTTTCGCTATTGAATCCCCATTATTGACTATTGGTTAGATTAGAGTTTTGGTACCACTACCTGCAATTCTTATGGGTTATTTTCCCGAAGGTTATAACTATTTGTTGAATTTATGGGGACTTAATCCTTGGTTGTTTGAAAAGTACTTTTCTCTGCTTTATATGGCTAACTTGTTTTATAAATGGTGTGTTGGGTTTAGTCTGAGTTGGTGGTTGATTCTCCCATAAGGTGCTTTAGTGGGGATGCCAGTCACGATAGTCTGAGCTGTAACAAAATAGTAACAAGTTTGTAATCAAACGACTTATAGGAAAATATATAAAATAATAAAGTTTAGAGTTGGGTGAGTTGAGTAATGATATATCGTTAGCCTATTTTGACCCAATCCATCTCACTCATGATAAACTTTTGTAAAGGTTGTACATTAAATAATTAACATTTAGCCCATTTTGTTCTTACTAATTTCAATCCAAACAATCAATTTAATATCCAATTCACACCTAGAACAAAATATTGAATACCTCATATATATGAAATTACGCCCACCCCTAAACAAATATCGAAATAATTAATTTTTAGGCCAATTACAATTATTATTTTTAGATATATGGTCTCTTTACGAGAGATCGTTATTTTATATACACACACAACCACACAAAATCACACGCACACACAAATTTTTTATTTTTATTTTTATAGATGTGAGATCTTGAAAAGATATTTTCTTCTATTCATGATTTTATAAGTAGCCAAGATAATTTAATGCCTCAATTTATAATTTATAAGTTGACCCCCTCCCCCACCCCTCCCCCCAAGGAAAAAAATGAATAAGATTATTATAACTATAGAGTTTCAATATTGGTACAAAGACTACTCATTTTTCAATTGGTATTTCATTCATGAAATAAATATGCATATTAGATAAAAAAAAATACTATTTGATTTCAATCGTAACCACATGAGTATCTAATAATCATAAGTACGCTGACAATCTAGGTTCAAGACAAATGACGAAAACTTTCTTCAATATAAAAAATAAAGCTACAAGGTTAAATTTGTATATATAATTTTGTTTGACTTAATTGGTGCTACTGGCGTGTGATCTAGACTCTGTCGTGGATCAGGGCCCCTAGGAACCAAACGATGTGAAGATCCTGGGTTACGTGGACCGACATGCAACTTTGAAATTTTGTGAACCACCAAAAAAGGTTGTAAGAGTCTTTCACCTTTTGTTGTTAAACTCTCATATGGTCGAATAGCTTGAACAATTTGTTTAGTCCCAAAAAGGAAGAAAGCAAGAAAAACAAAGGCAAAAAAGAGTTTCATGTTTGTAGAATTGACAATTACTTTTTTCATTGATGATTGGTCCTTAAATAATGTAGTACAAAGTTTGTGTATACTTTCTTGTATTTATGTTAATTAAATTCATTGAAGTTTAGATCATATGAAAATTAATGATGATATGATGCCTATTATTATCAAGTTGTAGTGTACGCCTGTTTTATTTAATACATTTTCTTACTTATACTTGTGGAAAATAAGTAACTGAACTGCATTTGAATGGATTATAATGAATAAATTGCAATTACCCATATGAATAGGGAAAAATAGATTAGGCAAGATAAGAGTTAAGTAAATTGGTCCTAACTCATTTAATCTCCAAAAATAAAAATCAAAATCAAAACTTCAACTCCATAATTGAGTTAACTGAAATCAGTTATAAAAAATATCATTATTTTTTATACATAGTACAAATAAAGAAACGTATTCCACAACACTATTTTAATTTGCTCTCTTCAAGAAAAAATTAAATACAGTAAAAATAAACTAAATTATAATATTCTCAAAGATATAAGTTTCGCGGTTGCATTCCCATTATTGACTATTGGTTAGATTAGAGTTTTCGTACCACTACTTGCAGTTCTTAGGGGTTATTTTTCCAAATGTTTTAACTATTTGTTAAATTTATGGGGACATAATCCTTGGCTGTTTGAAAAGTACTTTTCTTTGCTTTATATGGTTAACTTGTTTTATAAATGGTGTGTTGGGTTTAATTTGAGTTGGTGGTTTATTCTCGTCAAGGTGCTTTAGTGCGGATGCGACTCACGATAGTCTGAGTTGTAACAAAAAAAGTAACAAGTTTCTAATCAAACAACTTACAAGAAAATATATAAAATAATTAAGTTTGGAGTTCGGTTAGTTGAGTAATGATATATTGTTCGCCTATTTTGACCCAATCCATCTCACTCATGGTAAACTTTTGACATGGTTATACATTAAATAGATAACATTTAGCCCATTTTGATCTTACTAATTTCAGTCCAAACAATCAATTTACTATCCAATTCACACTTAGAAACAAATATTGAATACCTCATATATATGAAATTACGCCCACCCCGAATCAAATATCGAAATAATTCTTTTTTAGGCCAATTACAATTATTATTTTTAGTTATATGGTCTCTTTACGAGAGATCGTTATTTTATATACAAAACCACACGCACACACACAATTTTTATTTTTTTTATTTTTATGGATATGAGATCTAGAAAAGATATTTTTTTCTATTCATGATTTTGTAAGTAGCGTAGATAGTTTACTCTTTCAATTTATTGTCTATATCTTGACCCACTTGTTTTATCAAGTCGTAGTGTACACCAGTTTTATTTAATACATTTTCTTACTTACACTTGTGGAAAATAAGTAACAGAACTGCATTTGGATGCATTATAATGAATAAATTGCAATTACCCATATGAATAGGGAAAAATAGATTAGGCAAGATAAGAATTACGTAAAAGGGTCCTAACTCATTTAATCACCAAAAATCAAAATCAAAATCAACTCCATAATTGAGTTAACTAAAATCAGTGATAAAAAATTTCATTATTTTTTATACATAGTACAAATAAAGAGACGTGTTCCACAACACTATTTTAATTTGCTATCTTCAAGAAAAAATTAAATACAG
Source organism: Solanum verrucosum (assembly GCF_900185275.1). NCBI lineage: Eukaryota > Viridiplantae > Streptophyta > Magnoliopsida > Solanales > Solanaceae > Solanum > Solanum verrucosum. The sequence continues at coordinate 1,369,099 of NW_026020407.1, forward strand.
TAAAAATAAACTAAATTATAATATTCTCAAAGACATTAGTTTCGCGGTTGCATTCCCATTATTGACTATTGGTTAGATTAGAGTTTTGGTACCACTACTTGCAGTTCTTAGGGGTTATTTTCCCAAATGTTTTAACTATTTGTTGAATTTGTGGGGACCTAATCCTTGGTTGTTTGAAAAGTACTTTTCTTTGCTTTATATGGTTAACTTGTTTTATAATTGGTGTGTTGGGTTTAGTTTGAGTTGGTGGTTGATTCGCCCACGAGGTGCCTTAGTGCGGATGCCACTCACGATAGTCTGAGTCGTAACAAAAAAAGTAACAAGTTTGTAATCAAACGACTTATAAGAAAATATATAAAATAATTAAGTTTAGAGTTGGGTGAGTTGAGTAATGATATATTGTTAGCCTATTTTGACCCAATCCATCTCACTCATGGTAAGCTTTTGACATGGTTATACATTAAATAATTAACATTTAGCCCACTTTGATCTTACTAATTTCAGTCCAAACAATCAATTTACTATCCAATTCACACGTAGAACAAAATATTGAATACCTCATATATATGAAATTACGCCCACCTTGAAACAAATATCGAAATAGGCCAATTACAATTATTATTTTTAGTAATATGGTCTCTTTACGAGAGATTGTTATTTTATATTCACAACCACACAAAACCACACGCACACACACAATTTTTATTTTTTTTTATCTTTATAGATCTGAGATCTTGAAAAGATATTTTTATCTAATCATGATTTTGTAAGTAGCGAAGATATTTTACTCTTTCAATTTATTGTCTATATCTTGACCCACTCCCCCCCCCCCCCTCCAAGAAAAAAAAAGAATAAGATAATTATAACTATAGACTTTCAATATTAGTACAAAGACTACTCATTTTTCAATTGGTATTTCATTCAAGAAATAAATATGCATATTAGATAAAAAAAAATACTATTTGTTTTCAATTGTAACCACATGAGTATCTAATAATCACAAGTACGCTGCCAATCTAGGTTCAAGACAAATGACGAAAACTTTTTTCAATATAAAAAATAAAGCTACAAGGTTAAGTTTGTATATATAATTTAGTTTGACTTGATTGGTGTTGCTGGCGGGTGATCTGGACTCTGTTGTGGGTCAGGTTCCCCAGGAACGAAATGATTTGAATATTCTGGGTTACGTGGACCATCATGCAACTTTGAAATTTTGTTAACCACCAAAAAAGTTTGTAAGATTTTTTCACATTTTATTGTTAAACTCTCATATGGTCGAATAGCTTGAACAATTTTTTCAGTCCCAAAAAGGAAGAAAGCAAGAAAAACAAAGGCAAAAAAGAGTTTCATGTTTGTAGAATTGACACTTATTTTTTTCATTGATGATTGGTCCTTAAATAATGTAGTACAAAGTTTGTGTATACTTTCTTGTATTTATGTTAATTAAATGCAATGAAGTTTAGATCATACGAAAATTAATGATGATATGCCTATTATTATCAAGTTGTAGTGTACACCTTTTTTATTTAATACATTTTCTTACTTATACTTGCGGAAAATAAGTAACTGAACTGCATTTGAATGGATTATAATGAATTAATTGCAATTACCCATATGAATAGGGGAAAATAGATTAGGCAAGATAAGAATTAAGTAAAATGGTCCTAACTCATTTAATCTCCAAAAATAAAAATAAAAATCAAAACTTCAACTCCAAAATTGAGTTAACTTAAATCATTTATAAAAATATAATTATTTTTTATACATAGTACAAATAAAGAGACGTGTTCCTCAACACTTTTTTAATTTGCTTCCTTCAAGAAAAAATTAAATACAGTAAAAATAAACTAAATTATAATATTCTCAAAGACATAAGTCGGTAAGTTATGTTTTTTGTTTCGCGGTTGCATCCCCATTATTGACTATTGCTTAGATTAGAGTTTTGGTACCACTACTTGCAGTTCTTGGGGGTTATTTTCCCAAATGTTTTAACTATTTGTTGAATTTATGGGATTTAATCCTTGGTTGTTTGAAAAGTATTTTTCTTTGCTTTATATGGTTAACTTGTTTTATAAATAGTGTGTTGGGGTTTAGTTTGAGTTGGTGGTTGATTCTCCCACAAGGTGATTTATTGCGGATGTCACTCACGATAGTCTGAGTCGTAACAAAAAATGTAACAAGTTTGTAATCAAACGACTTATAGGAAAATATATAAAATAATTAAGTTTAGAGTTGGGTGAGTTGAATAATGATATATTGTTAACCTATTTTGACCCAATCCATCTCACTCATGGTAAACTTTTGATAAGGTTATACATTAAATAATTAACATTTAGCCCATTTTATTCTGACTAATTTTAATCCAAACAATCAATTTACTATCCAATTCACACCTAGAACCGAATATTGAATACCTCATATATATGAATTACGCCCACCCCTAAACAAATATCTAAATAATTAATTTTTAGGCCAATTACAATTATTATTTTTAATTATATGGTCTCTTTACGAGAGATCGTTATTTTATATACACACACACAACCAAACAAAAGCACACGTACACACAATTTTATTTATTTTTCATTTTTATAGATATGAGATCTTGATAAGATTTTTTCCTCTATTCATAATATTATAAGTAGCCAAGATATTTTACTGTCTCAATTTATTGTTTATATCTTGAACCCTTCCCCCACCCACACCCCCCCACCCCAAGAAAAGAAAAGAATACGATAATTTAACTGTAAACTTTCTATATTGGTACAAAGACTACTCATTTTTCAAATGTAATTTCATTCATGGAATAAATATGCAAATTAGATTTTAAAAAAATACTATTTGTTTTCAATTGTAACCACAAGAGTATCTAATAATCATAAGTACGCTGCCAATCTAGGTTCAAGACAAATGACCAAAACTTTCTTCAATATAAAAAATAAAGCTACAAGGTTAAGTTTGTATATATAATTTTGTTTGACTTGATTGGTGCTGCTGGCGGGTGATCTGGACTCTGTTGTGGGTTAGGGCCCCCAGGAACCAAACGATGTGAAGATCCTGGGTTACGTGGATCATCATGCAACTTTGAAATTTTGTTAACCACCAAAAAAGGTTGTAAGATTTTTTCACCTTTTGTTGTTAAACTCTCACATGGTCGAATAGCTTGAACAATTTTTTCTGTCCCAAAAAGGAAGTAAGCAAGAAAAACAAAAGCAAAAAAGAGTTTCATGTTTGTAGAATTGACACTTATTTTTTTCATTGATGATTGGTCCTTAAATAATGTAGTACAAAATTTGTGTATACTTTCTTGTATTTATGTTAATTAAATGCAATGAAGTTTAGATCATATGAAAATTAATGATGATATGCCTATTATTATCAAGTTGTAGTGTACACCTGTTTTATTTAATACATTTTCTTACTTATACTTGTGAAAAATAAGTAACCGAACTGCATTTGGATGGATTATAATAAATTAATTGCAATTACCTAGATGAATAGAGAAAAATTGATTAGGCAAGATAAGAATTAAGTAAAATGGTCCTAACTCATTTAATATCCAAATATAAAAATTCAAATCAAAACTTCAACTCCATAATTGAGTTAACTAAAATCATTTATAAAAATATCATTATTTTTTATACATAGTACAAATAAAGAGATGTGTTCCTCAACACTATTTTAATTTGCTTCCTTCAAGAAAATATTTAATACAGTAAAAATAAACTAAATTATAGTATTCTCAAAGACATAAGTCGGTAAGTTATGTTTTTAGTTTCGTTGTTGAATCCCCATTATTGACTATTAGTTAGATTAGAGTTTTGGTATCAGTAATTGCAGTTCTTAGGGGTTATTTTCCCAAATGTTTTAACTATTTGTTGAATTTGTGGGGACATAATCCTTGGTTGTTTGAAAAGTACTTTTCTTTGCTTTATATGGTTAACTTGTTTTATAAATGGTGTGTTGGGTTTAGTTTGAGTTGGTGGTTGATTCTCCCACAAGATGCTTTAGTGCGGATGCCACTCACGATAGTCTGAGTCATAACAAAAAAAGTAACAAGTTTGTAATCAAACACCTTATAAGAAAATATATAAAATAATTAAATTTAGAGTTGGGTGAGTTGAGTAATGATATATTGTTAAACTATTTTGACCCAATCCATCTTACTCATGGTAAGCTTTTGACATGGTTATACATTAAATAATTAGCATTTAGCCCATTTTAATCTCACTAATTTCAGTCCAAAGAATCAATTTACTATCCAATTCACACCTAGAACCAAATATTGAATACCTCATATATATGGATTACTCACACCCCTAAACAAATATCGAAATAATTAATTTTTATGCCGATTACAATTATTATTTTTAGTTATATCGTCTCTTTACTGGAGATCGTTATTTTATATATACACACACAACCACACAAAACCACACGCGCACACACAATATTTTTTATTTTTATTTTTATAGATATGAGATCTTGAAAAGATATTTTCTTCTATTCATGATTTGCTAATTAGCGAAGATATTTTACTGTTTCAATTTATTGTCTATATCTTGACCCCCCCCCCCCCCCCCCGCCCCAAGAAAAAAAAATAAGGTAATTATAACTATAGACTTTCAATAATGGTACAAAGACTATTCATTTTTCAATTGGTATTTCTTTCATGAAATAAATATGCATATTAGATAAAAAAAATACTATTTGTTTTTAATTGTAACCACATTAGTATCTAATAATCATAAGTACGCTTCCAATCTAGGTTCAAGAGAAATGACAAAAACTTTCTTCAATATAAAAGAAAAAGCTACAAGGTTAAGTTTGTATATATAATTTTGTTTGACTTGATTGGTGCTGCTGGCGGGTGATCTGGACTCTGTCGTTTGTTAGGGCCCCCAAGAACCAAACAATGTAAAGATCCTGGGTTACGTGGACCATCATGCAACTTTGAAATTTTGCGAACCACCAAAAAAGGTTGTAAGATTTTTTCACCTTTTGTTGTTAAACTCTCATATGGTCAAATAGCTTGAACAATTTTTTCAGTCCCAAAAAGAAAGAAAGCAAGAAAAACAAAGGCAAAAAAGAGTTTCATGTTTGTAGAATTAACACTTATTTTTTTCATTGGTGATTGGTCTTTAAATAATGTAGAACAAACTTTGGGTATACATTCTTGTATTTATGTTAATTAAATGCAATGAAGTTTAGATCATATTAAAATTAATGATGATATGATGCCTATTATTATCAAGTTGTAGTGTACACCTGTTTTATTTAATACATTTTCTTACTTATACTTGTGGAAAATAAGTAATTGAACTGCATTTGGATGGATGATAATGAATTAATTGCAATTACCCATATGAATAGGGGAAAATAGATTAGGCAAGATGAGAATTAAGTAAAATGGTCCTAACTAATTTAATCTCCAAAAATAAAAATCAAAATCAAAACTTCAACTCCATAATTTAGTTAACTGAAATCATTTATAAAAATATCATTATTTTTTATACATAGTACAAAAAAAGAGACGTGTTCCACAACACTATTTTTATTTGCTTCCTTCAAGAAAAAATTAAATACAATAAAAATAAGCTAAATTATAATATTCTCAAAGACAAAAGTCGGTAAATTATGTTTTTAGTTTCGCGGTTGCATCCCCATTATTGATTATTGGTTAGATTTGAATTTTGGTATCACTACTTGCAGTTCTTAGGGGTTATTTACCCAAAGGTTTTAACTATTTGTTGAATTTATGGGGACTTAATCCTTGGTTGTTTGAAAAGTACTTTTCTTTGCTTTATATGGTTAACATGTTTTATAAATGGGGTGTTGGGTTTAGTTTGAGTTGGTGGTTGATTCTCCCACAAGGTGCTTTAGTGCGGACGCCACTCACGATAGTCTGAGTCGTAACAAAAAAAGTAACAAGTTTGTAATCAAACGACTTATAAGAAAATATATAAAATAATTAAGTTTAGAGTTGGGTGAGTTGAGTAATGATATATTGTTAACCTATTTTGACCCAATGCATCTCACTCATGGTAAACTTTTGACATGGTTATACATTAAATAAAAAATCATTTAGCCCATTTTGATCTCACTAATTTCTGTCCAAAGAATCAATTTACTATCCAATTCACACCTAGAACCAAATATTGAATACCTTATATATATGAAATTACGCCCACCCCTAAACAAATATCGAAATAATTAATTTTTAGGCCAGTTACAATTATTATTTTTAGTTATATGGTCTCTTCACGAGAGATCGTTATTTTATATACACAACCACACAAAACCACACGCACACAGATAATTTTTATTGTTTTTATTTTTATAGATATGAGATCCTGAAAAGATATTTTCTTATATTCTTAATTTTGTAAGTAGCGAAGATATTTTACTATTTCAATTTATTGTTTATATCTTGACCACCCCCACCCCCCCTCTCCAAGAAAAAAATGAATAACATAATTATAACTATAGTCTTTCAATATTGGTACAAAGACTACTCATTTTTCAATTGGTCTTTTCATTCATGAAATAAATATGCATATTAGATAAAAAATAATACTATTTGTTTTCAATTGTAACCACAAGAGTATCTAATAATCATAAGCACGCTTCCAATCTAGGTTCAAGAGAAATAACAAAAACTTTCTTCAATATAAAAAATAAAGCTACAAGGTTTAGTTTGTATATATAATTTTGTTTGACTTGATTGGTGCTGCTGGCGGTTGATCTGGACTCTGTCGTGGGTCAGGTCCCCCAGGAACCAAACGATGTGAAAATCCTAGGTTACGTGGACCATCATGCAACTTTGAAATTTTGTGAACCCCCAAAAAAGGTTGTAAGATTTTTTCACCTTTAGTTGTTAAACTCTCATATGGTAAAATAGCTTGAACAATTTTTTCAATCCCAAAAAGGAAGAAAGCAAGAAAAACAAAGGCTAAGAAGAGTTTCATGTTTGTAGAATTGATACTTATTTTTTTCATTGGTGATTGGTCCTTAAATAATGTAGTACAAAGTTTGTGTATACTTTCTTGTATTTATGTTAATTAAATGCAATGAAGTTTAGATCATATGAAAATTAATGATGATATGATGCCTATTATTATCAAATTTTTGTGTACACCAGTTTTATGTAATACATTTTCTTACTTATATTTGTGGAAAATAAGTAACTAAACTGCATTTGGATGGATTATAATGAATTAATTGCAATTACCCATATGAATAGGGGAAAATAGATTAGGCAAGATAAGAATTAAGTAAAATGGTCCTAACTCATTTAATCTCCAAAAATAAAAATCAAAATAAAATCTTCAACTCCATAATTGAGTTAACTGCAATCATTTATAAAAATATCATTATTTTTTATACATAGTACAAATAAAGAGACGTGTTCCACAACACTATTTTTATTTGATTCCTTCAAGAGAAAAATCAATACAGTAAAAATAAATTAAATTATAATATTCTCAAAGACATAAGTCGGTAAGTTATGTTTTTAGTTTCACGATTGCATCCCCATTAATGACTATTGGTTAGATTAGAGTTTTGGTACCACTACTTGCAGTTCTTAGGGGTTATTTTCCCAAATGTTTTAACTATTTGTTGAATTTATGGGGACTTAATCCTTGGTTGTTTGAAAAGTATTTTTCTTTGCTTTATATGGTTAACTTGTTTTTATAAGTGGTGTGTTGGATTTAGTTTGAGTTGGTGGTTGATTCTCCCACAAGGTGCTTTAGTGCGGATGCCACTCACGATAATCTGATTCGTAACAAAAAAAGTAACAAGTTTGTAATCAAACGACTTATAGGAAAATATATAAAATAATTAAGTTTAGAGTTGGGTGAGTTGAGTAATGATATATTGTTAGCCTATTTTGACCCAATCCATATCACTCATGGTAAACTTTTGACAAAGTTTTACATTGAATAATTAACATTTAGCCCATTTTGATCTCACTAATTTCAATCCAAACAATCAATTTGCTATCCAATTCACGCCTCGAACCAACTATTGAATACCTCATATATATGAGATTACGCCCACCCCTAAACAAATATCGAAATAATTAATTTTTAGGCCAATTACAATTATTATTTTTAGTTATATGGTTTCTTTAGGAGAGATCGTTATTTTATATACACACACACAACCACACAAAACTACACGCACACACAAATTTTTTATTTTTATTTTTATAGATATGAGATCTTGAAAAGATATTTTCTTCTATTCATGATTTTATAAGTAGCCAAGATACTTTACTGTCTCAATTTATTGGTTATATCTTGACCCCCTCCCCCACCCCTCCCCCCCCCCCCCCAAAAAAAAAAAAGAATAAGATAATTATAACTATAGATTTTCTATATTGGTACAATGACTACTCATTTTTCAATTGGTATTTCATTCATGGAATAAATATGCATATTAGATAAAAAAAAATACTATTTGTTTTGAATTGTAACCACATGAGTTCTAATAATCATAAGTACGCTGCCAATCTAGGTTCAAGACAAATGACGAAACTTTCTTTAATATAAAAAATAAAGCTACGAGGTTAAGTTTCTATATATAATTTTGTTTGACTTGATTGGTGCTGCTGGCGGGTGATCTGGACTCTGTCGTGGGTCAGGGCCCCCAGGAACCAAACGATGTGAAGATCCTGGGTTGCATGGACCATCATGCAACTTTGAAATTTTGTGAACCACCAAAAAAGGTTGTAAGATTTTTTCACCTTTAGTTGTTAAACTCTTATATGGTCGAATAGCTTGAACAATTTTTTCAGTCCCAAAAAGGAAGAAAACAAGAAAAACAAAGGCAAAAAAGAGTTTCATGTTTGTAGAATTGACACTTATTTTTTTCATTGATGATTGGTCCTTAAATAATGTAGTACAAAGTTTGTGTATACTTTCTTGTATTTATGTTAATTAAATGCAATGAAGTTTAGATCATATGAAAATTAATGATGATATGATGCCTATTATTATCAAGTTGTAGTGTACACCTGTTTTATTTAATACATTTTCTTACTTATACTTGTGGAAAATAAGTAATTGAACTGCATTTGGATGGATTATAATGAATTAATTGCAATTACCCATATGAATAGGGGAAAATAGATTAGGAAAGATAAGAATTAAGTAAAATGGTCCTAACTCATTTAATCTCCAAAAATAAAAATCAAAATCAAAACTTCAACTCCATAATTGAGTTAACTGAAATCATTTATAAAAATATCATTATTTATTATACATAGTACAAATAAAGAGACGTGTTCCACAACACTATCTTTATTTGCTTCCTTCAAGAAGAAATTAAATACTGTAAATGTCACACCCCTATTTTTCCCCCAATGAAGTGTTTGAAAAGTAGAGTTTCTCCAATTAAAGTGATGTTTTGAAAAGGGATTATTTTATTTTTCAGAGTCGCCACTTGAAATTGAGTTATGGTGTTCCAAGTCACCTTTTTGTTTAATCCCTAATTAAAAGGAAATGACTCTTTATATGGTTTGCGAACTAGAAATTCGGGTAAGGAATTCTGTTGACCGAGGGGAAGGTATTAGGCATCCCTCGAGTCCCGTGGTTCTAGCACGGTCGCTTTTATTGACTTATACTTATTTTAACTATCTTTCGGATATATTTTTATAGGCCATGATTTGCTCGCATTTTTTATCTGTTGAACTTTTACTTGGTCTCAACCTAGATGCGTAACTGCATTTTTGGTCTTGATATTTAGATGCATATAGCTGCCTTCCTCCCATCACACTTAATAATGTTGTCTTTGAGTTTCTACTTTAAATTAATGAAGTTAGTTACATTAGTGGACAAGGTGCGTCATCGCATCCTTGAGTTTATTTTTTAATGTCTCAAGAAAGATGTGTAACCACATTCTTAATCGAAACAGACTGTTGAAACGAGTCATAAAACTCATATAACGTTATAAGAAAATATTAGTTATGTCTCACATCTTGATTTTAATTAAATAAAATATTTGTTAGAATAATTTGGTAAAGGTGTATCACTACATCCTTAAATTTCTTTAAAGTATTTCAAAAAGATGTGTAACCACATTCTTAATTGAAACTATTTTTATGGTCTAAATTTGCCTAACATTAACACTATGAACATTTATTATGTAAGAGACATCCGCATATTCTTAAGAAAATGTACATAGACTATAAACACTAAATCAGTAAATGATAATATCCTAACTAGATTTGTAATATTTTTTAATGAACAAATTCAACACAAAAATAAAACAAAAATTAAAGCATACGTCAAAGATATAGTATGCCGTCACCATGAACTAACAAATAATAATAAAAAATTAACATACAATGAGTTATTCTTATAATAGTTGTCAATATACTAGATTAAAAATATTTCCTTAAATATGAGAATAAATAATTTCAACATTCTAAAGATCTTCATTGTTAGCGATATGTAAGATTTAAATAATTATATTTCAACATTATAATATAAAAATTAAACACACATAAAATTCGAGCAACTTCATATCATATTAGAATCAAATATTATATAATCATGAAATCAAACTATACAATAAAAATTAAATAGTACCTCTTGCGAAAATTCAATTCACAAAAAAGAAGCAATCCTAATAAGGAACCACGAACTCGAAACCACGAAAGTGAACCTCGACCTCAACTTTTGTTTGTGAGTGAAAGAAAAATTATAAATAAAATATGATTTGTTGTTTTTTCCCTTTCTTCGTGTGTGTGTTGTGTATTGTGTGTTGTTTTTCTGATTAGTATGTTTTGGTTTGTGGGATTTTTGGGTTGCTGAAATTTTTTCTCCTTTTTTTGGAGTTCGTAGGTAGTATATGTAGTAGTGTATGTGTGTTATATGTTTTTGATCTCCTTTTTTTCTTATTCTTTCTTCCTCTCTCCTTTTCTGTTGTTTATGTTGGTAAGTAGTATATAGGTGTGGGGTTGAGGGGAGTGGGGGTAGTGTATGTGTCGTGTATAGTGTGAGTATGTGTGTGTATAGTGGGGGTAGTGGAGGAGTAAGTGGGGTGAGGGTAGTGGTAGGTTATTTCTTTTATTTTAATTACATATATATAAAACTCATAAAAATATTAATTAATTATTTTGAATTAATAAAATATAAGAAAAGTCAAATAGCTAGTCTAAAAATATAATTAAGAAACACTAGCTTATTTATTAAATCTAAATGAAAACATATATTTTTTTTAGTTTTTCAATCTTTTAAAATAAACTTACTAAAATACGATGAAAAATAAAATATTTAATTTATATATAAAAGCAATATTTATGTACTAAAAATGGTGTAATACCTTAAATTCGGTCAAAAATTACGTGTCTACAGTAAAAATAAACTAAATTATAATATTCTCAAAGACATAAGTCGGTAAGTTATGTTTTTAGTTTCGCGGTTGCATCCCCATTATTGACTATTGGTTAGATTAGAGTTTTGGTACCACTACTTGCAGTTCTTAGGGGTTATTTTCCCAAACGTTTTAACTATTTGTTGAATTTATGGGGACTTAATCCTTGGTTGTTTGAAAAGTACTTTTCTTTGCTTTATATGGTTAACTTGTTTTATAAATGGTGTGTTGGGTTTAATTTGAGTTGGTGGTTGATTCTCCCAAAAGGTGCTTTAGTGCGGATGCCACTCACGATAGTCTGAGTCGTAACAAAAAAAGTAACAAGTTTGTAATCAAACGACTTATAAGAAAATATATAAAATAATTAAGTTTAGAGTTGGGTGAGTTGAGTAATGATATATTGTTAGCCTATTTTGACCCAATCCATCTCACTCATGGTAAACTTTTGACTAGGTTATACATTAAATGATTAACATTTAGCCCATTTTGATCTCACTAATTTCAATCCAAACAATCAATTTACTATCCAATTCACACCTAGAACCAAATATTGGATACCTCATATATATGAATTACTCCCACCCCTAAACAAATATCTAAATAATTAATTTTTAGGCCAATTACAATTATCTATCTATATATAAAAGGAGATGAAAAAGTGTCACATGTCAGCACCACACTAAATCAGTTTTTTTTTAAATTAAAATTAAAATTAATTATGTGTATGTATTTATTTTAAAAAAAACTCTAACGTTGTGGTCCTTTTTTTGTGGAAATGTATATTTTAAATTTTAACCATCTTTCCACAATCTTCTCATTTAAAGAAAAACAAAGATGTAGATAATAATAATAATAATAATAATAATAAAAATAAAATAAAATAAAAAAATAAAATAATAATAATAATAATAATCTATATGTAGATATATAATTTATCTGTATATTATAAAAATCAGAAAAAACTTACCCAAAAAAGAATTAAATTAAAATCTAAAAATGTAAAAATAAAAATATTTTTTTAAATAAACCTGTAAAAATCATAAGTCATCAAACATTGAAAATAAAAACTTATAAATAAAACTAATTGTTATATATTATTAACACGTTTTGGACTCTTAAAAAATTTATAGATGTTTATTGTCAGCACTACCAAAAAAAAAACAAAATTTGTATATTATTCAAATTAATTGGAATTCTAAAAATAAAAATAGAAATTTCAAACACTAAAAAGAAAATTAAAAATTAAAATTAAAAAATATTTTTTAAAAAAACTCAACGTTGTGGTGCTTTTTTTTGGAAAGGTATTTTTTAAATTTGAACCATCTAACTACACATTTATTATTTAATAATAGTGAAAAAAAAAGAAAAAAAAAATATTTTAACTGCACATTAACTTCCCACTTCTATCCTAAAATAAAAGGAGTGGTTAGTGATAAAATATTCAAACAAACGGATAATTCTTCCCCAATCAACGTAATTGTTTTCCAAAAATTTCTTTATCCTTCTTAAAAGAAGGCACAAATTTATGATCATAATCGAGTCAAGAAAAAATGATCGAGAAAAATCAAGAGAAGTTGAACAATTAAATTGAGCAATTCATATCTCAAAATATATACATATACGTATGTACATATTAGAAATTAAATATATTATATTTTAAATAATCTGAAAGTTAATTATATGTTTTATAAGTCCATTACTTTTTGTTTTATTTTTTAATTTTTAATAGTTTTTTATACTTATTTATATATATATATATATATATATATGGAACTTCAGATTATGATCACTAATTTAATAATTACGTAAAATTAATTTTATATAATCTATTATCTATTAATTAAAATTAAAATACAATTTACAAATTTTAATTAATCCTTTTTAATCTGAATTTAAAAAATAGACGGAAAAAGAATGCTATTTTAAAAAAAATAGTGAAAGCATATATAAAAGGTGTTATAATGAAGTTTATTAACATTATCTACTTCTACTAAATTACATGTAAAAAATATTAAAAAGAAAAAACTAAAAAAATTCCCATTAACTTCCCACTTCTATCCTAAAATAAAAGGAGTGGTTAGTGATAAAATATTCAAACAAACGGATAATTCTTCCTCAATCAACGTAACTGTTTTCCAAAAATTTCTTTATCCTTCTTAAAAGAAGGCACAAATTTATGATCATAATCAAGTCAAGAAAAAATGATCGAGAAAAATCAAGAGAAGTTGAACAATTAAGTTGAGCAATTCATATCTCAAGAAAGAGGAGTTCGATGCAAATTATGGTACTGAACAGACTTTGTGGTAATTATGGGAAAATCTCACTTTATTGAGGCTTCTGTGTTTTTTCTTCCTATTTTGTTAGGAAATATGTTGTTTTTTATGTACTATATAGAGGATTAAAAAAATGATAAATAAATTATGAAAGAAATTGAAAACTCTCAAAAATGAATGTATTATTTTAAAAAAAAATTATGTTGTGACTATGGATTATATTTTGATTTTTAATATTTAGCATGATAATATTTAGATGCGAAATAATTAATCTTTAGGTTGAATATTTACAAGATTTTGCATATATACTTGAAAGTTTTATAAAGCAATCATGAATTCACGTAAGTTTTATCTTTATTTTTTTTAAAATGGAAGCAACCAAGAAAGTAAGTTTATTGATCAAAGCATAAAATCAAAGACATCAATGAAGATAGTTTCATGAAATAACATTAGTGGCCTAGATAGTGATGATGAATCTCTCAGTAAGATCTGTAATGACTCTCCAGGTCATTTTTAAATTAAAGCATTCATTCCATCGTTTAGAGCGTTCCCGTAGAGATCCCAAGTCATTTATGACTTGCTGGCACTGACTGTTCGGTCGCCTGGTCGTTCGTTTGGGTTTTAGGCCCGTTTCCCTGTTTTGGAGATTTTATAACTTGAAAAGTTGACTTGGGTCATAAATTCAGGTAAAAGACCTCAGAATTAAATTCTAACGATTCCATCAGCTCCGGAATGGCCAAATTTGGCTAGTAGCATGGTCAACGCGAGTATCGAGGCAATCAATACGAGTTTAGGGCCATTTGACGTTTTTGCCATTGCAATTTGGACTATAGTTGACTTTGGTCAACCTTCTTGGAAGACGTGCTCAGATGAAAATTCTGACAGCTAAGTTAGCTTCGGAATATCGATTTTGGTCTAGAACGACCCTTTGTTCACTTCCCTAGGCTTTAGATGCCCGTTGTGGAATCTGGCTCAAAACAATACTGGGTGTGAGACCCACTTTTCATCGAAGCGATCTCCAATGGAAATTCCGACTTCACTGTTGATCCTAAATATAATTTCTAATCAGATTCCATATATGATTTGTATTTTTCCGACTCCAAACGAGTCCGGAACATCAAAATTTAAGTTTGAAGAGTTGTTGAATTCTAACGCGGTGGTGACGTGGCAGAGCCACGCGACGCCACGTGACAGCGTGTTGAAATCTGGAAATTTCCAGATTTAAGGACAAATTTCGTCCATTTTTTTCCTCATCTTCAAACATAGATATCTCCTCCATTTTAAGCTCAAATTAGGTGATTCAAAAGGCTAATGTCAAGAGAATTTTGTGGGGAATCTAGAGGTGAGCTCAGAAACGCGAGGGGAGGCTTCGTTTGAGGTAAGGAATCAAATTTAGCTACTGCTAGAGTGATTTTCGGATTTGTTAAACTTTGAAAGGTTAGATCTTGATCATCTTAGGTCCGTTTTGAGTCATTCTTGAGGCAAACTTGTAGAGTTTTTCGCAAGGATCTTCATGGTATAAACTGTTGGGTTGGAAGGGTCTCGTTTTTCCAGAATTTGGTGATCAAGGGGCTGCCAAGTCGCAAGTTAAGACTTATTAATGATTTTAATTGTTGGGGCTGATTTGCTATGTTTTAGGCATCTTTTTGTGCTAAATTTTGGGGTATTAGTTTAGTAAGGTATTTGGGACATTTTCACGGATTCATTTTCGGGATTCCAATTGTGGGTCCCACAATCCTGTTTTCGACCCAATTTTGGGTCCATCTCCAAAAAATATAATTTTAGTGTCAACATATTCGTTATGACGAGGTGATTAACCTTTTTATAGTGGGGAAGCATTTGGAGACCGTTCGGAGGGAAAAAGCTCCGGTACCGTGAGTTGGAGCACATGTTATCGGCTTTCAGGTAGGCTATGGCTTTCCCCTCGTGAGATTGAACATGTTTAGGCAATTTTTTATTGATTTGCTTGAGTATGGAGGGGTTCAGGTGTCGAGTATGCTAAATTTCTATAATTTCTGCCTTAGACCTTATTTCGGGAAATTGTTGAATTATGAAAGTATGACTCTTTATATTATTGAACATCCATACCTTGTGGTGTATATGATAATATTGATTTGAAGTATGTTTGGCCTTAGTCTAGGCTTAGACTAGTGTTGCCATAGACTTGCGAGGTTTCAGATGTCGTTGGGCAGTAGAACTTTTTCCGACGTCGTTTCGGACGGTCAGCTCCTTGTAGACTGATATAGCAGACTTGAGTCTGATAGTCTGAGCCTTAGCTAGGCGGTAACTCAGCTTATGACCTTGTAACCATAATGCCCTACTTTTCTATCGGCTACAGATACCTGGCTAAAGTCCGTGGTCTAGTTTACTCACTTTGGATACTTCCTCAGCGATTTGGGGTATATGAGGGTCGAACTGAAATGATTATTTATGGTAATTGATTTGGTTATATTTCCCGCGACATATGGTTGGATATTGATTCTTAGCTACAGCACCCAGTTAGAGTCCGTGGTCCAGCTTACTTATGTCCATGCTTAGTTATAGTACCCGGTTCAAGTCCATGGTTTAGCTTACCTGTGATTTGATTTTGGCTACAGTACCCGGTTCGAGTCCGTGGTCCAGCCCACCCGTCCCGACCTTTGGCTACAGCACCCGGTTCGAGTCCATGGTCCAACCCATATAGGTTGACTCATTAGTTATAGTACCCGGTTCGAGTCTGTGGTCCAGATTGCACGTGGTGCATTCCCAATTCCTTACTGAAGCTTCAGTTTAGTCTTTGATTACTCTCATCTGTAGGTTGAGGTTTTGGAGGTTGGAGATGTTTCGATTAAAGTCCGGGACGTAATGAAATCTTGGAATATAATTGGGAATGGTTCAGTTAAAGTCCAAAATTGGTAATATTGTGACAGACCTTCTAGCTCCATTCTTTTACTTCAACTGCTAGTGCATCTGCTGGGCTTATGGGGGTCCGTGCAGGTGGTTTCTTTTATTGTGCACGAGCGTACCCGTCGGGTTTATGGGAGCCCAGCGGAGTTAGTTAGATTCCTTGTCTTTATTTCCTATACGTTCGTGTACATACCCACATTACTATTCTTTTGCCCTTGCTTGTGACCCTTTAGTCGCATTTCAGTTTACTTTTGCTTATCTTGCTCAGTCGGCCTGATACCTACTGGGTACCTGTAGTGTTGGTACTCATACTATACTCTGCATCTATTTTCGTGATGCAGGTCCGAGTACTAGCTACCGACGTTGATTCAAGCCAGCTGCAGTCGTGATCGGAGGCAAGGGTGAGCACACAACGTCCTGGATTTGCCCATGTCCTTCTGTACTTACTTTTGCTTGTCTTTTGCCTTTTTAGACAGCTTGTTTCTGTAGTCCACTTTTAGGACTTATACTTTTGTTAGTAGCTCTGTACTTGTGACTTCCAGATTTTGGGAGGAATTCATTGTGTGTATATATGTCTAGTCGTTTCCGCCCGTTCATTGCATGTTCTTGTTATATTTATTACTATTTTAGTTTGATTGGTTGGTTTTCTACCCTAACATCCCATTACTTCGAGTTTCGGGATATGGGTCAGCTTGCCTACTGGTGGGTCATATAGTAGGCGCTATCATGACCGGAGAAATTGGGTCGTGACAAATTGGTATCAGAGCCCCAGGTTCGTCGGTCTCACTTGTACAGAGCTAACGTCTAGTAGAGTCCGGCAGATCGGTACGGAGACGTCCGTTACTTATCTTCGGGAGGCTACATGATGTCTTTAGGAACGTGTCGCTTTTGTATCACTGTTGTGCATTGTGTGTCTTATTAGTTTCTGAAAATCTTACTTGTTCCACTCTTTTACAGGGATGACTCGCACACGTGGTAAGGCCCCAGCTAGGGGTAGAGGCCGACCTCGAGGTCGTGCCAGAGCTACAGCACCAGCCCAGGACCGAGAGCAAACTCCGGAGCCGGTGATAGAGCTACCAGCAGCTCCAGCACAGCAGCAACCGATGGGCCCGGGACCAGCCCAGCCACCGCCCTAGCCTGTGGCAGCTCCAGGTATACAGGCGATGCTCGTACAGATACTAGCTGCCATTGGGGTATGAAGCAGGCCCCAGCTTCAGCCGCTCCAGTACTGCAGGGCCAGCCTGCACCAGCGGCATCGGTTGTTCAGCAGCTAGCGGCACCGGTTGTTCAGCCTGACGATTTGGAGGACGTCATGCCACTTCGGGAGCAGAAGATGCTCGGGGTGTTCCTTAGACTATCACCGCCGAAGTTTTCTGGGGCTGTGGGTGAGGATACCCACGAGTTTCTACTTACTTGCCGCGAACGACTACATACTTTGTGTTTAGTGGAGTCGAGAAGAGAAGACTTCACCGATTACCGCTAGACGGTCCCGCCAGGCAGTGGTGGCATACATACTTAGAGACCAGGCTAGCTGGGTCTCCACCGGTCACATGGACTGAGTTTTCAGAGGCCTTCTTGGCCCGATTTATTCTCAAGAGCATCAGAGATCAGTTTGCTCGATTAGAGCAGGGCTCCATGACAGTATCAGAGTATGAGGCCCGATTCCACGAGCTCTCCAGGCATGCCGCCATGATATTACCTACTGAGGAGGAGAGGGTTTGTTGTTTTGTTCGGGGTTTGAGACTACAGTTGCAGATTGAGACTCAGTCTTTAGTCTCAGCGGGCCGCTCATTTCTTGATGTAGTGGACCATGTCCG
Organism: Solanum verrucosum; assembly: GCF_900185275.1. Lineage (NCBI taxonomy): Eukaryota > Viridiplantae > Streptophyta > Magnoliopsida > Solanales > Solanaceae > Solanum > Solanum verrucosum. Next base: position 1,387,457 of record NW_026020407.1, read on the forward strand.
CACTATTGAGCAGCTCTGTCGCGAGGCCCAAGGGGGCAGCGGCTATGGCTGGCAACGGAATCGGTAACGGGACTACCGGACCGGGACGTTCCGGAACCGAAACGGAACCGGGCGACACGGGCCGAAACCGAACCGGAATCGGGACGGACCGGAACCGGTAATTCCAGAAAAAAATCCGTGTACCTGTCCCGGACCGGTAACGGACTGGACCGGAAACCGGGTCCAACCGTTATAAATTATAGTTTTTTTATTAAAATTAAAAAATTAGGAACATTACACTTAAAAATTTATACTTTTAAAGTTTTAAATACAAACTTTCAAACTTTTAAAAGTATAAAAGTTTAAATTTCACAATTTAAAACTTTGAAAATTTAAATTCAAACTTTAAAACTATAAAAGTTTAAATTTCACCCTTTAAAAGTTTGAAAATTTAAATTCAAAGTTCAAACTTTAAAACTATAAAACGTTTAAATTTCACACTTTAAAAGTTTGAAAATTTAAATTTAAATTATAAACTTTAAAACTATAAAACTATAAAAATTTAAATTTTAAAAGTTTGAAAATTTAAATTCAAACTTTAAAACTATAAAAGTTTAAATTTCACGCTTTTAAAAGTTAAATTTGAACTTTTGAAGACAATAATAAAAAAAATTAAGGCGAATAGCCTATACTTTTATTAATATTAATTAAATAGTACAAGTTGAGTTACAAAATATTAGTAGAGTATTAAAAAATCTAATCTACACAGCCACCTTCTCGGAAGGGTTCTGTTTGAATTAGACCTCGAATTATTATACTCATACTAATAGACATTTAAATTTAATAGTTCATGCTACCAAGGAAATCTTTTTTTAAATCATTTAACATTTCTCTAGTAACATGCTCTGGAATTGGTTGATTAGCTAGTTCTTCCATTGCATCAATGCCGTCATCACTAAAATCTTGCATTATTTCATCAACGTCATTTTCAAATTTGGTCGGTAGAGGTGGACGACCATAACTCCTTCTCTCGCCATTAATCCAATCTCTAAATAGTACGGATATCTCCAAGCTATCTGCTGCTAATGAATATCTATGCTCTCCAATTTGAAATCTTGCTGCACTAAAAGCGCCTTCCGAAGCTACTGAAGATGCTTGAATAGCTAACACATCTCGAGCAACCGGTTGTAGTTTTGGAAATCCTTTGCCGCGATTGCTCCACCATTCTAGAAGATCAATAGTAGTAGGTTCTGTATTTTGATTAATATATGCATCAAAATCATTTCTATCATTACGAGAAAGTTCAATAATACAATATATCATATCATCAATATCATCTTCATTATTATATCTACTCCTAGAACTTTGAGGCTCTTCGTTATGTACTACATTTCTTATATTAGAATTATACAAGTCGTACAATTTTCTAGCTTCAATTTTTATACTATCTTTAACATCTTGACAACTAGGTGTTTCATCATCTTCACTATCAATACCCAAATTAAAATATATTTTATCAACCATTTGTGATGCACATTCATCTTTGTAATGTGGGTTTAACAAACAAGCAGTTAAATAAATTTGAGGAATAAGAATAAAATATTTTTAAAATTTTTCAATCATTTTCTTAACAGATTCTTCAAATCTTGGTTTATTTTTGAATTTATAAAATTTACTAGAAATAGCACAAATATTAGGTAAAACAGAGCAAATAGTTGGATAATAAAGTGAAGATATTTTTTTTGTAGTTAAATAAAAAACTTTTAAGAATTCTATAAGTTCTTTTATGTCATTCCAATCATTATCATCAAGTCTATATGTCATATTTGAATTATGAGCATTCCAAACCATTTGTAAAGGTTTCCTATATTCATAAGCAACTTCAAGCATTTAAAATAAAGAATTCCATCTAGTACACACTGATTTTGGAATTTTTCTAGGTGGAAGATTAAATTCACGACAACGATTTTCAAAATCTCTACATCTAGACTTAACTTGACATTTAAAAATAAAATGACATGCAGTTTCAACTTTTGTGCAACCATCATCATACATTGTTATACCATCTCTAACAATCAAATTATATATGTGTGCAGCACACCTAATATGAAAACCATCAATATAAATAGGGCAAAGAGACGGTTTTAGTATTTCAACAGCATTTCTATTATTAGAAGCATTATCTAATGTGACACTAATTTTATCACAAATTCCATAGTTTTGCAAAACATCTATAATTGTTTGAGCTATATAACTACCAGTTTTATGCATTTTACAACATTTATAACCTAAAATTCTTTTTTGCAAAGTCCAATTTTCATCAATCCAATGCGCAGTAATTGTGAAATAATCATTACCATTTACACTACGGTCCATATCAGAAGTAATAGCTATTTTACAATTGTTATAATAAAATAAACAACGAAGATATTGAAAATATTGAGCTTGATAATCAAAGATAGCCTTTTTAATTGTATTTCTAGTAAAACCTTTAAAATGTGGATTATACACAATTTGAATATAATGAATAAAACCGGGATTTTCAGCAAAACTAAATGGCAAACCCATAACAACAATCATTTTAGCTAATTCTTCAAGATCTTTTTCTCTACTATATGACCATTGTATACTAGAACCAGAGACATTAGAAGGATTTAATTGTGTTTGGACCATATTAGAGCCATCTACTCCTACATTTTCAGGAAGGTGGTACTATTTTTTTTTAGCTTCGGCTACAACTTTAGCATGCAAAAATTCATTTTTACAACATGACATTAAATGATTACTCAAATGTCCCGTCCCACCTTGTTTTCCTACAGTTTTATGATTCATTCTATGTTTACATTTATTACAAATAGCTTGTGTTTTATCTTCATTCTGAGTCATAAATTGCCACACAACTGATTTTTTAGCATGTTCTACCTTAATCCTAGGATGCACGGGGGGAATGAGAGCAGGACAACGAAAGGGAGCGGGAGCCGGGGAAGAGGGATTGGGAGTGGGACTAGTAGCCGACGGTGGCTTAGTTTCATCATCATCATATTCATCAACATTATTATCAAAACTATCAACATAAGCATTAACATCATCATGTTCATCATCTTCAGGTAATTCCTCTTCAAAATTACCAAATCTTTTTTGTAAATGTTCATGATAAGGATCTAATCCACTATTACTATCAATATTAAAATAGTTTCATCAACATGCGTATAATCATGCGTATTTATTCTTAATTGAGAAGTTTTTTTAGTTTTAGATTGAGAAGTACTACCGGTTTTTTTATTTTTCTTGGATTTTGAGCTAGATAAATTAGTGAACGAATTAACTATGGTTGTTTTACCCTTTTCAATAATGTTTTTTCCGAAATCCATATTCAAATATAAAAAGTGAGTAAATTATATATAATACGAAAATGATTAGCAAAGTTTTAAACAAATAAACAACCAAATAAGTAGAGACTAGAGATTAATTACTCACAAAATAAATAATTAAATGTAAACAAATAAATAACTAAATGAAAAGTGTGTTGGAACGAATGTACCAAATGTCTACTTAAAAAAGTAGACGTGTATGACCGGAAGGGGGAAATTGAAAGTTGAATTTTGAAGCTCCAATTTCCAAAGACCAAATTCGTAATTTTAACGAGAAGTCGAGAATAAGAGAATTTAGAGAGTAGAGAGATTAGAAGATATTTTTGTGAGTGAAAAGAATGAAAGATTATGGGTATTTATAGTTAAAAAAAAAGGATGAAAATGTAGTTTTAAGAAGTTTGGGGTATTAAAAAAAGTTTGGGGGGTAAGGAGGTGTAAATGGGCGGTTATGGGGTGAAAGAGCCGTTGGTGGGGCCCAAAACCCGTTGCCCAACGGCTATAATTTCAAATTTTTAGATTAAAAAAAAAAAAGAGAACGAATCGGACCGGGACAGACCGGTAAATCCCGGTTTTCGTCCCGTTACCCCTCTCGGACTGGAAAAATTCTGGATCTAACCGGTACTATCCGGAACCGAGGCGGAACCGGTAACGAACTGGAACCGGTACCGATACCTCCCGGTTTCGTTGCCACCCTTAGCAGCGGCAAGAGAGCTAGACAGGAGGATAGCCATGATAGGCGCCGTTTCAGACCCCAAGAGTCTTATGATAAATCTCAGCAGTGGTTTCAGTTGGGTCAATCTAGTCGCCCCTTCCAGGCCTCTCTCCAGACATTGGAGGGTGATCAGCACCGCCATATTAGTTTTAGTGCCGATCCTAGTCGGGGCTGAGGTAGTTCACAGATGGGTCCTTCTGGCCGGGGTAGCCGACCTCTAGCTCTCAGTCGACAGTCCCAGGGGTGCTATGAGTGTGGGGAGTTAGATCATTGGGCCCGTGAGTATACCCATCGCAGGTTAGCCTTACCCGCTCCACAGACAGCTAGGCATGCGCCAGCGCCAGCACCTCCAGCTAGAGGCGGAGGCCAGGGACATGATTGCAAAGGTGGTCACCAGGGTATACGGGGTGGTCCCCGAGGAGGCAGGTTAGGGGGCAGAGCCGATGCACAGGGTAGGGGAGCCCAGGTCCACTTTTATGCAGCTCCAGCTAGAGCAGATGTTGAGACCTCGGACGATGTGATCACAGGTACAGTGTTATTATGCCATTAGCCCGCATCCGCCTTATTTTATCCAGGCTCTACTTATTCTTATATATCTATTTATTGTGCTCCTCGATTGAGTATGAGACCAGAGTTATTGGTTGAGTCGTTGCGTGTTTCGACCCCGGTAGGTGATTCTTTAGTAGTGGATCAGGTATTTAGATCCTGTGTGGTGACTATTCAGAGGTGAGACACTAGGGTTGATCTCATTTTGCTTGACATGGTGGATTTTGATTTGATTTTGGGTATGGATTGGTTATCCCCCACCGTGCGGTCTTGGATTGCTATGCAAGACCGTTACTTTAGCCATGCTAGTATTCCACCGGCGGTGTGGCAGGGCTCTTGTAGTCGCACGCCAGTTGGGGTGATATCTTTTGTTCGGGCCCAGAGGTTGATGGCTAGGGGTGTTTGGCTTATTTAGCTTATGTTAGAGATGTTAGTAGGGAGGGTCCTACCGTTGATTCAGTACCTATTGTTGAGAGTTTACAGATGCGTTTCCTGCTGATCTGCCTAGTCTCCCTCCTGATCGTGACATTGACTTTCCTATTGAAGTAGATCCAGGCACTAAGCCCATTTCTATACCACCGTACCGTATGGCCCCCGTAGAGCTCAAGGAGCTCAGTGTTCAGATTCAGGATCTCTTAGATAAGGGATTCATTCGGCCTAGTGTATCGCCTTGGGTGCCCCAGTCCTCTTCGTGAAGAAGAAGACGGTACTATGCGATTGTGCATCGACTACAGCAGTTGAACAAGGTGACGGTGAAGAACCGTTACCCCATGCCTAGGATTGATGATTTATTTGACCAACTTCAGGGTGCCGTGTATTTTCTAAGATTGATTTAAGATCCGGCTACCACCAGTTGAGGATTAGGGCAGCGGACGTCCCTAAAACTGCATTTAGGACTCGTTATGGCCACTATGAGTTCCTAGTGATGTCTTTTGGGTTGACTAACGCCCCTGCCGCGTTCATGGACTTGATGACTAGGTGTTTAGGCCATACTTAGATTCGTTTGTCATAGTCTTCATAGATGACATTCTAGTATACTCGCGGAGCTGGGAGGAGCATGACAACATTTGAGGATAGTGCTCCAGACTTTGAGAGGCCAGCGACTTTATGCCAAGTTCTCAAAGTGCGAGTTTTGGCTTGAGTCGTAGCATTCTTGGGGCACGTGGTGTCTAAGGATGGCATTATGGTAGATCCCGCTAAGATTGAGGTCGTTCGTGATTGGGCCAGGCCCACCTCTGTGATGAGATTCGTAGCTTCATCGGATTGGCAGGCTACTACAGGCGTTTTGTTGAGGGATTTTCTACTATAGCAGCGCCTTGACTCAGTTGACTTGCCAGGATGTTCCGTTTGTGTGGTCGGAGGAGTGTGAGAGGAGCTTTCTGCGGCTTAAGGAGTTGCTTACCACCGCTCATATATTGACTCTTCCAGTTGAGGGCGAGGGGTTTACTTTTATTGTGACACATCCGCATTGGTTTGGGTTGTGTACTGATGCAGCAGGGCCGCGTTATTGCTTATGTGTCGAGGCAGCTTAAGCCGCACGAGCGCAACTACCCCACTCATGACTTAGAGTTGGCGGCGGTAGTTTTTGCGCTTAAGATTTGGAAGCATTACCTGTATGGAGTTCGATGCGAGATCTATACTGATCACAAGAGCCTTCAGTACATTATGAGCCAGAGGGATCTTAATTCGAGACAGCGTCGTTGGATTGAGCTCCTGAAGGCTATGACCTCTCTATTTCTACCATCCGGGCAAGGCGAATGTAGTAGCAGACGCCTTGAGTCGGAAGGCAGTGAGTATGGGTAGTCTAGCCTTTCTTTCTACTAGGAGCGACCATTAGCTTTGGACATCCAGTCCTTAGCTAACCGGATGATACGGCTTGATATCTCTGATTCCCGGTGTGTACTAGCTTATGTGGATGCTCAGTCATCTCTGCTGGATCGGATTCGCAGCCGTCAGTTTGAGGATGAGGACTTGGTGGCACTTGAGATCGAGTTTTGGGAGGTGACATGGCCTGTCTACCTTAGATTTAGATGGGGTTTTAAGATTTGGTGATCGACTTTATGTTCCAAGAGTTGGGGTTGATTCAGATGATTCTTACCGAGGCCCATGACTCCAAATATTCTATTCATCCGGGCACAACTAAGATGTATCGGGACTTGAGAAGAACTACTGGTGGAGCGGCATGAGGAGAGATATTGCGGATTATGTATTCGCATTGCTTAGTTGTCAGCAGGTTAAGGCCGAGCATTTGAGGCCTGGTGGCGAGCTTCAGAGATTACCCATTCCTGAGTGGAAATGGGAGAGGATCACCATGGACTTCGTTGTAGGATTACCCCGCACTTCCCGTGGTCTTGATAGTATTTGGGTCATCGTGGATCGATTGACCAAGTCAGCACACTTCATTCCTGTCCATACTTCCTACAGTGCTGAGAGGTTAGCCGTATCTACATTCGAGAGGTGGTTCGTCTTCATGGTGTGCCTGTTTCCATCATCTCAGACGGGCCCACATTCACATCTAGCTTCTGGAGGACCTTCCAGGATGAGTTGGGTACCCGTGTTGACCTTAGCACAACTTTCCACCCGCAGACTGATGGTCAGTCGGAGCGCACGATTCAGGTTCTTGAGGACATGTTGCGGGCTTGTGTTATGGATTTTGGGGGTCAGTGGGACCAGTTTTGCCTTTGGCAGAGTTTGCGTACAACAACAGCTACCACTCGAGTATTCAGATGGCCCCATTCGAGGCCTTATATGGTAGGCGTTGTCGCTCTCCAGTTGGTTGGTTTGAGTCTACAGAGCCCAGGTCGCGCGATACAGACTTGATGCGAGAGGCTTTAGATCATGTGAGGGTGATTCAGGATAGGCTCAGGACAGCCAGAGTAGACAACAGAGTTATGCAGACCGTAGGCGTCGACCTTGAAATTTGCTGTTGGTGATAGAGTATTCCTCCGTGTGTCGCCCATGAAGGGTGTAATGAGATTTTGAGGCGGGCAAGCTTAGCCCCAGGTATATAGGTCCTTTTGAGATATTGAGGACAGTTGGGGAGGTCGCATATGAGTTAGCTTTGCCCCCGGCCTTTTCAGCTATTCACCCAGTTTTTCATGTTTCGATGTTGCGCCGGTATGTTCCAGATGAGTCCCATGTGATCAGTATGATGCAGTTGACTTGGATGACAGTTTGAGATACATTGAGGAGCCAGTTGCTATTTTGGCCAGAGATGTCAGACGGTTGCGTTCCAGAGCCATTCCTGTGGTTAAGGTCCATTGGAGACATCGTCCAGTTGAGGAGGCTACATGGGAGACCGAGCAGGAGATGCGGCGCAGTTCCCCGCTTATTTGAGCCTTCAGGTACTTCTTGACTCTTACTTTCGCGGACGAAAGTTCTTTTAGTAGTGGATATTGTAATGGACCTCCAGGTCATTTTTAAATTAAAGCATTCATTCCATCGTTTAGAGCGTTCCTGTAGCGACCCCAAGTCATTTATGACTTGCCGGCACTGACTGTTCGGTCGCCTGGTCGTTCGTTTGGGTTTTAGGCCCGTTTCCCTTTTTGAGATTTTTAACTTGAAAAGTGACTTGGTCATAAATTCAGGTAAAAGACCTCAGAATAAAATTCTGACGATTCCATAGCTCCGAAAGGCCAAATTTGGCTATAGCATGGTCAACACGAGTATCGAGGCAATCGATACAGTTTAGGGCCATTTGATTTTTGCCCTTGCAATTTGGCCTATAGTTGACTTTGGTCAACCTTCTTGGAAGACGTGCTCAGATGAAAATTCTGACAGCTAGGTTAGCTTCGAATATCGATTTTGGTCTAGAACGACCCTTTGTTCACTTCCCGAGGCTTTAGATGCCCGTTGTGGAATCTGGCTCAAAACGATACTGGGTGTGGGACCCACTTTTCATCGAAGCGATCTCCAATGGAAATTCCGACTTCACCGTTGAGTCCGAAATATCATTTCCAATCAGATTCCATATATGGTTTGTGTTTTTCCGACTACGAACGAATCCGTAACATCGAAATTTAAGTTTGAAGAGTTGTTGAATTCTAATGCGGTGGTGACGTGACAGAGCCAGGCGACGCCACGTGGCAGCGTGTTGAAATCTGGAAATTTCCAGATTTAAGGACAATTCTCGTCCTTTTTTTTCTTTTTTCTTCCTCATCTTCAAACATAGATATCTCTTCCATTTTAAGCTCAAATTAGGTGATTCAAAAGGCTAATTTCAAGAGAATTTCGTGGGGAATCTAGAGGTGAGCTCAAAAACGCGAGGGGAGGCTTCGTTTGAGGTAAGGAATCGAATTTAGCAACTGCTAGAGTGATTTTCGGAATGAATTTTTGTTGAACTTTGAAAGGTTAGATCTTGATCATCTTAGGTCCGTTTTGAGTCATTCTTTAGGCTAACTTGTAGAGTTTTTCGCAAGGATCGTCGTGGTATAATCTGTTTGGGTTGGAAGGGTCTCGTTTTTCCAGAATTTGGTGATCAAGGGCTGCCAAGTCGTAAGTCAAGACTTATTAATGATTTTAATTGTTGGGCTGATTTGCTATGTTCTAGGCATCTTTTTGTGCTAAATTTTGGGGTATTAGTTTAGTAAGGTATTTGGGACGTTTTCACGGATTCGTTTTCGGGATTCCAATTGTGGGTCCCACAATCCCGTTTTAGACCCAATTTTGGGTCCGCCTCCAAAAATATAATTTTAGTGTCAACATATTGTAATGACGAGGTGATTAACCTTTTGATAGTGGGAAGCATTTGGAGACCGTTCGGAGGGAAAAGCTCCGGTACCGTGAGTTGGAGCACGCGTGATCGGCTTTCAGGTAGGCTATGGCTTTCCCCTCGTGAGATTGAGCATGTTTAGGCAATTTTTTATTGATTTGCTTGAGTATGGAGGGGTTCGGGTGTCGAGCATGCTAAATTTCTATAATTCCTGCCTTAGACCTTATTTCGGGAAATTGTTGGATTATGAAAGCATGACTCTGATATTATTGAACATCCATACCTTGTGGTGTATATGATAATATTGATTTGAAGTATGTTTGGCCTTAGTCTAGGCTTAGACCAGTGTTGCCATAGACTTGCGAGGTTTCGAATATCGTTGGCAGTAGAACTTTTTCCGACGTCGTTTCGGACGGTCAACTCTTGTAGACTGATATAGTAGACTTGAGTCTGATAGTCTGAGCCTTAGCTAAGCGGTAACTCAGCTTATGACCTTGTATCCATAAGACCCTGCTTTTCTATCGGCTACAAATACCCGGTTAAAGTCTGTGGTCTAGTTTACTCACTTCTGGATACTTCTTCGGCGATTTGGGGTATATGAGGGTCGGACTGAAATGATTATTTATGGTAATCGGTTTGGTGATATTTCTCGCGACGTATGGTTGGATATTGATTCTTAGCTACAGCACCCAGTTAGAGTCTGTGGTCCAGCTTACTTATGTCCAGGCTTAGCTATAGTACCCGGTTCGAGTCCGTGGTCCAGCCCACCCGTGCCCGACCTTTGGCTGTAGCACCCGGTTCAAGTCCGTGGTCCAGCCCATATAGGTTGACTCATTAGCTATTGTACCCAGTTCGAGTCCGTGGTCCAGCTTGCACGTGGTGCATTCCTAGTTCCTTACTGAAGCTTCAGTTTAGTCTTTGATTACTCTCATCTGTATGTTGAGGTTTTGGAGGCTGGAGATGTTTCGATTAAAGTCCGGGACGTAATGAGATCTTGGAATATAATTGGGAATGGTTCAATTAAAGTCCGAAAATTGGTAATATTGTGATGGACCTTCTAGCTCCATTCTTTTACTTCAACTACTAGTGCATCTGTCGGGCTTATGGGGGTCCGTGCAGGTGGTTTCTTTTATTGTGCACGAGCGTACCCGTTGGGTTTATGGGAGCCTGGCAGAGTTAGTTAGATTCCTTGTCTTTGTTGCCTGTACGCTCGTGTACATACCCACATTTACTATTCTTTTGCCCTTGATTGTGACCCTTTAGTCGCATTTCAGTTTACTTTTGCTTATCACTCAGTCTGCCTGATGCCTACTGAGTACCTGTTGTTTTGGTACTCATACTACACTCTGCATCTATTTTCGTGATGCAGGTCCGAGTACTAGCTACCGACGTTGATTAGAGCCAGCTGCGGTCGTGATCGGAGGCAAGGGTGAGGACACAACGTCCTGGATTTGCTCATCTCCTTATGTACTTACTTTTGCTTGTCTTTTGCCTTTTTAGACAGCTTGTTTCTGTAGTCCACTTTTAGGACTTGTACTTTTGTTAGCAGTTCTGTACTTGTGACTTCCAAGTTTTGGGAGGAATTCATTTTGTATATATATGTCTAGTCGCTTCCGCCCGTTCATTGCATGTTCTTGTTATATTTATTACTATTTTAGGTTGATTGGTTGGTTTTCTACCCTAACATCCCATTACTTCGAGTTCCGGGATATGGGTCGGCTTGCCTACTGGTGGGTCATATAGTAGGCGCCATCATGACCTGAGAAATTGGGTCGTGACAAGATCATCTCCATATTTCAATGTTAATCTTTCACTCGTTCAACGAGTAGAGAATTAGTCAAAAACTTTTAAAATTGAGCATTTTTTTTCCAGGAAAATATATACATATACGTATGTACATATTAGAAATTAAATATATTATATTTTAAATAATCTGAAAGTTAATTATATGTTTTATAAGTCCATTACTTTTTGTTTTATTTTTTAATTTTTAATAGTTTTGTTTATACTTATTTATATAAGTATGCAACTTCAGATTATGATCACTAATTTAATAATACGTAAAATTAATTTTATATAATCTATTAATTAAAATTATAATACAATTTACAAAGTTTAATTAATCCTTTTTAATCTGTATTTAAAAAATAGACGGAAAAAGAATACTATTTAAAAAAAAATAGTGAAAGCATATATAAAAGATGTTATAATGAAGTTTATTAACATTATCTACTTCTACTAAATTACACGTAAAAAATATTAAAAAGAAAAAACTAAAAAAATTCCCATTAACTTCCCACTTCTATCCTAAAATAAAAGGAGTGGTTAGTGATAAAATATTCAAACAAACGGATAATTCTTCCTCAATCAATGTAACTATTTTCCAAAAAATTCTTTATTCTTCTTAAAAGAAGGCACAAATTTATGATCATAATCGAGTCAAGAAAAAATGATCGAGAAAAATCAAGAGAAGTTGAACAATTAAGTTGAGCAATTCATATCTCAAGAAAGAGGAGTTCGTTGCAAACTATGGTACTGAACAGACTTTGTGGTAATTATGAGAAAATCTCACTTTATTGAGGCCTCTGTGTTTTTTCTTCCTATTTTGTTAGGAAATATGTTGTTTTTTATGTACTATATAGAGGATTAAAAAAATGATAAATAAGTTATGAAAGAAATTGAAAACTCTCAAAAATGAATGTATTATTTTTAAAAAAAATTATGTTGTGACTATGGATTATTTTTTGATTTTTAATAATTAGTATGATAATATTTAGATGTGAAATAATTTTTCTTTAGGTTGAATATTTACAAGATTTTGCATATGTACTTGAAAGTTTTTTAAAGCAATCATGAATTCACGTAAGTTTTATCTTTATTTTTTTTAAAATGGAAGCAACCAAGAGAGTAAGTTTATTGATCAAAGCATAAAATCAAAGACATCAATGAAGATAGTTTCATGAAATAACATTAGTGGCCTAGATAGTGACGATGAATCTCTCAGTAACATTGAAAAATTACATGAAGATCATCTCTATATTTCAATGTTAATCTTTCACTCTTTCAACAAGTAGAGAATTAGTCAAAAACTTTTAAAATTGAGCATTTTTTTTCCAGGAAAATATATACATATACGTATGTACATATTAGAAATTAAATCTATTATATTTTAAATAATCTGAAAGTTAATTATATGTTTTATAAGTCCATTACTTTTTGTTTTATTTTTTAATTTTTAATAGTTTTTTTATACTTATATATATATATATATATATAGAGATGCAACTTCAGATTATGATCACTAATTTAATAATTACGTAAAATTAATTTTATATAATCTATTCATTAAAATTAAAATACAATTTACAAATTTTAATTAATCCCTTTTAATTTGTATTTAAAAAATAGACGGAAAAAGAATGTTATTTAAAATAAAATAGTGAAAGCATATATAAAAGGTGTTATAATGAAGTTTATTAACATTATCTACTTCTACTAAATTACACGTAAAAAATATTAAAAAGAAAAATCTAAAAAAATTCCCGTTAACTTCCCACTTCTATCCTAAAATAAAAGGAGTGGTTAGTGATAAAATATTCAAACAAATGGATAATTCTTCCCCAATCAACGTAACCGTTTTCCAAAAATTTCTTTATCCTTCTTAAAAGAAGGCACAAATTTATGATCATAATCGAGTCAAGAAAAAATAATCGAGAAAAATCAAGAGAAGTTGAACAATTAAGTTGAGCAATTCATATCTCAAGAAACAGGAGTTCGTTGCAAACTATGGTACTGAATAGACTTTGTGATAATTATGGGAAAATCTCACTTTATTGAGGCCTCTGTGTTTTTTCTTGCTATTTTGTTAGGAAATATGTTATTTTTTATGTACTATATAGAGGATTAAAAAAATGATAAATAAATTATGAAAGAAATTGAAAACTCTTAAAAATGAATGTATTATTTTAAAAAAAAAAATTGTTGTGACTATGGATTATTTTTTGATTTTTAATATTTAGTATGATAATATTTAGATGTGAAATAATTTATCTTTAGGTTGAATATTTATAAGATTTTATATATATACTTGAAAGTTTTTTTAAAGCAATCATGAATTCACGTAAGTTTTATCTTTATTTTTTTTAAAATGGAAGCAACCAAGAAAGTAAGTTTATTGATCAAAGCATAAAATCAAAGACATCAATGAAAATAGTTTCATGAAATAACATTAGTGGCCTAGATAGTGACGATGAATCTCTCAGTAACATTGAAAAATTACATGAAGATCATCTCCATATTTCAATGTTAATCTTTCACTCTTTCAACGAGTAGAGAATTAGTCAAAAACTTTTAAAATTGACCTTTTTTTTTCCAGGAAAATATATACATATACGTATGTACATATTAGAAATTAAATATATTATATTTTAAATAATCTGAAAGTTAATTATCTGTTTTATAAGTCCATTACTTTTTGTTTTATTTTTGAATTTTTAATAGTTTTTTTATACTTATTATATATATGCTACTTCAGATTATGATCACTAATTTAATAATTACGTAAAATTAATTTTATATAATCTATTAATTAAAATTAAAATACTATTTACAAATTTTGATTAATCCTTTTTAATCTGTATTTAAAAAATAGACGGAAAAAGAATGCTATTTTAAAAAAATTAGTGAAAGCATATATAAAAGGTGTTATGATGAAGTTTATTAACATTATCTACTTCTACTAAATTACACGTAAAAAAAATTAAAAAGAAAAAACTAAAAAAATTCTAACCACAGCCGTCAACTCTCTACTTCTAAAATTGTTTTAAAAGATGTTATAATAAATTAAAATTAGTTTATAAATAACTAAAAATTAAATAGTTTGAAATTGCAATTTAAGATTATAAAATATAAATAAAAAAATAAATAATTTAATTAAAATTTTAAATTTGAATCATCTAACTGCTCATATAAAAGGAGAAGAAAAAGTGCCACATGTCAGCACCACACTAAATCAGATTTTAAAAAAATTAAAGTTAATAATGTGTATGTATTTATTAAAAAAAAAAAAACTCTAACGTTGTGGTCCTTTTTTTGTGGAAAGGTATATTTTAAATTTTAACCATCTTTCCATAATCTCCTCATATAAAGAAAAACAAATATAGATAACAACAACAACAACAATAATAATAATAATAATAATAGAATAATAATTATTATAATAAGAATCTATATATAGATATATGATTTATCTGTATATTATAAAAATCAGAAAAAAAAACTTACCACAAACAAGAATTAAATTAAAATCTAAAAATGTAAAAATAATGATATTTTTTTAAATAAACCCGTAAAAACATAAATCATCAAATATTGAAAATAAAACTAATAAATAAAAAGATAATTGTTATATATATTTTTAACACGTTTTGGACTCTTAAAAAATTTATAATGTTTATTGTCAGAACTACCAAAAAAAAATTGTAAATTATTAAAATTAATTGGAATTCTAAAAATAAAAATATAAATTTCAAACACTAAAAAGAAAATTAAAAATAAAAATAAAAATAATATTTTTAAAAAAATGCTCAACGTTTTGGTCCTTTTTTTTTTGGAAAGGTATTTTTTAAAATTTGAACCATCTAACTGCACATTTTATTTATTATTAATGAAAAAAAGAAATAAAAAAATATTTTAACTGAACATTAACTTTCCACTTCTATCCTAAATAAAAGGAGTGGTTAGTGATAAAATATTCAAACAAACGGATAATTCTTCACCAATCAACGTAACTATTTTCCAAAAATTTCATTATCCTTTTTAAAATTAGTTTATAAATAACGAAAAATTAAATAGTTTGAAATTGCAATTTAAGATTATAAAATAAAAAATAAAGAAATAAAGAAATAATTTAATTAAAATTTAAAAAATATGTGTAAACTTACTCAGTAACCACCACAAAAGTTGAAATTTTTTAATAAAAACTGCAAACTCAAATAAAAAACAAAAAAAACGGTCAAGCTCTGCCCCCAACACAATATACATATACATGCGTAATCTTAGACACATTCAAAAAGAGCAAAAGCTTTTAGAGAGAACAATTAAGAAAAATAATTGATTTCGAAAATATTAAGGCACATTCATATTTTTAGATTTGCATTGTATCATTAATAAAATACATATTAACTAATTATAAATAAGTATTAACTAATTATGAATACGTGGCTGAAATAATTGTTCCATGCATAATATAGTCTTTTAAAAACAAAACTTATATTGAATTCACAAAATTAATTTAAAAAATTTAACAATTTAAGTTTTATAAAATAAAAATTTTAAATCTAATAATTACTAATATGGACTACAATGAATTTGAAATACATTCCGTTGTTTCCACAGAAATGTAGGAAACAATGAATATGTTAAAATAACAGTATTTATAATTAACATTAAAAATAATTTTAACTGTTATTAAATTTTTTTCAGACTTTTGACAAATATTGTCTTTAATGATTTATAACCGTTTTTCAAATATATCATCTCTCAACTCTTAATGAACCTATTTTTATGGATATGATTAACTACATTCCCATAATATATGGCTATATAATCTAAAATATAAATCATGTTTTTAATGTACTTAATTTTTAAACTATTCCATAACTTAATGTAATGCTTATTAGTTATAACTATCACATATTTAACTTTTATAGTGGAAATACATTTTTCAACTCAAAAATAATTTTTTTTATAATTGAAAAGTCAGTCTTCCTTTTTTATATATAAAAAAAATGTTTAGCTTACTTTGATAACACTTAGAGGAGTAGAAGTATAGAAACTTGATCAATATGAAATGAATAAAGAAATGTCATGTATTTTTGTACACAACTTTTAAATTGACCATTAACATAAATAATTTATTATCCAGATAAATATTTTAAAATCATTATGAAAAAAATTTAAAAATGAATAAATTATTTAGTTTACGCAAAATCTCTCCATTGAAAGAAAATAATAAATATTTTTTTTTTCATATATTAATTTGAGAGAGTATACCAACATATTCTCTTAATTCTTTCATTCTTATATATTTTTAATCATAATATATTTTTGAAACGTTTGTATAAGAAATATATAATTATAATATTCAGTTTTATCAAAAATGTTATTCGATGATCGTGCGCATGCATTTATATGATTTGTTCCTTTAGTTATATAAAATTTTATGAAATTAAGTACATTGCATGAAAAATATGATGATAATTACACTTTGATAAAATAAAAATGATGTAATATATTTAAACAATTAAATAATTTTTAATAATCTCCGTGCAACGCATGGGAACATATACTAGTTATTTTTAATCATATGGTCTCTTTATGAGAGATCGTTATTTTATACACAAACAACCACAAAAACCACACGCACACACAAATTTTTTGTTTTTATTTTTATAGATATGAGATCTTGATAAGATATTTTCTTCTATTCATGATTTTATAAGTAGCCAAGATATTTTACTGTGTCAATTTATTGTTTATATCTTGACCCCCTCCCCCACCCCCAACCCCCCAAGAAAAAAAAAAGAATAAGATAATTATAACTACAGAGTTTCAATATTGGTACAAAGACTACTCATTTTTCAATTGGTATTTCATTCATAGAATAAATATGCATATTAGATTAAAAAAAAAAAACTATTTGTTTTCAATTGTAACCACATGAGTATCTAATAATCATAAGTACGCTGCCAATCTAGGTTCAACACAAATGACGAAAACTTTCTTCAATATAAAAAATAAAGCTACAAGGTTAAGTTTGTATATATAATTTTGTTTGACTTGATTGGTGCTGCTGGCGGGTGATCTGGACTCTGTTGTGGGTCAGGGCCCCCAGGAACCAAACGATGTGAAGATACTGGGTTACGTGGACCATCATGCAACTTTGAAATTTTGTGAACCACCAAAAAAGGTTGTAAGATATTTTCACCTTTTGTTGTTAAAATCTCATATGGTCGAATAGCTTGAACAAATTTTTATGTCCCAAAAAGGAAGAAAGCAAGAAAAACAAAGGCAAAAAAGAGTTTCATGTTTGTAGAATTGACACCTATTTTTTTCATTGATGATTGGTCCTTAAATAATGTAGTACAAAGTTTGTGTATACTTTCTTGTATTTATGTTAATTAAATGCAATGAAGTTTAGATCATATGAAAATTAATGATGATATGCCTATTATTATCAAGTTGTAGTGTACACCTGTTTTATTTAATACATTTTCTTACTTATACTTGTGCAAAATAAGTAACTGAACTGCATTAGAATGGATTATAATGAATTAATTTCAATTATCCATATGAATAGGGAAAAATAGATTAGGCAAATTAGGAATTAAGTAAAATGGTCCTAACTCATTTAATCTCCAAAAATAAAAATAAAAATCAAAACTTCAACTCCAAAATTGAGTTAACTGAAATCATTTATAAAAATATCATTATTTTTTATACATAGTACAAATAAAGAGACGTGTTCCTCAACACTATTTTAATTTGCTTCCTTCAAGAAAAAATTAAATACAGTAAAAATAAACTAAATTATAATATCCTCAAAGACATAAGTCGGTAAGTTATGTTTTTAGTTTCGCGGTTGCATCCCCATTATTGACTATTGGTTAGATTAGAGTTTTGGTACAACTACTTGTAGTTTTTAGGGGTTATTTTCCCAAATGTTTTAACTATTTTGTTGAATTTATGGGAACTTAATCCTTGGTTGTTGAAAAGTACTTTTCTTTGCTTTATATAGTTAACTTGTTTTATAAATAGTGTGTTGGGTTTAGTTTGAGTTGGTGGTTGATTCTCCCACAAGGTGCTTTAGTGCGTCATGATAGTCTAAGTCGTAACAAAAAATGTAACAAGTTTGTAATCAAACGACTTATAGGAAAATATATAAAATAATTAAGTTTAGAGTTGGGTGAGTTGAGTAATGATATATTGTTAGCCTATTTTGACCCAATCCATCTCACTCATGGTAAACTTTTGACAAGGTTATACATTAAATAAAAAACATTTAGCCCATTTTGATCTCACTAATTTCAATCCAACCAATCAATTTACTATCCAATTCACACCTAGAACCAAATATTGAATACCTCATATATATGAATTACGCCCACCCCTAAACAAATATCGAAATAATTAATTTTTAGGCCAATTACAATTATTATTTTTAATTATATGGTCTATTTACGAGAGATCATTAATTTATATACACATACACAACCACACAAAACCACACGCACACACAAATTTTTTATTTTTATTTTTATAGATATGAGATCTTGATAAGATATTTTCTTCTATTCATGATTTTATAAGTAACCAAGATATTTTACTGTCTCAATTTATTGTTTATATCTTGACCCCCTCCCCCACCCCCAACCCCCCTAAGAAAAAAAAAAGAATAAGATAATTATAACTATAGACTCTCTATATTGGTACAAACACTACTCATTTTTCAATTGGTATTTCATTCATGGAAGAAACATGCATATTAGATTAAAAAAAAACTATTTGTTTTCTATTGTAACCACATGAGTATTTAATAATCATAAGTACGTTGCCAATCTAGGCTCAAGACAAATGTCGAAAACTTTCTTCAATATAAAAAATAACGATACAAGGTTAAATTTGTATATATAATTTTGTTTGACTTGATTGGTGCTGCTGGCGGGTGATCTGGACTCTGTTGTGGGTCAGGGCTCCAGAAACCAAACGATGTGAAGATCCTGGGTTACGTGGACCATCATTCAACTTTGAAATTTTGTTAACCACCAAAAAAGGTTGTAAGATTTTTTCACCTTTTGTTGTTAAACTCTCATACGATCGAATAGCTTGAACAATTTTTTCTATCCCAAAAAGGAAGAAATCAAGAAAAACAGAGGGAAAAAAGAGTTTCATGTTTGTAGAATTGACACTTATTTTTTTCATTGATGATTGGTCCTTAAATAATGTAGTACAAAGTTTATGTATACTTTCTTGTATTTATGTTAATTAAATGCAATGAAGTTTAGATCATATGAAAATTAATGATGATATGATGCCTATTATTATCAAGTTGTAGTATACACCTGTTTTATTTAATACATTTTCTTACTTATAAGAAAATAAGTAACTGAACTGCATTTGGATGGATTATAATGAATTAATTGCAATTACCCATATGGATAGGGAAAAATAGATTAGGCAAGATAAGAATTAAATAAAATGGTCCTAACTCATTTAATCTCGAAAAATAAAAATCAAAATCAAAACTTCAACACCCTAATTGAGATAACTGAAATCATTTATAAAAATATCATTATTTTTTATACATAGTACAAATAAAGAGATGTGTTCCACAACACTATTTTAATTTGCTTCCTTCAAGAAAAAAAATTAAATACAGTAAAAATAAACTAAATTATAATATTCTCAAAGACATAAGTGGGTAAGTTATGTTTTTAGTTTCGCAGTTGCATCCCCATTATTGACTATTGGTTAGATTAGAGTTTTGGTATCTCTAATTGCAGTTCTTAGGGGTTATTTTTCCAAATGTTTTAACTATTTGTTGAATTTATGGGGACATAATCCTTGGTTGTTTGAAAAGTACTCTTCTTTGCTTTATCTGGTTAACTTGTTTTATAAATGGTGTGTTGAGTTTAATTTGAGTTGGTGGTTGATTCTCCCACAAGGTGCTTTAGTGCGGATGCCACTTACGATAGTCTGAGTCGTCACAAAAAAAGTAACAAGTTTGTAATCAAACACCTTATAAGAAAATATATAAAATAATTAAGTTTAGAGTTGGGTGAGTTGAGTAATGATATATTTTTAGCCTATTTTGACCCAATCCATCTCACTCATGGTAAACTTTTGACATGGTTATACATTAAGTAGTTAACATTTAGCCCATTTTGATCTCACTAATTTCAGTCTGAACAATCAATTTACTATGCAATTCACACCTAGAACCAAATATTGAATACCTCATATATATGAAATTATGTCCACCCCTAAACAAATATTGAAATAATTAATTTTTAGGTCATTTACAATTATTATTTTTAGTTATATAGTCTCATTACGAGATATCGTTATTTTATATACACACACACAACCACACAAAACCACACGCATACACACAATTTTTATTTTTTTTATTTTTATAGATATGTGATCTTGAAAAGATATTTTCTTCTATTCATGATTTTGTAAGTAGCGAAGATATTTTACTGTTTCAATTTATTGTCTATAACTTGAGCCCCCTCCCCCCTCCGAGAGAAAATGAATAAGATAATTTTAACTATAGACTTTCAATATTGGTACAAAGACTACTCATTTTCAATTGGTATTTCATTCATGAAATAAATATGCATATTAGATAAGAAAAAAATACTATTTGTTTTCAATTGTAACCACATGAGTATCTAATAATCATAAGTACGCTTCCAATCTAGGTTCAAGAGAAATGACAAAAACTTTCTTCAATATAAAAGATAAAGCTACAAGGTTAAGTTTGTATATATAATTTTGTTTGAATTGATTGGTGCTGCTGGCGGGTGATCTGGACTCTGTCGTGGGTCAGGGCCCCTAGGAACCAAATGATGTGAAGATCCTGGGTTACGTGGACCATCATGCAACTTTGAAATTTTGCGAACCACCAAAAAAGTTTGTAAGATTTTTTCACCATTTGTTGTTAAACTCTCATATGGTCGAATAGCTTGAACAATTTTTTCAGTCCCAAAAAGGAAGAAAGCAAGAAAAACAAAAACAAAAAAGAGTTTCATGTTTGTAAAATTGACACTTATTTTTTCAATGGTGATTGGTCCTTAAATAATGTAGTACAAAGTTTGTGTATACTTTCTTGTATTTATGTTAATTAAATGCAATGAAGTTTAGATCATATGAAAATTAATGATGATATGATGCCTATTATTATCAAGTTGTAGTGTACACCTGTTTTATTTAATACATTTTCTTACTTCTACTTGTGGAAAATAAGCAACTGAACTGCATTTGGATGAATTATAATGAATTAATTGCAATTACCCATATGAATAGGGGAAAATAGATTAGGCAAGATAAGAATTAAGTAAAATGGTCCTAACTCATTTAATCTCCAAAAATAAAAAGCAAAATCAAAACTTCAACTCCATAATTGAGTTCACTGAAATCATTTATAAAAATTCGATTTTTTTTATACATAGTACAAATAAAGAGACGTGTTCCACAACACTATTTTTATTTGCTTCCTTCAAGAAAAAAATAAAATACAGTAAAAATAAACTAAATTTTAATATTCTCAAAGACACAAGTCGGTAAGTTATGTGTTTAGTTTCGCGGTTGCATCCCCATTATTGACTATTGGTTAGATTAGAGTTTTGGTACCATACTTGCAAATCATAGGGGTTATTTTTCCAAATGTTTTAACTATTTGTTGAATTTATGTGGACTTAATCCTTGGTTGTTTGAAAAGTACTTTTCTTTGCTTTATATGGTTAACTTGTTTTATAAATGGTGTGTTGGGTTTAGTTTGAGTTGGTGGTTGATTCTCCCACAAGGTGCTTTAGTGCGGATGCCACTCACGATAGTCTGAGTCGTAACAAAAAAAGTAACAAGTTTGTAATCAAATGACTTATAGGAAAATATATAAAATATTTAAGTTTAGAGTTGGGTGAGTTGAGTATGATATATTGTTAGCCTATTTTGACCCAATCCATCTCACTCATGGTAAACTTTTGACAAGGTTATATATTAAATAAAAAACATTTAGCCCATTTTGATCTCAATAATTTCAATCCAAACAATCAATTTACTATCCAATTCACACCTAGAACCAAATATTGAATACCTCATATATATGAAATTACGCCACCCCTAAACAAATATCGAAATAATTAATTCTTAGGCTAATTACAATTATTATTTTTAGATATATGTCTCTTTAAGAGAGATCGTTATTTTATATACATAACCATACCAAAACCACACGCACACACACAATTTTTATTTTTGTTATTTTTTTTATTTTTATAGATATGAGATCTTGAAAATATATTTTCTTCTATTCATGATTTTGTAAGTAGCGAAGATATTTTACTGTTTCAATTTGTTGTTTATATCTTGACCCCCCCCCCCCCCCCCCATCCCTCCGAAAAAAAATGAATAAGTTAATTATAACTATAGACTTTCAATATTGGTACAAAGACTACTCATTTTTCAATTGGTCATTCATTCATGAAATAATATGCATATTAGATTAAAAAAAAAAACTATTTGTTTTCAATTGTAACGACATGAGTATCTAATAATCATAAGTACGCTTCCAATCTAGGTTCAAGAGACATGACAAAAACTTTCTTCAATATAAAAAATAAAGCTACAAGGTTAAGTTTATATATATAATTTTGTTTGACTTGATTGGTGCTGTTGGCGGTGATCTGGACTCTGTTGTGGGTCAGGGCCCGCAGGAACCAAACGATGTGAAGATCCTGGGTTACGTGGACCATCATGCAACTTTGAAATTTTGTTAACAATCAACAAAGGTTGTAAATTTTTTTCACATTTTGTTGTTAAACTCTCATATGGTCGAATAGCTTGAACAAATTTTTCAGTCCCAAAAAGGAAGAAAGCAAGAAAAACAAAGGCAAAAAAGAGTTTCATGTTTGTAGAATTGACACTTATTTTTTTCATTGATGATTGGTCCTTAAATAATGTAGTACAAAGTTTGTGTATACTTTCTTGTATTTATGTTAATTAAATGCAATGAAGTTTAGATCATATGAAATTAATGACTGATATGCCTATTATTATCAAGTTGTAGTGTACACCTGTTTTATTTAATACAGTTACTTACTTATACTTGTGGAAAATAAGTAACAGAACTGCATTTGGATGGATTATAATGAATTAATTGCAATTACCCATATGAATAGAGAAAAATGATTAGTCAAGATAAGAATTAAGTAAAATGGTCCTAACTCATTTAATCTACAAAAATTAAAATAAAAATCAAAACTTCAACTCCAAAATTGAGTTAACTAAAATCATTTTTTAAAAATATCATTATTTTTTATACATAGTACAAATAAAGAGATGTGTTCCATAAACACTATTTTTATTTGCTTCCTTCAAGAAAAATTTAAACAGTAAAATAAATAAATTATAATATTCTGAAAGACAAAACGTAAGATGTTTTTAGTTTCGCGGTTGCATCCCCATTATTGACTATTGGTTAGATTAGAGTTTTTGGTACACTACTTGCAGTTCTTAGGGGTTATTTTCCAAATGTTTTAACTATTTGTTGAATTTATGGGGACTTAATCCTTGTTGTTTGAAAAGTACTTTTCTTTGCTTTATATGGTTAACTTGTTTTATAAATGGTGTGTTGGGTTTAGTTTGAGTTGGTGGTTGATTCTCCCACAAGGTGCTTTTAGTGCGGATGCCACTCACGATAGTCTGAGTCGTAACAAAAAAAGTAACAAGTTTGTAATCAAACTTTAGAAAATATATAAAATAATTAAAGTTTAGAGTTGGGTGAGTTGAGTAATGATATATTGTTAGCCTATTTTGACCCAATGCATCTCATCATGGTAAAACTTTTGACATGGTTTTACATTAAATAATTAACATTTAGCCCATTTTGATCTCAACTAATTTCAGTCCAAACAATCATTTTACTATCCAATTCACACCTAGAACCAAATATTGAATACCTCATATATATGAAATTATGCCCACCCCTAAACAAATATCGAAATAAATAATTTTTATGTCAATAACAATTATTATTTTTAGTTATATCGTCTCTTTACGAGAGATCGTTATTTTATATACACACACACAACCACACAAAACCACACGCATAACACAATTTTTATTTTTTTTATTTTTATAGATATGTGATCTTGAAAAGATATTTTTCTCTATTCATGATTTTGTAAGTAGCGAAGATATTTTTACTGTTTCAATTTATTGTCTATAACTTGAGCCCCCTCCCCCCCGAAGAAAATGAATAAGATAATTTTAAACTATAGACTTTCAATATTGGTACAAAGATACTCATTTTTCAATTGGTATTTCATTCATGAATATAATATGCATATTAGATAAGAAAAAAATACTATTTGGTTTCAATAGTAACCAGAGTGAGTATGCTAATAATCATATATGTACGCTTCCCAATTGAGCGAAAGGAGGACATGATTCGAATATAAAAGATAAAGCTACAGGTTTAAGTTTTATATATAATTTTGTTTGAATTGATTGGTGCCTGCTGGCGGGGTGATCTGGACTCTGTCGTGGGTCAGGGCCCTAGGAACCAAATGATATGAAGATCCTGGGTTCGCATGGACCATCATGCAACTTTGAAATTTTGCGAACCACCCAAAAAGGTTGTAAGATTTTTTCACCTTTTTTTGTTGTTAAACTCTCATATGGTCGAATAGCTTGAACAATTTTTTCAGTCCCAAAAAGGAAGAAAGCAAGAAAAACAAAGGCAAAAAGGAGTTTCATGTTTGTAGAATTACTCTTATTTTTTTCATTGATGATTGGTCCTTAAATAATGTAGTAAAAGTTTGTGTATACTTTCTTGTATTTATGTTAAATTAAATGCAATGAAAGTTTTAGATCATATGAAAATTAATGATGATATGATGCCTATTATTATCAAGTTGTAGTGTACACCTGTTTTATTTAATACATTTTCTTACTTATACTTGGGAAAATAAGCAATTGAAACTGCATTTGGATGGATTATAATGAATTAATTGCAATTACCCATATGAATAGGGGAAAATAGATTAGGCAAATAAGAATTAAGTAAAATGGTCCTAACTCATTTATCTTCCAAAAATAAAAAAGCAAAATAAAACTTCAACTCCATAATTGAGTTCTGAAATCAT
>NW_026020407.1:2012807-2352807 GCF_900185275.1 Solanum verrucosum
TCCTTAGGGTTTGAGAGAGAAGAGAATAGGGGATTAAGAGATGCAAATCTGATTGGTTTAGGCCTTTAATTAGTCAAGAAATTCATTTAGGGTTTTTAGAGGTAAAAAGACAAAAACGAGCCTTTTAAATATTTTTATGTCGGCTAATTCATCACTGAACTATATCGGGTTACTAAAATGGTCATAATATTTTACTCAAAGCTCGGATTTTTGCGAAATTGATGATGTTGGAAAGAAGATTCAAATACCTTTATTTTGATAGGATATGGACCACGTAACTCTTTATATTCTAAGAGATATGATTGTTTCAAGTCAACCTAAGTAGAATCTTACATCAAAACTTAATCGGTAAAGAAAACTTTAAACTCCACTTTGTGCTAGGAGGTTCTAGTGACCTTAATTAATTTCCAAAATTATTCCCACACTAAAGAATTTACCTTTACACATATGGATAATCTAAGAATCACCCGATACGACCTTATTGTAAATGAATAATAGTTCGGGTCTTAACTTAGAAATTTTTGGGGTGTTACAGAAGAAGAACACATTGATGAAGTTCCCACATACCTTGAATGAAGATCTAGCTTGAATCTGGGGTGGAAGGCTTGAAGCATGAATCCCTTGTTCTTGCCTTGAGAGAAAACTTGGAAGAGAAGAAATTGGATTTGGGTAATTATGAGAGAATGAGAGGTTAGGGTCTTTAGGAAACACCTAAACCCACTTAGAATAGGTCAAAACAACATAGTATAGGAATTAAAAGAGTGGAAAAAAACCAAATTAACCCCGACTTAAAAACTGGTTGAGTCATCTATGGTTGTCTTTCACGGACAATACAACACTCATGATCAGAGGCGTATCCAAGATTTTGAAATGATGGGTGCACTGTTATAAAAAAAGGTTGATCTATGATATAAATTTGATCGGTTCGACATTTAGGTTTTTACTACTGAAAATCGTTAAAATTTTAGGTCTAAAATTAATTCTTATATATATATAGCAATTACCACTTAGAGAAGTGTTATCTAATTTTAGAAAGAAAAATAAAACAAGATAAATATAAAATTCAAATTTCTAACCTCGCGGAGAGAGGTGCACCCACTCATAATTGCATTATGTGATACTTCAAGTGTGGGTTCACACATCTATATTTCAATATTTTAAAAAAAATATAACACTACTACATATGATCTCAGGAGGGGACCATGGGTTCACGTGAACCCAGTGACCTCCCCTTGGATACGCCTTTGCTCATGATCCGTGAAGGTGTCCGTGCAAGGCTGGAGGTCTGGGTTCCTGAAAGTCAACTTCTACAAACGCGTCTACGGTCCATATAGACTTTTACGGGTCGTTCAAGTGTCGTAAAAGACAGGGTAACCTAGGTCATTTGGGGCTTGGTTCACAGATCAATCCATGGTTTGTAGAGTAGTCTGTGAATCCTCTCCTTGGAAATCTTCCTCACCTAAGTCCTGGTCCACGGATCCCTTCACGATCAGTGGAAAGGATCCATGAAACCAACTTTTTTGTTGATATCTGTCATCTGATCTTTTCAAGGTCTTATATGATTTTAGGAACTTTTGGGGTGTTACATTGATATATTCCGTAATTTTTTTATTTAGAGTTAATATACCTCTCGTAATAAAAGTGGATCATATATACCTTTAATTTTAGACAAATGGCTCACATAGACCTTTTTCATCTAATGGAAGTAAATAAATGAATTTTTTATTTATTTAATTTTTTTATTAAAAGAAATAATCCATGTATGGGTATATTTGATCATTTTCATAGGTGTTTTAAAAAAAATAATTTAAGGCTAATTTAAAATTTTCATTTTGATGATCAAAATTATTTTTTTCAGTTAATTTTCTTGTAAAAATTATTATAGATGCCTCAATTTGTACTTTATTTGAAATTAATGAAATTGAAGTTCAAGATGAAGTTGTGTTTAGTTATACATTTTGCAAACGAGAAAAGAAAATACTTTATTTTTGGAATTATTGAAAAGGGAAAAGGGTATGATATACCCCTTAACTTTGTCGTTTATAGCTAATATCTATCTCGTTGTAAAATTCACTCACATATACTCCTACCGTTACAAAGTGGTTCATATATACTTCTTTAATCTAACGCAACTGAAAAAAGTAATTTTTAATTATATATTTTTTACTTTTAATTTTGAAAAAAATCATGTATGGTAATATAACCCTTCTAGCAAATTTCAGGG
This sequence comes from Solanum verrucosum, assembly GCF_900185275.1. NCBI lineage: Eukaryota > Viridiplantae > Streptophyta > Magnoliopsida > Solanales > Solanaceae > Solanum > Solanum verrucosum. The sequence continues at coordinate 2,015,032 of NW_026020407.1, forward strand.
GTATATTTAATCATTTTCACATATGACTTATTTTTTTACTTCTTTGAATATCATTATTTGAGTTTCTTATTCTTATTTCATTCTTTAGTATAAAATAATTGAAATAAAAAGAAATAAGTGTGAATGGAAAAAGAAAAAAAAAAACTATTTTTTCAGCTATATTGTATATTAAAACTAATTTTTGCGGCTATGTTGTAATTTAGTTTTTGTATTTGTAAAAAACATTGGGGAATTTATAATTAATTTTACAACAAAATTAGTGAAAAAAATAATTTGATCATCAAAATAATAAATTCATATTAGCCGTTAAATAGTCAAAAAATGTCATGATCCAACCTGCCATGAGAGGCACCCACACTAAATTTCCGGTGGGAGAATCAATTATCTACTAACACGCAATCAACTAAACAACTAGAAGTAACAATTTTCAATAATTAAAACAAGTTTCATAACTAAAAACCATTACTAGTAAGCATTCGCAGAAATAAGCCCCTTGAAACTAAAAGTCGTGTACCAAAATATCTACGTAGTCTAGAATACAGGGACGCAACCCCAAAACATAAGAAGTCTAAGTCCAAAGAATGGACTAGAACAAAAAGATATATATTCATGACAGCCCGGAAAAAGCAGCTCACCCCTTGGATTCAAAAAGTGTTGCAGTCACAATTGAGGTCGTGTAGCAGCCATTGGAATATACCATGTACTCAACATAGGAAAAGTAAGTGTAGTATCAGTACATAAAGTTAGCAGTGTACTGATAGGATGATCGATCAACTCTAATTATATGAAATATGAACAGATAACCACAACTTAGTAAAACCAGACAACATGCATTAATATCAGAAACATAAACAAGACAACCACACCTTATCCTAACTTAACAATCACACCAAATATGCTCAACAACTTTGCAATAAAATAAACATGGTTCACTCATGAAACCAACACATGCACAATCACATATACTAGGCATGGTGTCCCATCCAATCAATATAGAACCTATACCAGGCATTATACTCGAGGAAATTGATAGATATTTTGTACCTGACATGATACCCGAGCCAACCGATAATATATACCAAGTGTTGTATTTGATCCAACTAAGAAATATCATGTACCATACATGGTACCCCATCCAACCAAAAATATATACCAACTATTCACAACCACAATTAATACAATCACACTTATAAACACAAGCAAATAGAACACGTTCATTGCATGAAAGTGACAACCAGGCATCACTTCAATTTCATCCTTTTTACCTCTCTAATTGCATATTGTACAATTAATACTACTGAAACAATTAACATACACATATAACGTAAATGGAAAACAAATTTAACCATCACTTACCTCGAATCAAGTCCGAAAGGTTCTATTGAACCTGAGTTTTCCCCTTTGATATGATGTCTAGCTTGTTCTTGATCTATAAACAATCAATATTAACACATAAGCAGACCCACTTGGCCTAAATACACTTGGATTATATTTTATTCCCAAAACTCTATCCAGTTTCATGTTAATTCCATCAAAATCGGGATTTTTCCACTATTAAGTCAATTCAAACCCTCCTCACTACCGTTCATTCTAAATCATAGTAATCAAATTAACAAGTTAGGAGATTAATTTACTTATATTTATGGATGATTTTGATGAAAAACAGGTAAAAATGCTCTATGTCACTTTTGCACTTTCCCAAAATGTTCTTGAATGGTAATGACATATTTTGGGGGATTTTCTACGTTTTAAGCAACTTACCACACCATAGAGGCCCAATCTCGCTAGAGCAACGGCGTTGTTGTGAGATCTTCCTCTATAGAGGGAACTTATTTGGCCGCCATAGCAGCATGCATGAGGCAAAAACTCTAAAATCCTCCAAAAATTCTCATTTCGCAACACACCTTCAACTCGACATTCCAAACCAACCCCTTTATGCCAAATTTGATATTGAAAGTTCTATTCACCCAAATTCACTTTTAAAAAGTCCTATAGACTCCTTAATGTCTTAGCAATAAGGAAAAATGAATTCTACTTCAACGTTTCACCCAATCCTTTCTCCGGATTGATTGCCCTAGACCTCATTTTACCTCAGATTTCGTCAAAGCCTAGATTGAATTTTTCAACTCATTACCCCAAAATATTTCTCGCCCAATATCTTTTTACAATTATATCACTCATAACGACTGGAAGGGTCATTACAATGAAAAACACGTGTGAGAAGAATCAAATATACCCCTAGATGGATTATATTTAGTAAAAAATTTAAAATTAATTACAGTTAAGTTTTTCACTTCCGCCAGAGAAAAATGGTATGCGAGTCATTTGTATAACAATAGATTTATATATAAGTCACTTTCATAAAAAGAAATATGTCAACTCTAATAATAAAGTTGAGGATATTTCAATCCCTTTTTCCTTTTGAAAATAATGTTGGAAAACAAATTTGGAATCAAACTCAAAGTTTGAATTTGAAAATTTTATAACCAAATATTAATTAAAAGGCTTAAGTCATCGACGATCCCTTAAAGTTGTCCACATATTTCACTTGGACACCTCGACTAGGGCTTGTACCTATTGAACACTTTATTTGTTCAAAAATCATTCCTATTTGACACAAAATGTTGACATGGCAAAAAAAGTATGCTCCACACTCCTTGAGCGCGTAAAGCAACTAAAAATAGTACTTTTCCTTTTTTATTTTCTCATTTTATACACTTAAATTTAAAAAAAAAAGAAAAAAAAGAAAAAGGAAAGTCTGTCTTCTTCCCACAATGTTCCTCTGCAACCATCGTTCTCCTCTTTCTCTCGCTTTTTTTTTATTTTATAAAATCATAATATAAATCAATTGAAGAATGATATTAGTTTAAAGTTGAAGACAACAGAAACACTAAATTTGGAAAATTTGTCCTATGCTGGGCATTTGTTAATGCTTAGTATGCATTATAATTTTCTATTTTTTAGCGCAACGAAACCCACAATAAAGCAACAAAATTGTACATACATTATTATAAAGATCTAAATCTCAAATATTCTAACAAAACTCCATTTTTTTCGATAAAAATAATATGAATTGATTATTTTTTCCGGCAAAAGTTGTTACTATTATTCTTTATATAATTATGATAATAACTGATTATTAGTGGGAAGAAAATAAAGGCAATGGATGATAAGGTTCAATGGTAAAGAATAAAAAGGTGAGAGTATGGTTGGAGGCCGTTGCCGCCGGCGCCGGTGGAAGGGTGAAAAGAAGGAAAAGAAGGGGGGTGGGTTGATTCAAAATAATATATTTTTTAAAAATAAAAATAAAAATTGAATGATTTAAATAGAGATTAAAAAATATGGATTCAATTGTCACGTGTCATCATTTCATTGGTCCATCGGCTATGTATTTGTGTTTGAGAAACACACATTTTTATCTTTCAACTCATTTTCTTTTTGTGTTAAATAAATATAAATTTGTTAAGATTAAAGTCTTCAATCGGTACAAGCCTAAGTTAAAGTGTCTAACTGAAATATGCAAACAACTTTAAGTGATCGCATATGACTTAAGTCATTTTAAAATAAATGAAAAAGTATTCCTGAATAATTATCGAACAAATAAGTTTAATTCTCTATATCCCTCTAATAAGAAAAAGACAGTTTGTAAAGGAAGCATCGACACGTTGGTAATTAAATACTGCAGATTGTACTTTTACGTTGATATTCGTGTCCAGAAGGTAATACGATGTATCAATGTGAAACATTAATTTACCCAAAACCACAAAAAGGACCTATACTTATTACATATGGGGTAACTCCATGTACACCTATATATAATAATAATAAATAATATACATTCATAAAGAATTGCATATATATGTAGAGACACACTTTTTAGGGTGTATAGAAATATAACTTTTTAGAGTTCAGTTCTCAGGTGAAATTTATTAGTATCTGCTCTATCAATATTAATAGGTCTCTGTTTGAGAATTATCACCAAGTGGATTGGGCTATTTTAGAAGGTAGAGGTTTGAGACTAAAGTTATTTTAGATAATATCTCTAAATGAATATAAGAAATATGTCTTTATTAATCGTACATATATATATAATATCATTTAATTAACCGTAGTATATGATATGCATTTCAACTTCAATTTATAAATTTTATGATTTAAAATGTTTGATTTAGTATAAATATTGGATGCAAATAAAATTAGGAAAATTGTACAGAATAACAGACATTTAAATCATATTAAATGTTATAGCTATATTTGGGGAAATTCTAATTCGCAATTATAGTTTCACTCAATTTTGCTATTAGCCTAATTTGTATAAAATTCAGAATTTGTATGATTCGGTTCCTGATTGTATAAGTCAAGAATTTTATGTATGCTTACCCTAACTATTTGTATACGATTTATGAAAAATTGATAATAAATTACTCTGTTTGTATACTGGCAAACGAAATATACAAACGAAATTCTGAAAAAATTCTGATTGTATAAATACAGAATTTGTATATATTTATCCTATTTGTATATTCGCAAGCGAAATATAAGAATGGACAGAAATATGCAAACCACAGTCTTAATAGCAAATAGGTATAGGTATGGAGCACAATTATCGAAACTATAACTCAAAAGCCTTATTATGTCTATTTTATTTGCTATTTCTAAAATTTTCTCAATAAAATTTTACTAAAACATCATGAGGTGGAGAAGATGTGAGTTTATGAGAATTCACTAGCTTTGACTTAAATTGTTAAAAAGTTAGTATTAAATACGTATGAGACAAATTGTGTACTTAGTAAGCGTTTGATCATAGGATATTTAATTTTTTTTTTGATTATTTAAGTTTTGCAAATAAAACTCATCACTTAAATTTTGTAAAAAAATATGTTTGACGTGAAAAGATTATTTGTGTCATATAGGGGGATTAAAGAATGACTAGTTTACATTATATTGTTGTTTATTTATTGACTAGCAGATATTTATAAAATTATACTCCTTTTTTTTTTGGTAGGTAAACATTTTATTTACCAAGTGAACGTTACAAACCAAAATTAGCCGGTATGGACATAAGCTCCATCCTTGCTAAACCAACATTTCATATCTGCTAGCTATGTCTATGGATAATTATTCAAATTACATAATATAGTAGCTATTCTAGGATACCTTATACCTCTCCCATGAATGTCTTGAATTATCTGTCTGATCAAGAAACCTGTTGTCTGCTGCTTTTGTTGAAAGATCCTAGCATTACGCTCTAACCATATATGATAAATGGTGCTGGCCATTGCCATTCTATACACAAGTGTCCTACTGCTTTTTCCTTTCATGTATTTTACTGTTCATTGTATCTCATTAATCCAGTAAATTATACTCACTTTATATTATTTTATGTGACATCATTTTCTTTTTCGTTCGTCCCAAAAAGAATGTTATCTTACTATAATTAAAAACCATTTAACTTTAAGATTTCCCTTTTACCCTTAATCAATCACAAAATATTCAAAAATTATTTTAAATTACAAGTTTTAAAAGTCTTTTTTTTTCTTCTTAAATATTGTATCAAACTAAAAGGTGTCACATAAAATAAAATAGAAGGGGTATATATTTAAAAATTCATAATAATATATATCACAAATATGCATTTTTTTTTTTAAAAAAAAAAACATGAATATATGTGATTTATCAATTCGACAAACGATTAGATAGGGCATATCAGTGCTTCTCTCTCTTTCTCTTTCCATTAAATTTGGTAGTCCACAGACAGAGTAGGAAAAGTGTGTTAACCTAGAGTGGAATAATAGTGTTTCTTCTTAGAGGCAAGAAAGAGAAAAGAGAGAAAATGGGAAGAGGAAGAGTAGAACTAAAGAGAATAGAGAACAAAATAAACAGGCAAGTAACTTTTGCTAAGAGAAGAAATGGTCTTCTTAAGAAAGCTTATGAGTTATCTATACTTTGTGATGCTGAAGTTGCTCTCATCATCTTCTCTAGCCGCGGAAAACTCTATGAGTTCTCTAGTGCTTCCAGGTCTTTATTCTCAACCCTATATATATGTTTTTTGTCTAACTTTTTTTGTGCGTGTTATCTTTATAACGACTTCATTAATTAACTCAAACCATATATCTCTCACCTCAATTATATATATGTTCGAGATCTGAATGTGTACGGACTCCATTTAGGTCTTCTACTTATATATACATACTAAATATAGATATATTTGTTAGATAAATCATCTACCTTTATTCTCAAGATCTACTAATCTTTTCTGTATATGTATAAGAAGATCCATCCATTAGGTTGTGAAATTCTCTAAGTGGGGCCGAGTCTAGCCATCTGGTGGAAGGGTAGAATATACGCAAACCTTACATGTTGTTTTTGAAAGATCCTCGATCTTTGTTTTTTCTTGAGGTATGTAAGTGGATTCATCTTTTTATCTAAAAAGAAAAAAAAAGTGTCTATTTATTCATCTAATGGATTTTCCATGGTACCAATTATTCACTACACTGTTGAGATTTGATTAGCAGATGTGTCAACTTTTGTTTGATTCCCTAGAAGGGAGAAAAGGCTGCTTATGCAGGCAGGGTGTTAAAGATGATATTAATATCTGCAGTAATCAATAACAGAATATATTAACTTAATAAACTTGAAGGTAGTTAATTATCCAGCAGATAATCTTCTGTCTCACCGTACACTATATTTATTTGTAAGAATCAAGAAATGACAAATACAATTATTATTTTATCAAATATTACCAAACAAAACTTACTTTCTATAACACATTTTATAAAGTAATAAATAAAAAACTGCATATATATACCTAAGAAATGTAACCTCACTCCCATAACAACAATTTATCAAAAATAAACCTTCTTTTTTGAATTTGGTAAATTAGTTTTCTATCCTTTTTAAGTATATATCTTTCTTTCTTATTTTCTTTTTATATTGGTAAAATTTTAATATTAGACATTATTTTAACATACTACAAATTTTTTGTGGTGCTTAATTATTTGATACATGTAATAAACCATATATTAGCGGTATAAATCAATGACAATGCATGTAGATAAAACTTATGTATGACATATTTTGTTTATATTATATATATATATATAAATTCACTTTTTGGGGGCAAACAATTCACTATTTGATATAGTATATATACATATGCCAGTATAAGATAATTGCAAGAAATAAAATAAAAACTAATCGAGTAAGTTGGAAAAAAATATTTATAAAGTATATATATAATTTCTTGATCATGATACGACTACCCAAATCTTATATTCAAACTAAAATGCAAGATCAATGGTGTTTTAAATAGGGTTTTACACAAAAATCAAGATTTAACAGTGATTTACGATGAGATAATGTAGCTTTTGTAAACAAGAAAACTACAAAAAATAAAAACAAAATGCAAAGACATTTTAAAGGATATAATAATGAAGATCAAAGGTAGAGAAGGGAAGATGCAGCAATATATATAATGAAGGTAACATGATAAAATAGTCTGAAACGAAACATTGTTTATATGATACTTTTTTTAGTTAATTTCAAAAATAATGATACATTTTCATATTTGATAAATATTTAATGATACTTTCAACATTTTATCTATATTGGGTCCCTCTTATTTAACCAAAACCCCACAAAGATGTGCTCTTCGATCATTCAAAATTTATTTAGTTTAAGGATAGTATTAAAACATGCAAAGTTTTCTCATATATTTCTTAAATTTTGTATCCGGTCATAATACGTCATATAAATTTGAATGAAGAGAGTAATACTTTAAAGCTTTATTTGATGACACGGTTGGAATCACAAAAAGCTAAAAGGCATAAGTTGGGTGTCATGTCCCCGGTCTACACATACTCAACAATAAAAGAACTTTTAAAAGTGAAGTTTCAACTCAATGTCTCAAAATAGATACTCAGAGCATTTTAAATAAAACATTCACTGGCCAAAAGAGGCAACTCAAGTCTTTAAACATTAAACACTGGAAATGAAAAAGACTCTTGAACTACTACTGTCTATTTATGAAGCCTCTAATACTGTGAGGGATGTTAGGACAAGACCACTGATCATCCTAACAAAATTGAAATAATAGAAATAAATAAGGGATTCTCCAGAAGCAAGGAGGCTCACCAAACAACTCTGGACTGCAAGTGGTATCAACGAAGCGCATGTTGATGACCTTGATTACTTGTATCTGTATCATGAAAGATGCAGGCCAAATGACGTCAGTACTACATGGAATGTATGAGCATAAAAGGGGAAATCTAAAACATGACATAAGCTTGAATTGGAACTGAAGAAACATATTCACCTCATCTCAACTCGAAGTACTCAAACTCAGAAATACTCAACTCAGTTCAATATAAAAGCAACAATAAAGATGCATTATAAAAAAAAAACTTTTAAAACTGTAGATTACAACTCAAACTATTTAAAAAAAATACAATAATAACTCAGTTTGTATGTAAAGATATAAAATAACTCAATTAGAGAGATTTTCTAACTGACAACCATCACTATGAGCTATGTGATGATACAACATCTCGTCCACGCTGCTAGAACTGTCCTATACCTTGCCGGGGTATAGAACTCCTCAACTAAGTGGATCCACTAAGCTATGCTTAAAAAACAATAAAGAATCATTTAAAAAGTATGACCCTTTCTACCCACGTTGGCTACATGGTTTATGAGGACTTTGAGTTATTTGAACTTGTCCCAATATCGGTGCTCAATACTACTCCCAAAATATAACTCAGCTCATATATTTAAAAATATTTCCTCATCCTCAAACTTTGAGATTATTACTCAAAAGGTTTCTCTTAAAAGAGAGTACTCAAAACTCCTCATGAACTCATTTGGAAATCAATGTTTCCTCTCATTTTAAATGTAAAAATATTTACTCTTGGGAATACTTAGTTTCCATATATCATTTTGAAAAAAATGAAATCAACTCTACTCATCCTAATACTCAAGTACTCAAGTCTTAAAACAAGATTTAAAAGATTATAAAAGACTTCTCAAAATGACTCGAAAGAACTCTCAAGACTTTATTCCTAACTCTATCTTGAATTTGAATTATGAATTCAAGGGTTATGATTCATGTTACGAAGGATCTCTCGATGTTTAGATGTATTTTAGAGTAGTTAGAATCGGTAAGAGAGAAGGGATACATTTTAGAAGGACTTAGATAGAGCAAACGACTGAAAAAAGGGTGAGAGCAGGCGACCCTAGCGCACTGCTGGCGCGGGGCGCCAACCCCTAAACTTCAGAGACTCAAATATGGCGCATTGCTGGCGCGCCATGCCAAACCTTCTGGTGCATCTGGGGCGCGCCGCGCCAGCCCTTCCCAGGTCAATCCGATGATTTTTCCTCTCATTTTCTGATCCTAATTCGTCTGGAATCGATTGATTTCCTCAAATTTTCCTTATATTCAATTACCCAATACAAGTACACGAGAATCTACTAAAAAACAACCCTCAAACTCATAACATTTATCTCAAGAACTCATCAAACTCATCATAAGCAATTTAAGAATGAAACTTCAAGAAAACTCATCAAGAACTCAAATCATTCAACTTCAAGAATGAAATTACGAATAAAATCACATGATTGGTGCGTGGGTGAACGGACCCAACACTATGAGAACTCACATACCTCGATTTGGCGAAGCAAATCCTCGATTCACAAGAAATCTTGATCGTTCTTCCTTTTCTCTTCTTGAACTTCTCTCTAAAACCCTAAGCGTATTTAGGATTGTGAAAACTGACCCAAATCAGTTTAGACCCCTAAAATATTACTAAAAACGTTAAAGGCTGATGGGGTAAGGAAAAAACCAAAATACCCCTCATTAATTCGGATAACTTTCCTTAACTGGACAGACTAACTTCAAATGGTCATATCTCCCTCATCTGAACTCGAAACTTAGCAAGCTCGATGGTGTTGAAAAGAGGATTCAAAGACCTTTCATTTGATATCTTATGGGCCACCTAACTCATCGTGTAATGAAAGTTATAGTTGTTTGAAGTTGACCCAAAACTCACAACTTAAGCTTAACTTGAGCAAATCTCAAATTGGCTCTTTCCAATTTAGTTCTTTCTAAATTGAACTCTTTGCTAAGGCAGGATGTTACATTGGGGTTGCTCAATGCATAGTTTTTGGCTTGTTTTAAGCGTTTTAAAACTTATTTTAAGCACTTTCTCAAAATTGCTAAACACGGAAAAAAGATAAATAATGTTTAAAAATTGATATGATCAGCTTAAAAGTCAACTCATATACCTTTGAAGTCAAAATCCCCAATTCGAGCTTTCAAATCACTTTCATTTTGTGGATGAAATTATACTGAAGTTGAATATATCACCATAGGGGGTTAGTAAATTAATACCTTTGATTATTTGGTAGAAATATGTATCTTAGATGATCCTAATGAGCTCCACTTTTAAAATGGGAAAAACCTCATATGAAGTTCATCACTATTCATTATATATCACATTTATTCATTTTACGTGATCGCAATTAGGACCTCGCGATTGTGGGGTCTGATAGTTGACTAGTTGTCTCTGATATTGCAATTTCGACGCATGAGACACCAACAAAAAGTTTACAAATGTTCAAATATTGTGCCTAATTACCCTTAGTGTTGAGTTTTCAACAAGGCCTAAATAGGTATACAAAACTATGTCAATCTTCAAAACGCAAATCTAATTATATTTTAACAAGATTAGTGGTATACATCTTCCATGTTAACTCTTATTCATTCTTGAACAAACTAAGAATGTGCACCTAAGGTCTCAAACAACACTGGGTACTTTGGTTGTATGTCTTCCTTTGTCTCTTAAGTCTCTCGTCTTCTCCTGTCGATGCTTCCTCTAAATACATTAATCAACATTAATCAAAGGAAAAACTTTCGGCCTCAACTTGCAAACTTGTCTATCTAAAATTGTTAACGAAGTTTCTTCAGAAGACAGACTCTCATTTCTTGAATGTTATAATCTGATATGCCATGACTATCATCTTGAACATACTTCTTAACCATCAAAAGATCCTAAACTAGATGCATGTCATGTTAGGAGACAAATTAAACTTGTATATAACTACACCAACATGCTTTAGGATCTCATAAGATCCAATATACCTTAGGCTCAACTTTTTTTCTCAAACCTTTTTACACCTCTCATTGGTGATACTTTTAGAAGTACATACTTACCCTTCATAAACACATGGCATGTCTTTGCATATTAGTATAAGATTTCTGCCTAGCTAATTTATGATATCCAAAGTTGGCCCCGAATAATCTAGACCTTACTCCAAGGTCTGTTGTACTTACTCTGGGTCTAATAACTTAACATTGTCTGGTTCAAATCAAGGAAATAAAGAATGACATTGATGACCATATAATGTCTCAAATAGTGTCATCTCAATACTACGTTGATAACTTTTATCGTAAGCAAACAAAAGCTAAAGGAAAATAATCGTCCTAATGACCTCCAAAGTATCGTCTAGAAATTAAATACTCTGTTAGATCGTCCATTAGTTTGTGAGTGAAATATTGTGCTAAGCTCGACTTGTGGACCCTACTTCTTATGGGAAAATTGCTGAAATTGGGAATCCCTATCTTAGATGATAAAACAAGTTATCCTTGCAAGTATATATACGTGCCAAATACTCCACAAAATAAGTAGTCATGACTAGTATGAAATGCACAAACATGGTAATGTTTTCAACAACCATCAAAATTGAGTCATGCTTCTTCAACTGTGGCAAGTCTACCATGAAGTCCATTGTGATACGATGCCACTTCCACTCTAGAATAACCAAAGTTTGTGCTTTAGTGCTCACACTTGACCTGCTCATAGTTAAAGCAACTAAATACATGCTCTACTCTGAGATTCTTTATCCCTTCTCACTAATACTGTCACGCCCTGAGCCTACACTCTGGACGTAACTGACACTCGAAAATCTTTGCTGGTTCCCAAGCGAATCCTTGGCCTGGCTCATTACTCAGCGGAAGACTTACTCAAGCAAAATGAAAACTCATGATGCAAAAATAACTTTAAAAAAAACATAATTTAAACTCAACTCCAATAATCGTCTGAAAATAATTTAACAAGTATTAGTTAAATGTCTCATGAACTCAAAATATTACAACAACAAAGGGAATAATGATAGACTCCTCGGCTTCAAAACTATCTATGAAGCCTCTACTATTACAGAAGGATTATCGGGACAAGACACATGGCATCCTAACAAACTGAACGAAAAAGGGGAACCCTCCGAAAGAAAGGAGGCTCACCAAAGCTAACTGGAACTGCAAGTGGTATCAACAGAGTGTCTGTTGATGAACCTGAATACCTGTATCTGCATCATAAAAAGATGCAGGCCAAATTGCGTTAGTACATTGAATGTACAAGCATGTAAGGAAAATTCTAAAACCTAAACATAAGCTTGATCAACTAATAGAAAAGAAACATACTTACCTCTTCTCAAACTCACTCAACTCAACTCAAACTCTACTCAAGGATAGGATACTCAACTCAAAAATAAGATACTCAACTCAAAGATAAGATACTCAACTCGAAGATACTCGACTCAAGGTACTCAACTCAAAGATACTCAAGGATAAAACAACAATAAAGGATGTCATATATGGAAAGCTTCTAAAACAATAGATAATAACTCAATTACATGTAGAATTACAATAACTTAATTGTATGTAAAAGTACAATACTAACTCTTATGTGGGAGATTTTCTAATCGACAACCATCACTATGAGCAATGTGATGATACAACGTCTCGCCCACGCTGCCCGAGTTGTCTTATACCTTGCCGGAGTATAGGACATCCTCAACTAAGTGGATCTACTAAGCTATGCTTAAAAAGCAATAAAGAATCATCTAAAAAGTATGACCCTTTACCCATGTTGGCATACATGGTTTATAGGGGTTGTGAGTTGTCTGATCTCTCCCTCATATCAGTGCTCAATACTACTCCCAATAATATATACTCATATGTTTAAAAACATAACTCTTCATCGATTTGAGATAATTACTCAAAAGATTCTCTTAAAAAAAATAGTGGTCAAAACTCGTCATGAACTCATTTGGAAATCAATGTTTCCCCTCGTTTTAAATATAAAAACATTTACTATGGGAATATTTAGTTCCCATATATTCATGTTAAAAAAAATAAAACTCAACTCTCCTCATCCTCATACTCAAGTGCTCAAGTCTTAAAATAAATTATAACTACTTGTAAAAGACTTCTCAAAATAGTGTTCATGCCGAATTATGGACGTGAACGACTCAATTCAAGGTTTTCAATAACCATATATAGAACTCAATACTTGGAACTCAACAACTCCAGAACTCAAGGACTCAATGATACTACTCATCTCAAGAATGCTTGACTCATAGGGTTCTTGCAGAATTATGGGCATGAACAACTCAACTCAATGACCTTCATGTATAACATATGGTAGTCCCATAATTAGGAATATAATCTCAAAAGGATAAGGAACTCAATAATCAAGAACTTAGAACTTGAAGATATTACTCCTCTCAAAGATACTCAATTTATGGAGTTTATGCGAAATTATGGGCATGAACGACTCGACTCAAGGATCTCAATAATAATGACTCATGAAAACACTCTTCTCATTCTCATACTCACTTACTCGAGTCTTGAAATAAATTATAAGTAATTGTAGAAGACTCCTCGAACAGACTCAGAATAACTCCCTCGAACTTTACTCTTAACTCTACCTTGAATTATGAATTATGACTTCAAGGATCATGATTAGGGTATATAGGATTTCTCAATGATTAGATGAAGTTTAGATAGTTGATGATAAGAAATGGGCGAAGACATAAACTGGGGAGCATGTGTGCGATGCGGATGAGGATTATTATTTTTGGTCGCGAAAATAAATTTTGGGACAGCGGAGTTCGTATCCTCTCGGCGACATGGAGAGAGGTGCTCGAATGGGTATTGAAATATTGGAACGTCTCCGCGACGCGGACCTGACGCATAATTTTGCCCGATCTTTTCTTCCTCTCCCAAACTCGATTCTACTCATACTCACTGCAATTCTAAGGTCAAAATTCATGAATTCTTATAACCCAGAACAGTTTCAGCGAAATCCACACAAGGAACTATCAATTAACTCAACTCATTTGCAAACTCTCGCCTCAAGAACTTAAAACAACACTCCATTACCACTTAAATTCAAAAACTTTTCAAGAACTCAACAATTCAACATCAAGAATGAATTAATAGGTAAAAGATTACATGATTGGCGTGAGGGCAAACAAACTCAATACTATGGAAGCTTAAATACCTGGAAGAACAATGTTCTTGAAGAAACTTGAAGGAGAATCTTGGAAGATGAACCCTAGCCTTAGTGTTTCTTGAAGTTTCTTGAGCATAGAAATTTTGGAGTGAATAAGAGGGTTTGATTATGAAAACTGATTTTTCTACACGTTTAGGGTAACTTAGATGACTTCCTAAGGGTTTTTAGGACTAAAATACCCTTAAAAAAATAAATAAAATGAGCTAAAAGTCGGAATAATTTTCCAGCGGGCAGTGAGGTTTGTATTGGCTCCGTAACGTGGACCCATCGCGGACCTGCTGCCAGGCTCGCGCGTATTTATTTAATCAGTTATAACTTTTTACTCAGAGCTTTGATTGAGGAAAAATTTGTGGCGTTGGAAAGAGGACTCGAAGACCTTCGATTTGATAGGTTAGGCCACCCAATTTTTTATGTGCTAAAAGATATGGTTGATTGAAGTTGACCCTAAACTTAAGAAAATTGATGCGTGACTTGAACGAATTTCTCTCCAGTTCTTTTTGAAACTTGAGGTACTACATCTAGTGACCTTAACACCTAAGAAATATTAAAAAATTTTCGATAAAATCTTATTCACAAATGAAGAATGGTTAGAGTCTTAGCTCAAACATTTTGGAGTGTTACAAATACAATTGATGAATGTCTTGATACATCGTTGTAGTGCTAGGACAAATAGAATATCTCGAATTGTGTACCTCATCAAGTAACAAACGCCTCCACTCATCCATATGGGTACACACAAATGATCACCCTTGTAAATTAAAGTACCCCATTATTATCAATCATGAAGCTAAACTCTTTGTTATAATTCTTTACCAACTCGATCATCTTTGTTGTCGCAAAATCAAATTCTCTAATTAGAGATGTACTTTAAACTCTTGTGATTAGTATAGACGTCACATAGTCCACTATACAAGTCATAATGCCAAATCTTCAGATTCTAAATCATGTGTGAGATAAATATTCTGGTGATTCTTTAGTTGCCTCGAAGTATAGGCAATCATTTTTTTGTTATGTATCAAAATACACTCAAGGCCTTTGCGTAAAATATCATAGTACAGTAAAATTTCACTAAATTAATACTCAATTAATTAATAACCTCTCTAAGATAATATTTTTCTCCGATCTCGATTTGGGTCAATGGAAAATATTACTCATTTCGATGTGTATCTAGTCCTAAAAGTTGTCTTGGAGATATCCTCTCTCTTGATCTTCAACTGATAATACTCATCTCTCAAATCAATCTTAGAAAGCACATCGTATCCTACAATTGCTCAAACAAATCTTTAATAATTGTTCTAAATGGTAAATTTGTTCTAATATGTAAAATAATACACATGCGCATAAAGTCAATGTGTTCAGAATTATGCCTTTCCATCTAAAAAGTGAAATATTTGACATTTTACAAGTTTTAAATGCAGCTTTTTTGCTTTAAAGATATGGTTAATTAGTCTGAACGAAAACATTTATTTGCTTATTGTTCGACTGTTGGTAAGTACAAAATATTATTTTCAAAAATATATGTAGATAGTCTATTTAAACACTATGGGGTAGGGGTGGGGCAGGAGTGTCACGGTGGGAGCTATAGGGGTGAGGCTGGTAAAAACTATCAGTGTGGTATGTCAGTTATAGAACTTATTATTTTTTCTACCTCAATTTTCCTCATATTTAAAGAAGTTATTTTCCTAAAAAAAAGTAAAAAATGTTTTCCTCCCTGCCAAACACACATATAAATTATAGGCATAATACATAAACATGATCCTTAACTTGGCTTCAACGGATAACTATGCCCTTCAACTTTGAGTGTGCACAAGTAGACATTTAACTTGTATAAAATTGGACAAGTAGACACACGTGTCTTACATGACATAATACACGTAGGATGCCACGTAGGACACATAATTGTGATGTAGGGTGCCACGTAGAATGAATGTGTCTATTTGTTCAATTTTATACAAGTCTAAGTGCCTATTTGTGCACACCCAAAATTAAAGGTCATAGTTGTCAGCTAATGCTAAGTTAAAGGTCATGTTTATGTATTATGCCTAAATTATAATAGTGTTTTCCTTTTTGGTTCAGGTGATGATCCTTTTTCTATTTTACAACATATAGGAAATGAAATAATTTGAGCATTGAACGTATCTAACCTCATTTTTTAATTATTGTGATATGTAGAGTAGTGCAAAACCACAGAGATATCTCTTGATGCATTTCTATTATTGATATGAGATTATATATAATTCAACAGCAGCATGCATGTTGGGAAAATGACTAATAACTTATCTTTTATATAAAATTGTTGAAGCATGATGACAACACTTGAGAAGTATCAACAATGCAGTTATGCATCTTTGGACCCGATGCTACCCGTTAGTGATACTCAGGTATTGTTTTTCTACTTTATCTTGTATATTTTAGCTATGATTATTTGATAAGCTATATATCTATAAAACTGTTATTATGATCTTACATGCTGACACAGTATGATTATAAGATAAATTTCATATATGCTCATATAATTATGCATTTTAATAGAAAAATCATAAAAGTTTACCCTACTTAGGTGGAACTGATTTAGTATTGTATTTACTACGTTTCTTTCAAGATATATATACTGTAGTTAAAAAAAAAACAATTAAGTTGTTGTAAGTGATTATTTTAAACATTAAGTTGGTTCCACTTTATAGTGATTTTGATTATGTTTGGTGAATACTATTCTAATATTGCATAGAATTAGTTAAGAGATAGTATTTGAATTTTTTTTTTTCCTAAAGACTAACAAAATACATGGAAAATACGTAAAGATAATTATGCTGGGAAGGTAATTCAAGTACAACATGGTTCCATACGTGACATATTTACACATATAGTGGAACCAAAAGAGCAATTTTCCCTAACATCATTTCCTAAATGTCACGTGCCTGATTCTTTTTTATGGACATGAAAATTCTTTTTTGATATGGGTGGCAGTGAAATTCTATTTTTCTACCTGCTTTGATATTATGTTGAATCGTGTGATTATCTCATTTAAATTTAAGCTATTAAAGAGAGTATATTTTTATTAATTAATTGTATTTCTCAACGCTTTTTTCTTTCAACAGATGAACTACAATGAGTATGTGAGGCTAAAAGCAAGAGTTGAGCTCCTTCAACGTTCTCAAAGGTAAGATATTAGTTAGAGTTGTCAATATGGGCTAGGCCCGTTGGGCCGGCTTGGCCTAACCCGTTATTTGATAGGGTTGTGCTATGATTTTTGGAGCCCATTAAAGAAAAGGGCTTTTTAGCCGGCCTGAATAAGTCTGTCGATTTGTGGGGCTTGAGAAATATGGATAGGGTCGGCCCATGAGTCAAATAAAAATTAATTAAAAAATAAAAATAAAATAGAGTATTAAAAATAACAAGAGTCTACACTCAAAATCTGTTTAAAGTTTGAAATATTACAATTAAAATACAAATTATGTTTATAAAATATGTACTACATAAAATAAAATTTCTAGGTGAATTACTACATAGGCCATAGCCTATGGAATATTATCACAGTTTTTGTGTTTTATTATGATTATTGGAAAACAATTAGGTTAATATTTCTATTTAGCTATTTATGTTTTTACTTGAAATCAAACTTAATAAAATTATATAGATAATTTTATTTGTGTATTTGATTAACAAGTAGTAACACTAGTCGATATTTATGATACTATTTTAAAATTATAATTTAATTAAATTTTTTTATAAAAAACAAACTTTTAAGAAAAGAGGGCTAGCCCGGCAAAGCCTGTAGCCACACAACCATTTTCTGGCCCACATAAAAAATGGGCTAGCCCGACTTGGCCCGTCAAATTGCAAAGCCTGTATGGATTAGCCCGAATAGGGTGGGCCAACCCATATTGTCAGCTCTAATATTAGTGATGTAATTAAATCACCCTGAAAGTCTATTTGTGAAAAATAATTTTAGTTAGCTTTACATAGGTTTTTGATTTGTGAATATTATTATGGCTTTAATAGAAATATTCTTGGAGAGGATTTGGGCACACTAAACTCGAAAGAACTTGAGCAACTTGAGCATCAATTGGATGCGTCTTTGAAGAAAATTAGATCAAAGAAGGTATATCCAAATACTTCAACTTAAATATTGTAAGGATTTAATGGCATGTGTCACGCTTATCTATTCTTTAGTCACAACCTGTCCTTAACAATGTGCCATGCGCCATCGATAGTCATCTTTGTCTTTTTGTGTGTCTGAGTGGGACCTTTCCTCGTAAATTTTCTTCTTTGAGGCATGATTAGGGGGTGAGATTTTCCTCTTCAATGGTACGGTACCAGAACGATATTTTTCGTACACAGATTTGAGAGCATTTAGCTAGCCTATATCTCCATTTCCGCTTTTCTTGCTCCACCAATAAACTTCTGTAGCAATAATAGGTCATGTTTTAGCATCTTTGGAAGTGGTGATATGATAAACACAAGCATACACACACATTAGTTTGACTTGATACAAAGTTTAAGAAAGAGAAAGACTAATACCTGGTGAGAGGGTCTTTTGGCTTCCTCTAGCTAGGTCATGTGAAGCTTAGCTTGCTTTAGCAGTCATGTGATTTTAAAATTCGTGATCTAAAATACGTAATAGAAGTTTGCATGGCTAAAAATAATTTCATTAAGAAAAAATATAAAAATATATCATTCTTTTTGGGACTGACTACAAAGAAAAGATGGAGGAGTATGATTTTGGTGTAAAGTTCAGTTTCCAACAATCAGTTATAATGTGTAAGTGCACACTTTGTCAGACTCAATCTATGCTGGATCAGCTGGCAGACCTTCAAGAAAAGGTACACTACCTTAACATCACAAAATTCATTTATATATCCCATCAAAAGCATATCATAAAATTCTAATATATAAATATATTAGGAGCAAATGCTGGAAGAAGCAAATAAACAACTTAGACACAAGGTACGTATATATGTGTTAATTAATTAAGTTGTTTCTGTATTTTTAATAAATAATTGTTTGTGATCAGCTGGAAGAAAAAGCAGCTAGAATTCCACTTGGATTGTCATGGGGAAATAATGGAGGACAAACAATGGAATACAATCAACTCCCTCCACAAACTGCACAACCTTTCTTTCAACCTCTCGGTTTGAATTCTTCACCTCCTCAATTCGGGTACGTAAAACTCCTTCTGTCCCATTCCTATTTTATATGACTTAATTTGACTTGACACGGAATTTAAGAAAAAAAGAAAGAAAGAAAGACTTGTCTAATATATATGTGTGTGTGTGTGGCTGTACTAAATGAGTATGTTAAAGTTAAATTATTACATAATATAGAAATGCGTCGTTCTTTTTGAAACTGACTAAAAAGCTAGAAAGTAAGTCATATCAACTGGGACAGAGAAAATAATTGTTTCATATGGAAAGCTTAGGAAGCTTCTCACTATGTCAGTGAGAATCCGTTTCTTTAATGAACTGTGGTTTGGTGAAAATCATGCTTTATAGTACAAATTTTCCACTGATTAGCAGTGAGAAAAATACTTGTTTTTAGTAGTATGAGGAGAGGATAGTCCGCATAGATAATCCTTAACTTTGTGGATAAATAAACTGTTTTCGATAGATTAATATCGTCTCAAAATAAAAAAAATCCGAAGCGTGATTGCAAGAAAAGAATAATATGTATGCTGGAAATATCTATAATGCACTCATATTTATTGCTGTCCATGCAGATACAATCCAAATATGGGTGCAAATCATGATGTTAATGCAGCAACAACTGCTCATAATATTAATGGATTCATTCCAGGGTGGATGCTGTAATGGATTAACATAGTAATTTGTTATCCCTTTTTCTTCTTGCATTGTATGAACTAATATAATATAATTAATCTTGTTTTTGGGGTGACCACTAATCTGTATTTAGCAACTCATAATTATTGTTGAAGTAGTGAGGAGAATAATTCACTCAACTTGTTATAAAAATAACAACTGCCGGCCCCATCTCAACTATGCAAAAACATCTAAATGCTGTGTAATTTTTGCATGACATCTTGGAATTGATATATATATATATATATATATATATATATAGGCAATATTTTTGTTTATGATTTAGTCCAAGTTTCATTACATGCAGGGTTAAGATTAGTGATGCTTGTTTTGTGATGTTAACAAATATTATTCAGTGTATAGAATTGTAGCATATCCTTTGAGAATTAATCTATTGTGATTCTCTATATGGACGTGTATACAGAGTTAACCTTGTTGAATATAATAAATGGTTACTTTTGATGTTTCACAAATAACTATACAACAATCATATCGGTTATGCGACTAACATAATTGCAAAAGTGTTGTGCAAATACTGAAAGAATGTATATGAGAACAATTAATTAAATAATCATAGTAGAAAAAAGATAAAATAATAAAAAATAGAGTTCACTGAATTCACAGTGTCATGTTATTAAGGAAATTATTTCCCTCAAGCATTCCAAGTTATGGAATATATCCGCACACGATAGAACAATTTATTTCACCAAAATAGCGCTAATCCAAATTTTGAAAAACTTCTAAAAACATTTATAATTCATATCATTACTTTTTAAAACATAAATATCTCATATAACGATTATTCTCATAAACATAAAATTTATCATTACTTCAAATGAATTCCTACTTTACCATTTACATTCACCAAATTCATTATTTTTTTAATCAAATTTATTAACCAACAAAATTTATTACTACACATTCAAATGAACTAATTACCCACTCCAATTAACCTCTTCCGAGCATCAACCGGAGATCGAAAGTAGGAATTAAGTTTGCAACCTTAACCCTTAAGTTAACCCCATGGTAATTAAACCAAATTCATGTATGAATAACAACAAAACATAGCATAATACAATACACACTATACTAAATCAACATCCGGCCTCATTGAGCACCCCTAGATCTTGGAATTTTAGTTACCCATCACAAAAAGTAAAGAGATTATACCTTCTATGAAAGTAGCCATGGGTTACTTGAAATCAATCAATTACAAGTAAACGCACTTTGGATTCAACTTCAATTTATCAAGTTCAAACTTCAAGTTGTAAAACCCCAAAAACTAGAAAAGTGTTCTTCAAAGGTAAAGTGTTCTAAAATCTCTCAACTGTTCTCTCCAAAGAGAACTTTCGAAACTCAAAACGTAACTTAAATAATATGTATCCTTTGAGCTATTTATACTTTCCCAAAATTCATTTTGCGACTGAATCAGTGACATTAGTTGGGGTCTCCAAAGCTGTTTGGGGAATCACCCTTCTCCCCTCAGCTCACCTTATAATGCTCTAGGCTTCATGTATTTGAACCTCAGTTGGAGAAATCGATTGAGTCAGCCTTTCACCTTCGGTGAATTGTCGATTACCACTTTCGTTCACCTTTTGAGCATTCAATATTTGCTTTGCACACTATCTCTTTGGGCGATTTGCGTGAGGATCGTCGTTCTCATTCGACACATCACCATCTCTACTGGAGTCCGCCGACCATCTTTGAAGGACAAAAGTACTATGCACTATTAATTTGGCCGAGGTCGTGCTCAATTGGCGATCCTCCCTTCTTGTTAGGCCATCAACAATGTTTATTTTGTACTTCTTTTTGTATTTTTGGTCATTCTTTCAAACATCAGTATGTGCCTTGTCCAATTGCCTTTAGCTGCAACTAATCAACATTATATTAGAATAGGACAAAATTAGGCATTCATGAGGACATTAATAATTGAGCTAAATGAACCTTAAATGAGTGCAAATCTACCACTCATCATGTTGGTCCTTACAAAATTGTAAGACGGTAAGGTGGCCTATAAGCTGGATTTACCTACAAAATTGGCATCAACTCATGAAGTGTTTCATATGTGCTTATTGAAGAAACGTATTGGTGATGATCCGACTTCAGTTGTGCCTTTAGAGATTATTGGTGTGAGATATTCTCTTACGAAGAGGTCCTAGTCGAAATTCGTTCCTATCACATTTTTAAATTGAGAAACAAGGAAGTCACTTAAGTGAAAGTCCTTTAGAGGAATCAGTTAGCTAAGGGAGCTATTTGGGAAGCAGAATTATAAATGATAGCCAAGTACCCCCTACATCTTTTCGTCCATTTTAGTTACAGTGTGAGCTAATAGTTCCTCCTTAGCAATTCCATTCAACTCTATATCTTTCGGTTATTTCCCATGTCTTAGTCTTCCTTCATGTTTATGAAACTAGATTAGTCATTATGTATGAGTCTGAAGTCAGTCACTCCTCCAATTGTCAATGTTTGGTTTCCAGTATTGAGATTACATTCCTTTCCCTACTCTTTACAAGCTAGTTAGGCTTTTTTATAGGATGAATGTTCCCTAGGGATGATATTGTAACGCCCCAAAAGTTCTAAAGTTCAGATCACGGGAGTTCAGAAATTTAAGTCTGCAAAAAAGTTGGGTTTTACGGACTCAATCTACGAGCCATAGAAGGAACCACATACCGTATATAGGACCCGTATATCAACTTAAGAAAGCAAGGATTTTAGCCTAAGTTTGACGGAAGATGTTTATGGGTCGTAAAATGGACTACAAATAAGGTCCCATGAAATAAACTCTTGGAACTTCGGTTTAGCCTGACATTATGCTCATTGTTTATGGTCCATATGTGAAAGCACATACCACAGACATGTCTCATAAATGGAACTTCAGAGATTCAAAAATGGCATGATTTCCACGAGAGGTATCTACGGCCCATAGATCAATCAACGGACCGTAGATGGTCTCATGAAAGTTGTCGATGCTGATTTTCTTTCAAGGTTATTTTGGTATTTTTCCACTCTTTTAGTTTCTATACTATGTTGTTTTAGCCTATATTAACTGAGATTAATGGAATTTCTTTACCTAACCCTCCTCATTCATGCCTAATACCCAAAAATAAAATTCATTACGGTCAAGTTTCCACTTAAGCAAGAACTAGGGTTCTTCACCTTCAAGCTCCAGTTCAAGAAATCAAGCTAGGGCTTCCATTTCAGGTATGTGGAATATCATCAATGGGTATCCTTTAACTCATTGAGTCCTTAAGTAAATCTAATATTTCACTTAATGATTTCTACAAAAATTAGGGTTCTCATGTAAAGTATGATTTTTCATTATCTTATTTATCATTCTTCTTCATGAATATTTTAATTATGTGATTTCATCTCTAAATTCAATACTTGTAAATAGTATTTTTTATGTACCTTCAATATATAGATTTTTCTTGTCTCAGAACTATGTTAGATTAGGTTGTTTGACTCAAATTATAAGTTTTCTATGATTATAGCGATGCTTTCAGATAAAGTGTCTATCAATTATTATCAGGATTCATGAGCTATTCATATTATTAGTTTTATCAGAATCTGTAACACCCCGGATTCGAAAGAGGGCAACATAGATGATTTTCACAGATTACAGGTGCCAGCCATGGCCCGTGAGTAGAACCACGAACCATAGGCCTAGTTCGTGGACTGGGCACCCAAATCTATCCAGAGGTCCAGGACCATGGCCTGATCAATGGACCGTTGGTCAGATCACGGTCTGTGGTCCAAGACCCAAATTCCAACCTTCTAACCCCAAACGTCGGACCACCAGGACGGACCGTCGGTCAGACCATGGTCTGTTGACTAGGGTCGTGGGTCAAGGTTGGTAGTTAAGTTTTTGGGATAGTTGGGTCTTTTTCTAATTATTTTATATTGATATTACGTCGTTTTGCCTATGTCTAGGACCCCTATATAAAGGATTTCAACCCCCAAATTAGTTCATTCAAGTCATTCTCTCAAATTCACCAAAAGAAACCCCAAAGTTCTTCCTTTCCAAATATTTCTCTCTTTAGAAGTTGAAGAATAAAAGTGAAGCTAGAATCAAGGTCAAGTCTCCATTCCTCAAGCATTTGTGGGCTTTAATATCAAGGTATGATGACTTTTCAGCCATGGAATCCTTTCATCCATGGAGTCCCTAAGATTCCCCAATTAAAAAGTAGAAATTCCCCAATTTGAGTTAGAGTTTTCTTCTAAAGTTGTGGGTATTAATGAATGTTGATCCAATTGATTGGGTTATGATTGTTTATGATTGAATTGATAGGGTTACAAGTTTTTAGGATGAATTTATAAGTACCCATGCTTAACCCATATTTCTAAGTTTAAATTGATGTAAGTGGGTTTGATGTCATGAAAGGAGAATTGTGAGTTTAGATGCATCCTTATAGGATTAATGAATTATGATTAGAATTGCTTTGAGATTAAGGCTTATGAGATGATATGATATTGATTGCTTTGAGAGTGAAGCATATATGATGATTTTGATATGTAATGCTTTGAGAGTAAAGCTTATGTTATGAATTGTTGCTTATTGATGTAATTGTTGTGGAAGGGATAGTTCCCACATGAATTGCTTATGTATGTCAAAGTCTTTCTCTCATTGAATGATTCTAGGTTGAAAGGATTGCTCACCTAAAATGAATCTAAGATAAAGACTAAGAAATTGATGAGGTTAGAAGCGATTACCCTTGTCTTCTAAATGAGATGGTTATGAGGTGATTACCCATATCCCTTAGAATAGAATAAGAGGTGATTACCCTTATTCCTTGAAGTTGAACAAGAGGCGACTACCCACATTCTTAAGATATGAATTGGACAAGAGGCGAGTACTCATGATCCTAATAGAAAGACAGGGGGCGAATACCCATGTCACATGATGTTGGACTAGAGGCGAGTACCCATGATCCAAATGTTAAGAAGGACTAGAGGCGACTACCCATGTTCCTTTATAGTAATGCAAGAGGCGATTCCCCATGTCTAAAAGATAAGCTAGACTATGTTATAATAAGTGATGAGCTTGGATTGTGGATTGAGTTGTCTTCCATGATGAGTAAGGATGATTTGAGGTTACTTCAAGAAGTATTCCTTTTATGATGAAATGATTTATTATGTGCATTGATTATGATTTTATGACTTATAATGTCTAACTCTTATGTTTATGTTGATGTTTATGCAAGCTACCATATTTAGTACATTTTTGTACTAACACATACTCTTGCCTACATTTCTTATCCAAATGTAGGGTCCGACATTCCTGACTCTCATCCCTGTGGCTAGGATCTATAGTAGAGGCAAGGTTGAAGATTGGTGAGTCCTCATAACATTCAAGGATGTGACAACTACTTTTCTTATGTTCTTTTCATTTTAGTATTGAAGCTTATTGTATGGGATGTGTACCAAGATATTCATGTTTTATATGGTTTGAGACAAGTGTATTAGGTTTCCGCTTCACTTTATAAAGACTTTGATTGTGTTGAAATGTTTTAAATTTCCGCTCATTTCTATTATCTTATGTTATGAAAGCTAAGTGGCTTATATGAGGCGTCTCGGGGTTTTGTATGCCATGTTACATCTAGGGTGTACACCTGGGTCGTGATAGCTTCATTAAATATTATCAGATTATTAATATTATCAAATTATCAACATGTTTTCTAGGGACAACAATGGGGCGGGGCGGGTTCAAGGCTATGCAGGGTGGGGCAGTTTTAAGATTATACGGGGCGGGGAGGGATGAAGGGCGGATTGAAGTGATTTTTTTTTAAAAAACTAATGCGGGAAAGGGGCGGTTGCGGGTCTATGTGGGTCCAGACTTAATTTTAACTTTTTACATGTTATAAGACTGGTAGAACATTATCTGTTAAGATAGTTTTTTTAAATTTACTAAAATATTCAAGATAGTAAATAATAATTGTTCAATATAAACTAATACATTTTCTTATATGCTTCCTAATTGACCTCCAAAATATAAAATTTTAAGTCATTATCTATTAAATTAATAAAACTTAATAGCTAACTAAATTTATTTTTATAAATTTTATTTTTAGTATCAAACTTAATTAGAAAAGGAAAATATTAAAAAATTTATGTGGGGCGGGTCTATGCGGGGGGGTAGGGGGGCAGGTTGAAAATGAAAAAAATTATTATGCGGGGTGGGTTAAAATTTTGTGGCTTAAGCTTAACTCACACAGCACCACCCCATTTCCATCTCTAATATTTTTTTGTTGGGACTATTACTTAGCATCGAGCGGACCTAGGTATGAAGCTACCAATCACTTAGAATTGAGATCTTTAGTACCAATCTCTTAGTCCCAGAATTATGTGTCACCATAGAATTTTAAGGGTCACCCGTCAGACCAGGACTGACTCACTTGTCCTTTATGGACATTTGCTTAGATCATCCTCTATACCCTAGCAAGGTATATTTGGCCATTTTCATAGGGATTATACATCGAATTCCATGTTTAACTCACATGGTTATATGTCGGTTATTTGTCGCTCCCACAATTCAGTCCCAGGTGATGCATGACGTTTTAGCTAGTTATTTAAGTTATTTTTTATATTTATCAATTTCATATTTTACTACGTGGTACTAATTGGATTAGTTCCTATTATTCAACTAATTAATTTAGATTTATCATGTTCAATTTATTAGTTTTATCACGCACATCTCACATGCTCAATACATTCAAAGTACTGACTACATACTTTTCACGGTATATTATTTTATAATTAAGGTTTAGACACTTAGTATCTAGCTCGCTGTTAGTATAATCTTCAGTCAGCATAGTAGCACCATTGGTGAGCCTTCGTCTTTCGAGGACGACCTTTATATTTATTTATATGAGTAATGCGTTTTCTTCAGTTTTTAGATAGTAGAGTTAGTTGGGGGCTTATCCTAATAACTCATCGTAGTAAGGACTTTTAGACAGTTAGATATTGTCACAGCCCAAAGTATACCTAGACGTGACATGACGTACAAGACCCCGAGAGGCCCTATACAAGCCACTTAGCATACATCATACAATATAATAGAGTTTAAATGATTTAAAAGAAAGTTTCAACATATAAAAGTTTTATAGAGAAAAGTGAAGTCTAAACATCATCTCAAAGTCATCTAGTACATAAGAAATGATCGGCGCGTAGCCCTTACATCAAGTTCCAAATCATGGGATGACCATTCTTTAATCATTTGATTAGTTTGCTTAGAATAATAGCTATCACTCAAGCATTGGTATGGCTCCATTTGAGGCTCTTTATGGTAGGAGGTGTAGATCTCCTATAGGTTGGTTTAAATTTGGTGAGATTGCTTTTTTAGGTCCCGAATTAGTACATGAGGCTATGGAAAAAGTTCAGCTTATTAGAGAAAAGTTGAAAATGGCTCAAAGTTGACAAAATTCTTAAGTCGATGTTAGAAGGAGATATCTTGAATTTGATATAAATTATTGGGTCTACTTGAAAATTTCACCCATGAAGGGTGTGATGAGATTTGGGAAGAAGGGAAAGCTTAGTCCCTGTTATGTGGGCTCATATCAGATTTTGAGGTGTATTGGTAAGGTTGCCTATGAACTCAATTTGCGTAATGACTTAGCATCGGTGCATCCGATTTTCCATGTCTCTTTATTGAAGAAATGTGTTGGTGATCCAACATCCGTTGTGCCATTAGAGAGTCTTGGTATAAGGGAGAGTTTACTTATGAAGAGGTTTATGTTGAGATTTTGGATCTGCAAGTTAAGAAATTGAGAAATAAGGAAGTTGCATCTGTGAAAGTCTTATGAATGAATCAAAGAGTTGAGGGTGCTACTTGGGAGGCCGAAGCTGATATGATGTCCCGTTATCCCCATCTTTTTCCCTCCGATCTTATTCTAGCTTGAGGTATTTAGATTTTTTGGTTCATCCTTTTTGGTTTCATGTGTCTAAGTTGTTCTCATGTTTCCTCATGCATGCGCACTCATGAAAACTTGATTTTTGAGAAAATGAAGTAACTTGATTGATTTCTTCATGATTATATGCATTAGAGTATGATTTGCATGTATACCTTATGAAATGATGTTTTGAATATGTTTCAGCTAGGAGTAAATGTTCCTCATTGTTATGTGTTGTTGATGAAATTGTGTTCTTGTTAGGCTGTTAGATCTCTTCCCTACCCTCGTTATGTTGCCTTGAGTCCTATTCGAGGACGAATGTTTCCAAGGGGGAGATATTGTAACACCTTGGAGTTGATGTTTCCTCCTTAGTTGTGTGCATTTAGATGAGTTGTATGCATGATGGGATCCTAGTCTTGAGTCGTTTCCATTAAGAGGTGCCTAGAACTTCATTCAAGGACGAATGTTCCCTATGGGGAGATAATGTAACCCCTCAGAATCTAGTAGACTAAAACTACGGCTAAATGTGAGGGCAAGAGCTAAGGGAGAGGGAAAGATCCAAGGAAGAGGGATAGGGCAACCCAATCTTCCCTAAACACTGCCCACCTTCCCACGACCACCTTCACGGCTCGTGGTGAGGACCACGGCTCGTGGGGAGGCTTGTGGAAGGCTAGGCAGTAGCTAAGAAAAAGCTGCCCAAACCAGCCCTCTCCACACGAGCCACTTCACAGCTCATGAAGGCTATCACTGACCTTGGGAAGGCTCGTGGTGGTGCCTTAGACTTTTAGGGGCTAAGGTAAGGTGGCCTAGACACTGGTCCAATACCACGAGGAGGACCACGACTCATGGTGAGGACCACGACTCGTGGGGCCTCTAGTGAAGGAGGATAGTGCACTGGTAAGTTGAGGGTTAAATGGGTCATTCTAATTTTAATTAGAATAAAGCCATATCATTTTACCCGAACCTAGTACACCTATATAACCAATTTTAACCCTTTAAACTCACCATTCAAGTCATTAATTCAAAAACTCCTAAAGAAATCCCCGAGTATTCTCTCAAATATTTCTATCTGTAAAATATGAAGAAGAAGAAAGAGTTCAAGCTACGATCAAGGTTAAGTCTCCGATCCTCAAGAATTTGTGGGCTTTCTAATCAAGGTATGATGGATTTTCATCCATGGAATCCTTTCATCCATGGCGCCCCTTAAGATTCCACAATTGAAAAGTAGAAATTCCTAAATTGAGTTAGGGTTTCTTCTAATGTTGTGGGTATTGATGTATGTTGATCCAAGTTAGTGGATTATGATTGTTTATGCTTGAATTAAGTAGATTCAATGATTTTAGTATGAATTTACATGTACCCATGCCTAACCCATGATTCTAACATGAATTTGATATAAATATGGGTTTTACTCCATGATAGGGGAAATTGAGGATTTAGATGTATTCATATAGGATTCATATGGTACATAGTAGATTGCTTGAGAGTAAAGCTCATATGATGAGTTATGTGTAGTATGGATTTGAGAGTAAAGCTTATATGATGAATTATAATTAGCAGGGCTTTGAGAGTAAAGCTTATATTATGAATGTTGATTTGTAAATAGAATTGTTGTGGAAGGATTTACCCACATGATCTACTCTATGAATGTATGAATGTGTAAATGTGAAATGTTTTCTCACATAGAATGATTCTAGGTTGAAAGGCTTGTTCACCTAAAATGAATCAAAGCATGTATGAACTATGATATATAAGATTTAGCTTGGATTAGCATAATGAGATGCTTATCCATGGTAGCTTGAAGTAGTGATATGAGATCCCTTCATGATAGCTTGACGTGGTAAGACAAGACCATTTCATGGTAGCTTGAGTTAGTAAATCGCATGGATAGCCTTGGATTGAGCAATAGTACCTTTCCAATGGTTAGCTTGAACTAAGCACAATAGGGTGCTTTATATGGTAGCTTGACTTGGTGAGACCACACCATATCATGGTAGCTTGGATTGAGAAATAGCACCCTTCCTTGGATAGCTTGATCTAACATGAGGAGATGCATTTCATGATAGCTTGACTTGGTATGGCCATACCATTTCATGATAGTTTGGATTTAGAAATAGTACCCTTCCTTGGAAAGCTTGGACTTGCATAATGAGATGCTTTCTATGATAGCTTGGTCTAGCATAAAGAGGTGCTTTTCCTTGGTAGCCTTGAATTGGTAAATAGTAACCATTCATGAATGATGTTTTAGCTTGGATTGGTAAGATTATATGCCTTCCATGGATAGTAGAAATAGCTAAAGGGGACTAGTCCCTAGTCAAAGTAGCATAGTTATGATTAAACAAGATTACTTCAAGGAAGTATCGTAAGTATGTCTTAATATGAGCTTTCTAGTATGATGAATGATTAGCTTGGATTGTTGCTAGAGTTGCCTTCCTTGATAGGTATGACTAGAGGGGAAATGACCCAAGTCTCAACTAATGATAAGTGAGGTTACTTCCAGAAGTATTCCTCTCATAATATGATGATTTATGTGCATTGATTATGCTTATGACTTTTGTACTATCTCTTATGCTTATGGGTTATGTCTTACGTTGACTAATGCTCATGCTATGCTTATGTTGATGATTTATGCTAGCTATCATATTTAGTACATCTTTGTACTAACACATACTCCTACCTACATTTCTTATCCAAATGTAGGGTCCATCGATATCGACTCTCATCCCCGTGGCTAGGATCATAGTAGATCAAGAGTTGAAGATTGGTGAGTCCTCATAGCATTCGAGGATTAGACTACCATTTCCTTTTGCCTTTTTATGTTTTGAACTATTGTATAGGATGTGTCCCAAAGATATTCATGTTTTAGATGGTTTGAGACAAAGTGTATTAGACTTCCGCTTCGTTTTATAAGACTTTGATTATGTTGAAAATGTTTTAAATTTCCACTAAATTCTGTTACCTTATGTTATGAAAGCTAAGTGGCTTGTATAAGGCATCTTAGGGTCTTGTACGCCATGTTACATTTAGGGTGTACCCTTGGGTCCCGACACCTCCACTTAAAAACTAGCTCATTAGGAAACTTGGAACTTAACTACTTAAGTTATGATAAACGAGGCATAACATGCATGAAACCAGTACATACCTAGAATAACATCAAAGTCTACCATATCTAACTCGAATAAGTCAGCCATGGTGTCCTTGTGATTGACAAAAATGACACAATCAGGATAAACTGTCTCAGCTAGAATAGACTCACCAACAGGTGTAGAAATACTGAAGGGATCAAGAAGTTTTTCAGGAATAATATAGAACCTGAAAGAAACATATGGAGTCACAAAAGATAGACTTGCACCTGGATCTAGCAATGCATATACATCAAAAGTAAAGACTTTGATTATACCAGTGACAACATAAGGTGAATTCTCTTGCTCTTGGCGATTGGTAATAGCATACTGACGATTTGCTCCTCCTCCTGTCCCTGAAGTAGCTCCTCTAGGTGCAGCTCTGTCTGGTGGATCCACTGAAGAAGATTGAGCTCTGTTGCCCCATTACCATTACCCTGTCTGTTCTTAGGGCACTCTCTCATGAAGTGACTATTCTGACCACACTTGAAGCAACCAGTGGAGACATCACGACACTCTCCTGGGTGGTTCCTACCAAACTTAGCACATGCAGGAGTCCCATTACCTCCTTTTGCTACACTACCTTGAGACTATGCAAGTCTAGCTCTGAAGTTCTGAGAATTTTGTTTCTTGAACTCACCTTTGTTCTTTGGTGCAGGTGCACTAGCAGATGATGGAGCGGGTCCATTTTGCTTTTGTTGAAAATATAATCGGTTTGCATTACTCTTCTGCTGCCCGGACTCATTTGCTAGTGTCTTGGCCTTTTTATTCTGAAATTCTTCTCTATTTCTCTGCTTATCTTCCTCATCCTTCTGCACATGGATCGTCAGCCTTTCTATGTGTATGTCCCCTATCTACATCGTAGCCTTACCCTTTTTGCTTGGCAATCAAGATTACCCAGACACAAACATCTCATCCTGCTCCTCATGTCAGCAACCATTTCCTGGGTATAGCGGGAAAGTTCAATGAACTTGAGGCTATAATCATGTACACTCATGGATTCCTGCTTAAGAGTGAGGAATTCTCGTACATTTGCCTCTCTCAGTTCACAGGGAAAGAAACACCCACAAAGGCACTTTCGAACACAGCCCAACTCACAATTGGGTCACCCTTAGCTCTACTCTTCTTCCATTGGTCGTACCATGCTCTAGAACAACCCTTTAGTTGGTATGCAGCTAGTTCTACACGCTCAATATAAACAACATGTATCACCTCAAACACTTTCTGCAATTCTTCCACAGTTTTCCGGATCCTCAGTGACACTTGAACTGGGGAATTCTAGAGGATTCATCCTTAAAAACTCACGGATCCGGAATGTATCAGCCACTTACTGTCGATTACCTCTTTGTTGCCCAACTTGGTTGGTCACAACTTGACTCAACATCCGGATATCATCCCAGAACTTAGAATTAGTGACCTCTCCTTGGGATTGCACTTCTGGTACGTTGGGACCCCTTGATCCTAGGATCAACATTCCTCTAAGTAGGACGACCTCGAACAACTCTTCGTGGAGGCATGATCTGTAAGATACGCGCAAGCACGAATTAGAAAGAAACTTTATAAAGTTGAACTCTATCGCACGAAAAGAGTATGAAAGAAGTGAGACCGTTTCTAAATGTTGTAGCCTCCTAATTATGGATGTGACGCGCTTCACACCGATAACTAGGACTCTACAGACATGACTTCATAGACATCCTAGGACTCTTGAACTTTGTGCTCTGATACCAAGTTTGTCACACCCTGATCCTACACCCTGGACGTGGTCGGTACTCGAGAACCATTACTGGCCCCAAGCAAACCCTTGGCCTGGCTTAACTCTCAACAGAAGACTTACTCAACATATGATGAACTTAAATATAAAGCTTTAACTCAAATATCTCAAATGATTAACTCAGAATATAAGAAAATATGCAAATAGCCAGAAATAGGCAACTCAAGTCTTTAAAACATTTAACAAAATAAAATAAACAGACTTCTCAAACTCTACTGTCTATCTATGAAGCCTCTAATACTATGAGAGATGTCGGGACAAGAACCCCGATCATCCTAACAAAAACTGAAATAATAGAAATAAATGAGGGATCCTCCGGAAGCAAGGAGGCTCACCAAAAAACTCTTGGACTACAAGTGGTATCAACGAAGCGCCTGTTGATGACCTTGATTACCTGTATCTGCATCATGAAAGATGCAGGCCAAATGACGTCAGTACATGGAATGTACGAGCATGCAAGGGAGAAATCTAAAACATGACATAAGCTTGAATTGGAAACTGAAGAAACATACTCACCTCATCTCAACTCAAGGTACTCAAAATCAGAAATACTCAACTCAGTTCACTATAAAAGCAACAAAAGAGATGCATTATAAAGAAAGATTATAAAATAGTAGATAACAACTCGATGTATTTGAAAATACAGTAATAAATTAGTTTGTATCTAAAGATACAAAATAACTTAATTTGGGAGATTCTCTAACCGACAACCATCACTATGATATGTGATGATACATTGTCTTACCCATGCTGCCAGAACTGTCCTATACCTTGCCGGGGTATATAACTCCTCAAATGAGTGGATACAATAATCTATGCTTAAAAAACAATAAAGAATCATTTAAAAAGTATGACCCTTTCTACCTTGAGTTATCTGAACTTGTCTCTATATCGGTGCTCAATCTTTCTCCTAAAATATAACCCAGCTCATATGTTTAAAATATTTTGTCATCCTCAAACTTTGAGATTATTACTCAAAAGGTTTCTCTTAAAAGAGATAGTACTCAAAACTCCTCATGAACTCATTTGGAAATCGGTGTTTCCTCTCACTTTTAATGTAAAATCATTTCCTCTTGGGAATACTTAGTTCCCATATATCATTTTAAAAAAAAATGAACTCAACTCTACTCATCCTCATACTTAAGTACTCAAGTCTTAAAACAAGTTTTAAAAGATTATAAAAGACTTATCAAAATGACTCGAAAGAACTCTAAAGACTTTACTCTTAACTTTACCTTGAATTTGAATTATGAATTCAAGGTTATGATTCATGTTATTATAAGGAGTAAAGGTACACTTTAAAATAACTTAGATGGAGCAAACAACTCAAAAATGGTGGGGGCAGGCAACCCTAGCGCACTACTGGCGCGGAGCGCCATCCCCTAAATTTCATATACTCAAATGTGGCGCACTGCTGGAGAGCCGCCCCAGCCCCTCCCCAGAACATTCCGATGAATTTGCTTCTTCAATTTTTGGCCCTAATTCTCCTAGAATCAAATGGTTTCTTTCCAACTCACTTAGATCCAAATACCTAACATACGTGCATGAAAATCTACTAAAAAACAACCCTTAAACTCCTAATATTTATCTCAAGAACTGATCAAACTCATCATAAACGATTTAACTGGACAGGCTGACTTCGAACATGCATATCTCCCTCATCTAAACTTGAAACTTAGCAAACTCGGTGGCGTTGGAAAGAGGATTCAAAGTCTTTTCAATTGATATCTTATGGGCCACCTAAATCATCTTGTACTGAAAGTTATGGTCGTTTGAAGTTGACCCAAAACTCACAACTTAAGCATAACTTGCAAAAATTCTCAAATTAGCTCTTTCCAAATTAGTTCTTTCTAAATTTAGCTCTTTTCTAAGGCGGGATGTTACAATATGTTAAACAGTGTAATTACACCAAATCCAATTATCATGATGGCTTTCCAAATAAGCCAATAGAAAACATCATTGATCCTGAAATCAAACTATATCAAATGGCATAGTAAGAGTGGTATTAGTACAAGCAACACGTACCAGAAGACATCATCGATTGACCCGAATCCACCACATAATATCATGTAATTATTCAAAAGAAAACATATCACCCAAAATCATACAACCCCGGTCTTTTTACAAAATCTCTTACTCTTGAATTCATAAACTCTACCCGAACCCTTTCTACTTCATTCAACTAGTCACGAGTAGGAGGAGAAGAAGTGTCGTACCCTATTGTTAAGCCCTAATCTTGGGGAGGCGCAATAGGCACCCGATGCCTCACCTGACCGATCATACAAAACATAATTCATATAATTAAACCCCTAAACTACTTAGGCCAATTAGACAAACATATCAACACATATACCCAACAAATAAGGAAAGCAGAACAGGCAAACAAGATCTCTTTAAGGGGTAATCTGCTTGAAAAACAACCAATCATGACTATACACATAAGGACGACAAGGCCAAAACAAAGAACGTAAGCTAACAGTAAGGCCAACATGGCCATTCCAAAACATACAAAGACATACCACAGGTCTACAAGCCTCTAAGAGTGTCTTATACATCATATAGTCGGGATAGGACCCCGAATACCCATCACTATACATATGAACTACAACTTCACACCATATATTCAGGAGCTACATGAGAAGTGAAACTTACCAACAAAATGCAGTATGAGATTGTCACCTACTGGAGGGATCTATTTGAACCTGCAACATGAAATGTTGCGCCCTCGATAATGGGGCGTCAATACAAATAACATGAACCGGTATGTAAGACATTAAATAAAAATATAAAAGGCAACAATAGAAATATTTGAACCTGAAGATCCAGGAGGCATATAAATTGTACTCAAGGATCTTTCTAACATCATATACACAACAACTTGAAATTTATAACATAAATGTCTTGCTACCTTATAAGCATCGTCATGGGCTCAAAGGATTCAATGTTATAAATGGGGCATCGTCAAGGGCCCAATTTAATACAACAAATTGGAATCGTCAAGAGCCCAATATAATACATCAAAAGGGCACCTAAATATTATGCAATAGGAAGGCATCATTAGGGACCCATGTTGTCACACCCCAAACTCAAGGGGGGTAATTGGCTCTTAATGCCAGAACTCAGGCCCAACCCAACCCAGCTGAACCATTTGCTACTAGCGCGTGGCAGCCACACACAATCAAAAAACAAACAAGTATATCTCGGTTTAAAATTAAGCCCTCGACCGGCAAGGCCCCTGTCAACAGATCTATAAAAGAAACAGCTACTCCCAAGAGTTCATATAAAGAAATAGCCAACAAGCACATAAGTCCTGATTGGGCCGTCGATGCCACCATGATCTCTATAGTGAAACTGAAAGCATGTATATATCAATACAATACATCAAACACCTAACAAGTATCAGCAAACCAACAAACTAGGCCAGCATGGCCATAACGTAGCTGTACACCCCACACACTAGTCTGCAAGCCTCTAAGAGTAGTAAAGATTGGCGGGACAGGGCCCAACCTACCCATAAAAATATATACAACAAAAGCTAACAAACCTCCCAACTCTGCCAGCTCCGGAGGAAAGGGGCTAGCCAACCAGATAGAAGTCAATCCTACTGCTGAGGAGGTCTACTGGGTTGTCTATCGGGTCCTGCATACATGAATGCAGTGCCCCCAGGCAATAGGGCTTCAGTACAAAATAATGTACAAAGTATGAAAGGCTATAGACTAAATGAGTAAGTATCATAATATACCAAAGGTAAAGAAATCAAATTTAGATAAGCATGCTAACCCACTACTGAATCTAAAAAATATAATAATGATAAAAGAGCAACCTAACCAAGACCCCATAAGCTCGATAGGTACAAACAACATACCACCTACCTAGGCCCCCATAAGCCCAGAAGGTGCCAAATCAATCTACATAACCCTATCGGTAGCCCCTTGTCTTTGTAAGAAGTCACATAGCCTTTTTGGCGACAATATAGCCTCGTAGGTAGCACATAGCCCTCTTAGGTAACATCATAGCTCTGTGAGCTGCACGTAACCCTCTTTTGCATCACATAGCCCTGTAGGCAACACATAGCCCTCTTTGGCGTCAAAACAGCCCCGTAGGCAACACATAACACTCTTTGGCATAAATATAGCCTTGTGGCAACACATAGCCCTCTTAGGCAATAACATAGTCCTATTAGATAACATCATAGCCCCCATAGGCAGTTCATAGCTCAACAACTAACCACAATAGCCCCAAGGGAGATAACAAACAATTGAATAAGCTAAAGGTGAGCAATTTAGCTATAAACAATATATATATATATATATATATATATATATATATATATAGTTTCCAAGTCGTTCCTAACTCAGGGTTGAAATCGACCATCTCTAACTCTACCAGGTCTACAGAGGTCTGTCGGTCGATAATTTCTATAGTGCAACCTCGATAGACTCTCCTGGAAATAATAGACTCTCCAACTGGTGTAGATATAATAAAGGGTCGATCTAATGACTCTGCTACTATACATAAGTTCCCCGCAATAAGTGGGGTAACATAAGACAGAGTAGATCCAGGATCTATCAAATCCTAAACACAATGAGAGCAAACAATTATTGCACCTGTCACAACATCTGGTGATGACTCTGAGACCTGTCGGCCGGCTAGTGAATATGTATGGTTCTGGCCACTACCAGAACTAGATGCTCCCTCTCTGCCTCTACCTCTACTTGCTAAAGTCTGGGGTCCATGCCCTGTAAGCTGTGTTGATGAGGAGGAACCTACTACTGACCCGGTCGACTGACCTATACCACCTATTCCCCTGCTCTCTACAAGAATAACAACCTGTGGAAACCTTGCCTGCACTTCCTAAAATGCATCATACCTCAAGTATTGCAACGTAGAGGTGCTGTCCTAGCCTGGCCTGAGCCTCTCTGCTACTGAGAGCCTGATGCTCGTGAACCCTCACCTGAGCCTGACGATCAAATCTACTACCTTGGAACTGTTGTGGTGAAGGTCTACATGGCTTTCTAGAATATTGAGGTTTTGGATCACCCTGAAAATCTCCATGTGAACTAGCAGGCCTATCCCTCTTCTGTCTCTCTCTATCGACCCTCTCAGTCATATACTATAGATGTTGGCCATTCTCTATGCCTTGTGCAAAGGCCTGAATTTGCGAGATATCCATATTATCATTTAGTGCAGCAGTAGAACATACGTCGATATAGTCTGAGTTAAGCCCTCCCATGAATCTATGCACCCTGTCATGTATGGTATCAACAAATGCTGGTGCATATCTAGCCAATGAATCAAATCTCAGCCCGTACTCTCGGACACTCATGTTACCCTATCGGAGGTTCAGAAACTGGTCCACCTGGCCATCCCTAATCTCTTGAGGCAAATAGTGAACTATGAAAGCTTCTGCAAAGCTATCCCAAGTGGGTAGAGATGCATCTTTTCCTCTAGATCTCTCCCAGCTTCACTGAGGCATGCATGACTCAAAAGATCCTATGAAGCTGATCAACAAAGTGCTGAGGGTCCTCTTTGCGATCTGTCACTATAAACTGTGGAGGATTCAAGGCAAGAAATTCATGAACACTCGAACTTTCGGGACCTTCAGAAGGTCCGGCAACATCTGGCGCAACTGGCTGGCATTGTGTTGCTACTAACTGTGCTAACATACATATTACACTCTTGAAATCCTGGTCAGATGGAATAAGAGGAACTAGATGTGGTACTGTTGGTGGTGTCAGGGGTCTTGTAGCCCTCGGATGCTCTTGAAGCTGTGGAGAAGCTATAGGGGGCTGAGAAGATGTATCCCCCTGGGTTTCACAATGGGCTACCTCCACTTGTGGTACCTTTCTAGCGCCCTCGCTTGCAGCTGTATCTAGCCCCTAGCTAGCTGTGGTCTGTTTAGTGTCATCCATCTCTATCTACATACAAATATCAATTATAAGCCAGAATCCTCAACCCTTAAGACACCGCTTTATAGCACGAGGTGAGCAAAAGAAGGATAGTAATTCTAATATGCTCGGTAGCTTCTTGCTCATCGAATGTGGTGCACAACACATTTATAAACAAGACTCTACTAAACATGGCATGCAGACTCCCTAGGATACGACGTTGCTTTGATACCACGTTTGTCACGCCCCAAAATCAAGGGGCGTAACTGACTCCTAATGCCAGAACTCAAGCTCGACCCGACC
The DNA here is from genome assembly GCF_900185275.1 of Solanum verrucosum. Lineage (NCBI taxonomy): Eukaryota > Viridiplantae > Streptophyta > Magnoliopsida > Solanales > Solanaceae > Solanum > Solanum verrucosum. Next base: position 2,054,166 of record NW_026020407.1, read on the forward strand.
CCGCTGAACCATTTGCTACTAGCGCATGGAAGCCACACGCAATAAAGAAAACAAACAAGTATATCTCGGCGTAAAATTAAGCCATCGGCCGGCAAGGCCCCTGTAAAAAGATCTATAAAAGAAACAACTACTTCCAAGAGTTCATATAAAGAAATAGCCAACCAGCACAAAAGTACTGATTTGGTTGTCGAGGTCACCATGATCTCTATAGCGAAACTGAAAGTAGGTATATATCAATACAATACATCAAACACCTAACAAGCATCACCAAACCAACAAACTAGGCCAACATAGCCAAACGTAGCTGTAGACCCCACAGACTAGTTTGCAAGCCTTTAAGAGTAGTAAGATTGGTGGGACAGGGGCCCAACCTACCCATAAAATATATACAACAATAGCTAACAAACCTCCCAACACAGGCAGCTCCGAAAGAAAGGGTCTAGCCAACCAGATAGAAGTCAATCCTGCAGCTAAGGAGGTCTACTGGGTCGTCTGTCGGCTACTGCATACATGAATGCAACGCCACCAACCAATGGGGAGTCAGTACAAAATAATGTACATAGTATGAAAGGCTATAGACTAAATGAGTAAGTATCATAATATACCAAAGGTAAGGAAATCAAATTTAGATAAGCATGCTAACCCACTACTGAATCTTAAAAATACAATAATGATCAAACAACAACCTAACCAAGACCCCATAAGCTCGGTAGGTACAATCAACATACCACCTACCTAGGCCCCCATAAGCCCAGAAGGTGCCAATTCAATCTACATAACCCTATCGGTAGCCCTTTTTTTTGTAAGAAGTCACAAAACCCTTTTAGGCAAAGAAATAGCCTCGTAGGTAGCGCATAGCACTCTTAGGCAGAATCATAGCTCTGTGGGCTGCACGTAGCCCTCTTTTGCATCACATTGCCCTCTTTGGCGTCAAAATAGCCCCGTAGGCAATACATAACACTCTTTGGCATCAATATAGCCCCGTGGCAACACATAGCCCTCTTAGGCAATAACATAGTCCTATTAGACTACATCATAGCCTCCATAGGCAGTTCATAGCTCAACTGCTAACCATAATAGCCCCAAGGGCGACAACAAACAATTGAATAAGCTAAAGGTGAGCAATTTAGCTATAATATATATATAGTTTCCAAGTCGTTCCTAACTCAGGGTCGTTCTTAACAGATTATGAGTCCATATAATGAGGGTTTTTAACTACTCAATCAGCTAACCATTCACAATTACATCTACAAGATAACCAACAATAACTACCTTACTATATCACTCCCAAGCTCTAAGGAAATATGCCGAACGAAGGGAATAGCCTTAACATACCTTTTCCTTTATAATTTATGCTGAAAATACTTCTGCCCGCACCACTACAACACTAAAAAAGAAGGTAAAATCAATCAGTAATTAAGGACAAGAATTACTACGACAATCAATATGGATTCCTATCGTAAATTACTATCCAAGACCTAAGGTATCCATAAACTAATAAAAGATGGTTCCTACCTTTCTTTACATGCCCAAAACACATAAATAAAATCCAACCACTGAAAAAACTATGTTGCTACAGCCTCCACGGAGCTACACCAGTCAATTCACCATGAACACTATACAAAAACGAGGAGCTCGTGAAGTAGGGCAATTTTTGATAAGGAGCCCAGAAGAGATTATGAACACACAAGGATGATTTGAGGAGAATTTTTCTGATTTTTGTGGGTTTCTTACGAGTTTGAATAAAGAAAAATGAAGAAGATGCTATCTTATAAGCTTCCACCGACTTAGGGGACCCACCTCACGTGCCTGCTTTCACAGTCTCACAAAAACGCAAATATCTCTCTGTTCTGCAATCGTATGAACAAACCGTTTGATGAGTTAGAAACTAGACTCGTAGACTTTGATTTAATGGGTCATGGGCCCCATAAAACTTTATATAATGGGAGTAAACTTCCAAGACATTTGACCCAAATTTCAGAGAAATCTTTAAAAAGGAACTTACGATAACTTTCGCCAACTTTTATTTTGCGACTTACCTTACTTCAAAACTTGAGAAATAACCCTTGAACACTTAAAATATAACATACCACATCATTCTTAATGTATTACTCACCCTCTTTGCATTTTCACAAAGGTACGAGTTAATTTAGAAATTTTGAAAAGTCGAGGTGTTACATCTTTCCCCCGCTTAGAAACATTCGTCCTCGAATGAAAAATCCGAGTCACACGATTATGTCCCTAGGAGTTGACAAAGTATAGGTAAATTATTCTTTGTGAATGTGACTATCCACAACCTGAAACACAAAATTTCTAACCTAGGCATCTCACAGGACGACATAAATAGCTAAGCACTATACCTCCGCATTAACAGTGAGAGAAAAACTACAACGAAAACAACCATAATAATAAGAAATAATATAAACTAATAGATATGTATCTTACCTTACTTCACTAATATAAACTAATATGCTAACACCCTGGGGTATGAAACAAGTGAGGATATTTGGACCTCATGCCATCCTCAGTTCCCAGGTCACCTCTTCTCTATTCTTGTTTCTCCACAATACTTTAACCGAAGCAACCTCCTTGGTCCTCAATTTACAGACCTGTTGATCTGATATGGCACCTGGAGTTTCCTCGTAGGAAAAATCCTCTTTGATCTGAACATCCTCAACTAGGACAACCCGATAAGGGTCTCCGACGCACTTCCGTAACATCGATACATGGAAAACTGGATGAATAGATTCTAGCCCCGAAGACAATTCTAACTCAAATGGCACTTGTGCTACCCTCCGAAGGATTCGGTATGGCCCAATGAATCTTGGAATAAGCTTGTCTTTCTTGCCAAATCTCAGAACACCTTTCATAGGCGAGACTTTTAAGAATACCTAGTCATCGACACAAAACTATAAGTCCCTTCGTCGTACATTTGAGTATGACTTCTGTTGGATTTGAGATGTTAGCAACCTCTCCCGAATGAGCTTAACCTGCTCCACTGTTTGATGTACTAGGTCACATCTAATCAACCCTAACTCACCTACCTCGAACCATCCAATGGGGGATCTACATTTTTGCCCATACAAAGCTTCATAAGGTGCCATCCCGATGCTAGAATGATAACTATTATTGTATGCGAACTCAATAAGAGGTAAGTGGTCATCCCAACTTCCATTAAAGTCCAACATGGATGCTCGTAGCATGCCCTCAATTGTTAAAATGGTGTGTTCAGCTTGGCCATCTGTCTGAGGGTGAAAGGCGGTACTGAGATTAACTTGCGTCCCTAATCCTTCCTGGAAAGACTTCCATAAGTTAGCGGTAAATTATGCACCTCGATATGAGATAATAGATATTGGGACACCGTACACCTAACAATCTCTCGGATGTAAAGTCCTGCATAATATTTAGCTGTGAAAGTAGTCTTTATTGGTAAGAAATGGGCTGATTTTGTTAGTCTGTCAACAATTACCCAAATAAAGTCAAACTTATGACATGATCGAGGTAACCCTGTAACAAAATCCATATTAATTGCTTCCCACTTCCACAAAGGAATGGCTATCTTCTGGACTAGCCCAGCCGGCTTTTGGTGCTCAACATTCACCTGTTGGTGTTTAGGACAATGTGCCACAAACTCAGCAACGTCCTTCTTCATCCTGTGCCATCAACTGATCTCCTGAATATTATGGTACATCTTCGTCCAACCAGGGTGAATAGAATAACGGGAATGATATGCCTCTTCCATAATTTGATGCCGAAGCCCTGCAACATCCGGAACACACAATCGACCACTATATTTGAGGGCTCCATATCCTGCTATATCAAATTCTACAGACTGCTGATCCTGAGCCTTGGCACTGAGATGCTCTAAGCTAGGATCCTTCTGTTGCCGTTCTTTTACCTCCACAACTAAAGATGATACAATTGTGTCCTGAATTGTGACCCCACTATCTTCTGCCTCTAATAATCTTACTCCCAAGATAGCTAACTGATGAAGCTCTCATGCTATCTCACGCTTCTCAACACTTAAATAGGATAAACTACCCATAGATATTCTACTGAGGGCAACAACTACCTCATTCACCACTCCTGGATGATATAAAATATCTACGTCGTAGTCTTTGAGTAACTCAAGCCATCGATGTTGTCGCAGATTTAACTTCTTCTGTCTAAATATATATTGAAGGCTTTTATGATCTGTGAAGATGTCAACATGAACACCATACAAATAGTGTCTCCAGATCTTTAATGTATGCACAACTGCAGCCAACTCTAAATCATGGGTCGGATAGTTCTTCTCATGCTTCCTCAACTGCCTTGAAGCATATGCGATAACCTTACCATGTTGCATTAGAAAATTTCCCAACCCAACACTAGAAGCACCATAGTACATTATATAGCCTTCTGAACCCTCTGATAATACTAGAACTGGTGCTGATGTCAACCTGTCCTTCAACTCCTTGAAACTATGCTTGCAAGTCTCAGTCCACTGGAACGTAACTGTTTTTTGAGTCAGCTTTGTTAATGGTGCTGAAAGTGAAGAAAACCCCTCTACAAACCTTCTGTAGTACCCAACGAACCCTAAGAAACTACGAACCTCGGTCGGAGTCATAGGTCTGGGCCACGTTTTTAGGACCTCAATCTTTTGTGTATCAACCGCAATGCCTGCATCTGATACAATATGGCCTAAGAAAGTTACAAAGTTCAACCAGAACTCACACTTAGAAAACTTTGCATAAAGTCTCAATCTCAAAGAATCTGAAGGACTGCTCGCATATGATTTGCATGCTCGGCTTTTAAACGTGAATACACCAAAATTTCATCAATAAATCCAATCACAAACAAGTTTAGATACAGCCTGAATATACTATTCATCAGGTCCATAAACACTGCTGGGTTATTAGTTAATCCAAAAGACATTACCAAGAACTCAAAGTGTCCATATCTAGTTCTAAAAGCTGTCTTTGGAGCATCTTTCTCCCGAACTCGTATCTGGTGGTACCCTGATCTTAAATTAATCTTTGAGAAGCACTCAACACTTTGTAATTGATCAAACAAGTCATCGATCCTCAGAAGGGGATACTTATTATCTATAGTCACCTTATTTAGCTGTCGCTAATTGATACACATTCTTAGTGAGCCATCTTTCTTCCTCACGAATAACACTGGTGCACCTGATGGCGAAGCACTACGTCTGATAAAGTCTTTATCCAACAAGTCTTTCAGCTAATCCTCCAACTCCTTTAGCTCAGCAGGAGCCATTCTATAAGGAGGGATAAATATGGGTTGTGTACTTGGTAGCATATCGATAGCAAAATCAATTTCTTGTTCTGGAGGGATACCAGTGAGCTCGTCTGGAAATACATCTAGAAACTCATTAACTACCGGTATACACTGAAGAGTCGGTGGTTTTGCATCTATATCATGAACGCGAACAAGATGATAAATACAACCCTTAGTGATCATCCTCCTCTCCTTAAGATAGGAATTAAACCTACCTTTCGACATTGCTGTATCGCCTTTCCATTCCAGAACTGCCTCTCCTGGAAAGTGGAATCTAACAATCTTTGTCAAACACTCAACATTAGCATAACAAGACGCTAACCAGTCCATACCCATAATGACGTCAAAATCGACCATCTCTAACTCTACCAGGTCTACAGAGGTCTGACGGTCGATAATTTCTACCATGCAACCTCGATAGACTCTCCTGGCAATAATAGACTTACCAACTGGTGTAGATACAATAAAGGGTCGATCTAATGACTCTGCTACTATACATAACTTCCCCACAACAATTGGGTAACATAAGATTGAGTAAATCCAGGATCTATCAAAGCATAAACACAATGAGAGCAAAAAATGAATGCACCTGTCACAATATCTGGTGATGACTCTGAGACCTGTCGGCTGGCTAGTGAATATGTATGGTTTTGGCCACTACCAGAACTAGATGTTCCTTCTTTGCCTCCGCCTCTACCTCTACCTACTGAAGTCTGGGGTCCATGCCCCTGTAGGCTGTGCTGATGAGGAGGAACCTACTACTGACCTGATTGACTGACCTATACCACCCTGACCTATGGTCGCGAAGTAGGGCAATTTTCGATAAGGAGCAAAGAAGAGATTATGAACACACAAGGATGATTTGAGGAGATTTTTTCTGATTGTTTTGGGTTTCTTACGATTTTGAATGAAGAAAAATGAATAAGATGCTATCTTATAAGCTTCCACCGACTTAGGGGACCCACTTCACGTGCCTGCTTGCGCAGTCTCGCGAAAACGTGAATATCTCTCTATTCTGAAGCCGTATTAACAAACCGTTTGATGCGTTAGAAACTAGATTCGTAGAACTTTGATTTAATGGGTCGTGGGCCCCATAAATATTTATATATTGGGAGAAAACTTCCTAGACATTTGACCCAAATTTCAGAGAAATCTTTAAAAAGGAACTTACGATAACTTTTGCCAACTTTTATTTTGCGACTTACTTTACTTCTAAACTTGAGATACAACCCTTGAACACTTAAAATATGACATACCACATCATTCTTAATGTATTACTCACCCTCTTTGTCGTTTCACGAAGGTACGAGTTAATTTATACGTTTTGAAAAGCCGGGGTGTTACACATCTATACTACTTCAAATGAATGCCATCAAAGTCCCTTTAATAATAAAATTTATATTCTTATTTGCTATGTAACTTATCTACGTACTAAACAAGGAAATGACTTGGGACCCTTGTCATAAAATATTTTAGATTCAACTAGTACAAGTAGACGAAGGATGGTCGTGAATAGAGACTCGACAACTCTTACCTTACTTCCTCGCTTTAACTTTCTTTTTGATTAGCTTCTCGACATTTAACTTCATGGAGATTAAATCTTAATTAAACTCTAATTATATGTAAATAACCATTTACTTATCAACAAGATGTTTACAATCAATATATTGGTTAACTCTTTGATTCTGAAGAATAAAGTACATACAACAGTACGTTACTTAGACTGTCTCTCAATACATGTCGTTAATACAAAAGATTCACACCGAATGAAAATTAAGAGGGCCATTAGATACATTTCAGTCAGTTAACTTGGCAACACGATAAACCTTACCCGTTACAACACATTAATCTACAATGAACAACAATAAAACTCATATTAAGCTAGATGATAACTAGTACACAATTAACCGAGCAAAAAGCTTGTTTCCTAACTAACAACTCAACACTCTACAACACTTATGCTTCTCTTCCAGTTGAATATCAACAAGAACCAAAACTATAGAGATCAGTCCCAAACGTTACAGCCACAACAACATCCAGAAAACACCTTAAAACAGCCCAACTTCATATAACAATCTAAATACAATTTTTCAACCGTATAATCGTATGTCCTAGATTACATGACTTAACTATTAATTTACTTCATTAAAATAAATATGAAGAGTGCTATTATTACCTCAAAGCATCAGTAAGACACCAAATAAATGAGACTTTTTCCACTTGAAGAATCCTTCAGCCCACAAGCAAAGAGGAGGAAACAAGTAACACAACCTGTATGAACTTTCTAACGGGGAAATTACCATGAAGTCTTAAAGGTTTTGTATTTGATTAAAGGAGAACTCTTAGAGAGAGTTTAGAACTGCTATGTATACTGAATCGGGCAAAAAAATTGAGACTAATCTAGGACGTAATATGTCCACCGACTTCAGGGACCCATCTTATAGACTGCATATGCAGTCTCACTAAAATGTGAATATCTCTCTACTCTAATATCGTATCGACAAATGGTTTAATGTATTGAAAACTAGACTCGTAAACCTTCAATTTGATATGATGTAGGTTCTCTAACTCTTTTTTAGATTTGGAGATATGCCTGTTCAAAGATAGGCAATATACGGGACTGTTTTGGAACACTTTGTCACAATGAACCTCTAAGTCGAACTTTTGTGTTAAGTCTTTCCTTGGCTTGGAATTGGTTTTTAAACTTCAAATACTTCAATATACATTTCTTAATAAAAAAGGTGATTTATATCCTCATTTCCATTTTTTTGACGTCAACTTAGCAGCATATGTACTAGTAGTTACGAGGTGTTACATTCTTCCTCCCTTAGGGACATTCGTCCTCGAATGGAATCATTACTATAAAGGACAAGTCGTAAGGATGATTTTCTGAAATTTTAGCAGTCTCCTTCTTAAAATGGACTATCTCAAAACCTAGAAGGCAAAAGAATCCAACCTATGGGCCTCACTGACCGATACCATTACACAAGCAATTCTTAACTAATAAATACACATAAGTACTCATCACCTTTCCCCCCATATGATGAAAACTCATAATTCTTTTTGGGAACATACCTCATTCTTTTTTGAGTTGAATTGTTATACCTCCATTGCAAATATTGTCTTTAGAATTCAAAAAGACGGAGCTATTTTGATCTCATTTCCTCCTCGGTTTCCCACGTCATCTCTTCAACATTATTGTTCCTCCACAACACCATAACTGAGGACACTTCGTTAGTCCTAAGCTTTTGAACTTGTCGATCAAGAATAACAATTGGTAATTCTTCATAAGATAAGGTTTCTGTGATTTGGACATCCTCTATAGGCACAATACTTAAGGGATCTCCCATGCACTTCGGCAACATTGATACATGGAAATGGAATACACTGCCTCCAATCTAGAAGGTAACTCCAGCTTGTATGCCACTTTGCCTATCCGTTGAATAATTTTGTATGGACCGATGTACCTTGGTCTAAGTTTCCCTTTCTTACCAAAGCTCATGACACATTTCATAGGTGAAACTTTTAGGAAAATCCAATCATCAACTGCAAACTCTAAATCACGGCGTTGTAGATCTGAATATGATTTCTACCTACTCTGGGCTGTCTGAAATCTCCATCGAATACATTTCACCTTTTCTATTGCTTGGTGAACTAAGTTAGGTCCTAGCAACTCAACTTCTCCGACCTTAAACCATCTGATTGGCAGTCTTCACTTCCTACCATATAAAGCTTCATAAGGAGCCATTTTAATATTTGCAGGGAAAGTGTTATTGTATGCAAACTCAATAAGGGGAAAATGACCATCCCAACTACCTCTAAAATCCAGCACACAAGCTCACTACATATCTTCAAGCATTTTAGTAGTGCGCTCAGTTTGTCCATTTGTTTGTGGATGAAATGTTGTACTGAGATTTACTTGAGTACCCAAACACCTTTGAAAACATTTCCAAAAGTTAGCTATGAATGTAGAACCTCTATCCGAAATAATGGAAATTGGAACCCTATGAAGTCGGACTATCTCTTTGATGTATAGCTTGGCATAAACTTAAGCAGAGTAAATAGTTCTAATAGGCAAAAAATGGATTGACTTTGTTAGCCTATCGACAATAACCCATCTAGAATCATACTTCTATACAGTGTGGGGAAAACCTATAATGAAATTCATGTTAATAACCTCCCATTTCCATACCGGGAGTTCTATAGTTTGGGTTAATCCTCTCGGCCTATGATTCTCATTTTTACTTGCTGACAATTCAGACTTTAAGACACAAATTCTGCGATGTTCCTTCTTATGTTATTCCACTAATAGACCTCCTTGAGGTCATGATATATCGTTGTTGCCCTAGGGTGAATGGAATATCATGAGTGGTGAACCTCTGTCATTATTCTCTCTCAAAGCCTACCGCATCTAGAACACATAACTAACCTTGAGACATGAGAATCCCATCTTTTGTAAGTCTCAATATTGGTTTCTTCTTTTTGGGATTACCTCTTTTAATTCTATTAACTCTAGGTCCTCGTGTTGTCGTTGCTTCACCTCTAATACAAGTGGTAATTCCACTGCATTTTGAATTGTAACTCCTCCATCCCCTGAGTCAACTACCCGAACTCGCAAATTATCTAATTGATGGAATTCTATAAAAATTTCTACTTTTCCAAATTCAAGATGCTTTAAGCTTCCCATAGACTTGCGGTTGAGAGCATAAGTCATAATGTTAGCCTTGCCAGGATGGTACAAAATATCAACATCATAGTCTTTAGTTGTTCGAGCCATCTTCTTTACCTTAAATTCAAATCTTTCTACTTAAAGATGTATTAGAGACTCTTGTGATCTGTAAATATATCAATGTGTACCCCATAGAGATAATGACGCCAAATCTTTAAAGCAAATACAATAGCCAACAACTAAAGATCGTGAATTGGATAATTTTGCTTGTTTTTCCTTAGTTACTTGAGGCATATGCAATCATTTTGTGTTTTTGCATTAGGATACAAGCTAAGTCGATCCTTGAAGTATCACAGTAGAAAACATACCCTTCTGTCCCTTCTGGAAGAGTTAGGACTGGTGCAAAGATGCAAGCCTATCTTTCAACTCCTGGAAACATTGTTCGCACGCTTGTGATCATTGAAGCTTAGTTACCTTATGCGTTAACCTTGTCAATGGTGCTGCAATGGAGGAAAACCCCTCAAAAAACTGTTGGTAGTAGCCCGCTAGGCCTAAAAAACTATGAACCTCTATAGGAGTCACGGGCCTTGGCTAACTTTTTACAGCTTCAATCTTTTGATTATCAACTTTAATAACTTTGTCAGAAACTACATGGCCAAGGAAGGCCACTGAACTCAACCAAAACTCACACTTAGGAAATTTTACGTTTAATTGATGATCTTGAAGTTTCTGCAATAGCGCTCGTAGATGGTCCGCATGATCTACCTCAGACCACAAATATATTAGAATATAATCTATAAACACGATAACAAATATATCCAGGAATGGCTTAAATACTCGATTGATGAAGTCCATGAAAGTTGCTGATATGTTAGAAGCCCGAACGACATCACCAAAAATTCAAAATGACCATATCTTGTTCTGATGGCTGTCTTTGAAACATCACCACCTCTAACATTCAATTGGTGATACCATGACCTTATGTTAATCTTTGATAAACACTTGGAACCATGCAATTGATCAAACATATCGTCAATTCTTGGAAGTGGGTATTTATTTTTTATTGTGAATTTGTTTAGTTATCTATAATCTATACACATCCGCAATGATCTATATTTCTTACAAACAAATAAAACTGGTGCACCCCACGATGAGGTTCTAGGTCTAATAAAGCCTTCATCCAACAAATCTCTCAATTGTTCCTTCAATTCCCTCAGCTCGGTAGGAGCCATTATGTATGGAGGAATAGATATTGCCCGAGTGTTAGGAAGTACATCAATAGAAAAATAAAATTTTCTCTCTAGAGGAATGTCTGGAAGATCATCTGGGAATACCTTTGTAAATTCATTAACTATAGGAACTGATTGAAAAGTTGGTAGTCCTTCATCTGTACTTCCAACTCGAACTAGGTGATAATGCAGCCCTTTGAAATCATCTTTCGTGCCCTAAGATATGAAATAAACCTACCCTTAGCTGTGGCAATATTACCTTTCCATACAAGGGCTTTCTCACCGGGAAAATTAAATCAGACAACTTTAGTACGACAATTAACATTTTCATGACCTGAAGCTAGCCAATCCATACCTATAATAAGATCAAGAGCAACAATATTTAGCTCAAATAGATCAGCCAAAGTATGACAATTGCAAATTATTATTATACACTTTCGATAAATCTTTTTTTCTACAATTAACTCTCCAATTGGTGTAGATACAACAAGCGGGGTAAGTGATGAGTCCACAAATTGGACTCCTTTAGGGCTATATTTTAATAATAATTGTGTCCTCAAATGTTTATTTAGTCTAAATATCTGATGAAAACACTTAAGTTTCAGGTATTTGAAGTTTTAGTGGTAGCATGGACACTTAGGAGCAAAAAGGAACAAAAAGGCTGAAAAGAATGAAAAAGCTGAAACCTGAGCATCGCCAAAGGGACGCAGTTCTCCCTTTGTTGCAGCGCGCGAAGCCCTGAAGGAAAAGGATAAAAAAGGCAATGAAAAGAGTAGTCGGCGCTTCGCTGATCAGTTCCGCGAAGCAGAAGTATACTGCCCAATGATCCAGAACGCACAAATGTTGAAGGCAAAGCACAAACGACGATGAACTAGAAGAAGGGCGAATCGCCGAGTCATTCGGTGTTCGCGACTAACCTCGCTGAGTGATCCGCTAGCACTATTTTTTAAAGTCTATAAATACTAAACTCTTTACTAGTTTTGAAAGAGAGAGAGAGGAGAGTCTGAAAATTATTGTAATTTTGACTTTAGCTTTCATATTTTCTCTCAAGTTTTGGAGAGGGTTTGGAAAACTCGAAGAAGAAGAGGGTTCATCTCTTTCAATTTGGAAGCAGGTTGTTTGGATTCTTCACTCCTTGCCTAAGTTGAGACTTAAATCTTCATACCCATTTTATTTCAACATCATTGAAGGTATAAATTTCTATTTCTTGATGTGTGGCTAAAACCCCCAATTCTTGGGGTGTGATTTAGCGAATATGGGTTAAGATTGTTGTTGGGTCTTGCTTGCTGATAGATTAGATGTAGTTTAATGGTGATGTTGTCTAGTAGTTGTTGTTGAATCTAACAAATTTGTAGTTGAAAATATAAATTTATTTATGTGTTTATGGCTTGCTCGAGAGAGAGGTTGCGAAGCCAAGACTACTAGATTGATGGCCTAAGAAGTGGGTCGACATGAGGTTCAACTCGAGAGAGTGAACCCTAGCCCATATCCTAACACTCAACTCGAGAGAGTGAATGGGGTAAGGCGTAGGCTGGTCTTCATGCGGTAGGTGTGTGTTCGAGAGGAACCCATTTGAAACGGGGTAAGCTGCTCGAGAGAGAATTTATTCCCATGTATAGCTTAGCCTAGTCACTATTACTCTATAAATTTTCTATCGAAAGCATGTACCCAATAATTTAGATTAACCCGAATTCCGGTCACATCCCAAGAATCCCTTCTCATTACTTAGAAATCTTTGTTAATTTTATTGTTGTTACTTACTAGTGACAAAAACCCCCATTGTTAAGTGACACTCTTGTGTTCCCCTTTAACTTACAATGTTTTTAATCGTTAAAATCTTTAGCTACGGTTAACTTTAGCACATTTGCGCTTGACCACTAATTTTCATGCCCACTCCCTTGGGACTCGACCCTAACCCTTGGTTGGGTTATTATACTATTGCATGATCATAGATACTTGCATCGAAAGTTGTGTCATTGATTACACAAACATCAAAATGGCACGGCTGCCGGGGAGTGGTGTTATGTGAAAGTTTTTGGTTTAAGTCAAATTCTGCTTTCAATAATCATAGTTTACTAATCTTATTTTTAGTTTTGTTTTTCTTTAAATCTGTTGGTATAGGTAGGTTCCCTGAGCATGGCTGAGGGAAATGGTGGAAACCCTGCTGAGATGAAGTAAGAAGTCGAGAGGAACTTCACATTACCGCACTGGTAACTCAGCTGCACGAGTTGGCCAGCAAAATAATAGAGGTGGAAAACCACTGCAAGAGTCAAGGGAGGTACATACCTCCCCACGAGAGGAATCAGTCTAGATGCAAGGAGAACAATCGTGTCGAGGACACACTCCAAATCATTCTCCAAAAGATCACCGAACAAGATCAAATGTTGGAAGAGATGAATGAGAGTGTTGAAGTGTTGAATCAAATGGTTGGCTCTCATTCTAGATTGATCCAGCTGATTAGGACACTCCTGAATTATGCGGTGCCTCCACTTCACTCAAATGAACTACTAGGGTTACCTCTAACACTAGGGCCAACCCAACCAATGGGGAGTGAGTAAGGACTCACGTCGAGCCACAATGTTAAATAAGGCACTTCTTGGGAGGCAACCCAAGGTTTTAAATGCTTAAATTTGCTTTTATAAATAATGGTGTGTTAGTGGTGTAGGTTTGAATGAGGAAAGTTCTGAAAAATACATATTGGCGAGAAAATGGTCAGTCGGTGGACCGCCGAACAGGTTGGCGTGCCTGACCTGACCTACCATTTGGCTCAACTCAAGTTTAAATTAGAGCCTATATAATTCGGCGACCTTGAGAAGCAGTTCGGCGCATCGCCGACCAGGTCGGTGATCTCGACTTAGACCGCCATCTTGATCCCAAGAAATTGAACAGTCTATAACAATCGGCGGGACAAGGGACCACTTGGAGAATCGCCGAGTGGATTGGCGATTGCAACTAACGTCGCCGAACGAGCATGAACTGGATGGTTTATAATGGCCAAAAGATTCAAAACTTCAACTTCTTCACTTTCCATCGCTCATAATTCTCCGAAACTCGCACTAAGGTAGTATCTTCTTCAACTTAGCATTACTTTAGTTTGGGACTTGTGCTCGGAATTGGAATACTTTGCTGCCTAGCTTTTCAAAACTGATTTAATCAACATTGAAGGTTGGTTTCCTTTTCCCATATTTACATTTGAAAGTTTTGTACTCGTTTTCAATAATTGTCTCTTAGTGATGTGTACTGGGCCTTTCTGATAGGATTAGAATGATTACATGTCTGTTTTAATTCAAAAATTTTGCCTGTTGTTTGAATGTTGAATGCTCGTAATCTTAGTGCTATTTAATGAGTTGGGTCATGATTGCATGTTGTTTTGATTGATTGGGTGAACTCTGAGTATCCCATATTTGAGCTAAATGTTGAAAATCAATGATAGAGAAGGTGACACCACTCTTAAGAGCAAATATAGTCAATTGGCCAAATGTGGCAAATCCGGGAGATATCTGAGTATTCTAGGGTGATGGGTAGTATGGGTCTTGTTCAAATTTCGTTAGTGCATGCTTTGATTTTGCTTTCATGGTTTGACCCAACTCGCCAGATGGATTGAAAATGGTCACGTTGGACCATTTGGCGAGTTGGGTCAAACTCGCCGAATTGTTCGGCAGTTCGCCCAATGTCTCCATCTCGCCCTCTGTATGCTACCCCTGAGACCTTATGCACTGTAACTTTCAACGGACAAACCCTTGCTCGTCGAAAGCAGTCGGTGATTCGCCGAAAGAACTCTTTCAGCGCCGACTTGCGTTAATTGTTTAGCCAACCCATCGGCAAGCCCGATTTAGTTCACCAAATTGGCTCGGTGACTCGCCAACTTGATCGGTGAGTCTATCTGTAGAGAAAGTCACCATGCCTGAATTTAAGTTGTTTTCTTATCCTTTCTCGATCTCTTACAGATATGGTATACACAAATTTAACCGAGCAACTAGAGAAAAAGGCTAAAGACATTACGATCAATAAAGGAGGATCAAACCCTCCAAAGAGAAAAAGGGATGACCTCCAACCAGGAGATAAAGGCAAACAAAAAAAGCACATAGCAAGGAAGGGAACAAATGTTGAACTAGCTTTTTCTGAGCTGGAGGATGAGCAACCTTTGATGAATCAGAGGAGTGAACTCAGAGATAGAGCTCAACCCACATCTACCAGAACTCCTTTAGCTACCACTCCCCCGACTACTGAATTAGTGCCAACTCCAGCACCACCTCGACTAGCCCCATAACTCCCCGCTGCTCCACATCCACCCAAGTTGCTGAACAAATTAGAAGGCAATTGTTTACGAACCATTCTAGAAGAAAAGTTACTATCTGTGGAGGGCTTGGAAGGCAAGCACGCTGAGGTGCTTGACACACTCAAATATCATGAATTGGAGTAGTTCACTAGGCCACGGAGCCCTTACATTCCTTCATGGGTCCGGGAATTCTACTTACCCTATGGAGAGTTGGTCCCAAAGAATAAGACGAAAGCTAGTGAGTTTTGACCGGTGAAGTCAATTATGGTTAGAGGCAAGGAGGTGGAGTGTCACAACAATCATATTGATGTTGTATTGGGTCGACCACTGCACTCGGTTCTGCCCTACCAGAGTTTGCCTATTGTTCCATCCCTGGATGATTTGAAGGGTTGGTTAGCTCCTATGATCTCTAACACCACCCCGAGGTAGATGGAGGTAGGAGCTCCAATTGATAAGAGGGACATGAACATTGCCTCCCGGTACTGGTTTGGCTTCATCAGCAACACCATCATGCCATCCCAGAATGAGTCTATTCATCGTCATCGTAAGACGGCTTGCCTTGGTTCTATCATGGCTAGGAGGCGGATCGACTTGGGACAATTGGTTTCATAGGAGATGGCTATGAGAGCGTAACAGACACATACGTCTCTGCATTTTCCTGTTCTGATCATCGAGTTATGTCGTTGTGCTGGAGTACCCCGGGATCCTGCTAGCGATATAGAGGTCACCCCATCTTCCTCCACCGATATCCGGCATATAGAGGCAGAGTTCACACGAGAGGAGGTTGACAGGAGGAGAGAAGCTCCAACAGATTCTTCTCCAGAGGTCGATGTTGACTCATTACTAGCAGAGGCACCTTCATCTACTCCAGCTTTAGAGCTTTCAGGTATACCGGTTCCTTCTTCTCCTTCATAGACTCCAAGTGCCTCATCTTCCTCCTAGCCTACCAGGATCACTCATGCCATGATCCTGAAGATGGGGCAGCTGGACTATTCAACGGATGTGAGGGTGACGCAATTGGAGAGATCCATCCCAGGGATGATTAAAAGTGCCATCTTGATTGCACTAACCCCCCTCAGGACCACTGTTGATGATCTAATGGCCAGAGTCACTTCTTGCGGGAGCAGACAGGGGAGACACCCAAGGGTTTAACATTAAAAGCTGAAATAGAAGAGTTGAAGAAGGAAATAGCCTATTTGAAGGCTACCGACTTCACTACACTGATGTAAGGAGCAGATAAAGGGATGCTCCTGAGACCTTGGGAATTCCTCCGACTACTACTAGAGATGTGCAGAGGGATGATACAGGGAATGCAGAGTCAGAGACAGAGACCGACGAGGAGCGGATAGCAGTGCGCGAGAGCCAAGATGACAACATATTCAGAGACTTGCCGAATCTTGTGGAGATGGTTGTTTAGTCGGCAACTTAGACAGTGCCGGCTGAGACGTTCACAACAGCTCCTAGTGGATCTGGTGTTATTAGTTCGTCTGAAGCTACTCCGGGTACTGAGACCTGTGAAAAGATAGATGCGCCGGGCACTGATGCTCATATTCAGACCCCGATAGATAGAGAGACTGCATAGACAAGACTTATTTTTACCTATGTCTCTGTTTTATTTATTTTTACTTTTAGACACTTTTATTTGCATTTGAGGATAAACACTTTTTATTGTGGTATGGTGAGGCCCACACCTTTTGTCTTGATAGTTATGTTCTGTGTATATTTGGGTTGTTCTACTTTAAAATTGTGTTTTATCTGTTTCTATGGATGATTGAGCTTACGACTCCTTTTGTTTTAAATGGCAAAAACAAAAACAATTTTGACCCTTCCGATCCGATTTTTTTTGAATTTTTTACACATTTTCGCCACCCTTTATATGCTCTTGAATATGACTGTTCTTTGCAAAATTTAAGTCTCGGTTCCGATCAATATCGATGACTTGAATAGTGCTCTCAATTGAACGAACATGAATGCGTGGCTATGACGAGACCAAATGAAGTTGCATAGACAATATGTGAACTCCTTGCATCTCATTGTGATTAGCCATTTATCAAATTGAGTCTCTTGTGATGACCGTTGCACACCAGCGAAAGTGTGGAGTCTTGTCTGACTTTAGTGTCGATGCCTTGTGTGATGAGCTTACTTTGAACCATGCATAATAGATCCTAGAATCTGCCTCGTTGGTCCGGTCAACTAAGTGATGTTATCTCTTGATATGATCTTAGGCATCTTTTAAGAGTGTGAGCCAATTTGACATATACCTCTTTTGTGACCTAGCCTGTGAGCGTGTGATTCTCTTTTGAACACCCCTTGAGCCTTACCTTTCTTTGGAAGAAACTTGATGAAAACTAGACCTATCTTAATCCACTACCTATAATCCTCTTGAATTATGGTTAGTTGAATAGCCAACTTAGGCCAAAAGCCTAAGTTGGGGGTGTGGTGAAAAGAAAGAGGGAGGTCAAGAAGTGCAAGGAAAGTCTCCTCTTACCCATGGTTTTAAGGGAAATGGAACCCCTCCATATAAAAAAAAGAAAAAGAATGAAAAAGAAAGTTGTGGAATAAAAGTACAAAAGAAATGGGGTTCCCAAACAATCCATGGAAAGTGAATAATAGGATGACTTATGAGCACTAAAGAGAATGATGAAGGAAAATGAAAGGAAGTGCTGTGAGCACCACATTTCATGAGAATGAAATTCACCGAGCCTAAATGACCATACCTTTGCACTCAGCCCCATTACAAGCCTTGAAAAGACCTTTTTGATTTTGAGTGAGCTGAAACAAATGTTGATCGGAAAATACGAGCAAACCTATGGTTGAAAGCATGAATTGTGTTCTTCTTTGTGAGAGTAAGCGTTGCATCTGATTTCGAAGCTTTAAACTGTGAACCATTGTGTGATTATGGAATCATTCTTTCTGTGAGGGCATTCGAACACTTTAGTTGAGCTTGAACTTGCATTTGAAGCAAGTATTGTGAACATGAGGTTCTTTGATATTGGTGAGTCACAACTTGAATCTTTGAGTGGACATTTGATCTTTGCATAAGTAAACTGAGTCTTGTTGTGTGCATTCATGATTTAGTCTTGTGTAACACTGTTCGAGACACCCTTTTTGAACGACTAAACTTGAGTTTGCTTGAGGACAAGCAAAAGTTTAAGTTGGGGGTGTTGATGAGTCCACAGATTGGACTCATTTAGGGCTATATTTTAATAGAAATTGTGTCCTCAAATGCTTATTTAGTCTAAATATCTGCTGAAACACTTAAGTTTCAGGTATTTGAAGTTTTAGTGGAAGCATGGACACTTAGGCTCAAAAAGGAACAAAGAGGCTGAAAAGAACGAAGAAGCTGAAGCCTCAGCATCGCCAAGCATGCTTGGCGATTCGCCGAAGGGACGCACTCCACCCTTTGTTCCAGTACTTGAAGCCCTGAAGGAGAAGGATAAAAAAGGCTATGAAAGGAGCAATCGGCGCTTCGCCGATCTGTTCCGTGAAGCAGAAGTATACCGCCTAATGATCCAGAACATACAGATGGTGAAGGCAAAGCACAAATGGCGATGAACTAAAAGAAGAGCGAATCACCGAGTCATTCGGCGTTCGCGACTAACCTCACCGAGCCATCTGCCAGCACTATTTTCTGAAGTCTATAAATACTAAACTCTTTACTAGTTTTGAAAGAGAGAGAGAGGAGAGTCTGAACATTATTGTAATTTTTACTTTAGCTTTCATATTTTCTCTCAAGTTTTGGAGAGGGTTTTGAAAACTCGAAGAAGAAGAGGGTTCATCTCTTTTTATTTGGAAGCGGGTCTTTTGGATTCTTCACTCCTTGCCTAAATTGAGACTTAAATCTTCATACCTATTTGATTTCAACATTACTGAAGGTATAAATTTCTATTTCTTGATGTGTGGCTAAAACCCCCAATTCTTGGGGTGTGATTTAGCGAATATGGGTTAAGATTGTTGTTGGGTCTTGCTTGCTGATAGATTAAATGTAGTTTAATGGTGATTTCGTCTAGTAGATGTGGTTGAATCTAACAAATTTGTAGTTGCAAATACAAGTTTATTTATGTGTTTTTGGCTTGCTCGAGAGAGAGGTCGCGAAACCAAGACTACTAGATTAATGGCCTAAGGAGTGGGTTGACATGAGGTTCAGCTCGAGATAGTGAACCCTAGTCCCATATCCTAACACTCAGCTCGAGAGAGTAAGTGGGGTAAGGCATAGGCTGGCCTTCTTGCGACAAGTGGGTGTCCGAGAGGAACCCATTTGAAACGGGGTAAGCTGCTCGAGAGAGAATTTATACCCACGTATAACTTAGCCTAGTCACTATTACTCTATAAATTTTCTATCGAAAGCATGTACCCAATAATTTAGATTAACCCGTATTTCGGTCACATCCCAAGAATCCCTTCTCATTACTTAGAAATTGTAACATCTCGCAAAATCAAATTAACTAGGAAGAAGTTAAGATTTTGGAAAAGTCATTTTTGGAAATAATGAAAAATCTGGAAAATTAAGTTAGGAAAAGTGAGTTTTTGGTCAACTTCAAACGGCCATAACTCCTAACTCAAGATGAGTTAGGTATAGTTCCAGATATGGTTGGAAAGCCCTTGGAATGATCTTTGCAATGCCGCCGAGTTGGCATGATTCCGAGTTCTTATGAGTGAGTTATGCTCATTGAAAGTTGGGTTGTTCGAATAAGGGAAGTCCAATCCGGATTTTAAAAGGGTATTTTGGTCTTTTCCATAACCAATTGTTTTAATTCATTTTTAGTGAATTAATTAGGGTCTAAACTGATTTGATTCAGTTTATGCTTTCACAAAAGAGTTAGGATTTTTGAGAGAAGAGAAAAGAAGAGGGGAAAAGAGGAGAAGAAGCAAGGATTCGTCAAGATCGCCGGGATTAACTTGTGGATTTCGTCGGGGGTGATACCTACAAGGTATGTGAGTCTCTCATAGTCACCCACGCGCCAAACATGTTTAGTTCAGCGAAATTCGTCCTAAAAGATTTTGAAAGTTGATGTTCTTGACATGAATTCTTGAATTTGAATGTTGTTCTTGAATTGGGATGAATTGAGAAATTTCTGAGTTCGTTACGTCGCATTATAGAGTGGTTTCGAGTTAGGTTCTTAGTTACATTTGCTGGGTATCTGTATCTAAAGGTAATTTGAGAAAAAGAACCGAGGTTGGGTGATTTGAGGATGGAAAACGAAGAAGAAATTTCATCGGATGAAATTTGAGTGTGGGAACGCGTCACACGACCTGTTCCCAAAATTGAAAAATTCTGCTCCACGTCGCGGAGCTGACACGAGGTGTTCTGCCTCAAAAGACATTTTCGTAACCAAAATTTAATTATGCCTCCACGTCGCGGACCCACCTTCAAATCTTGATTTTCAGTGTTTTCTCATGTTTAGCTATCTAAAATCATTCCTAAACATCATGAGATATTTCCAATCACAAATCTTAATCCTTGAATCCATAATTCAATTCAAGGATCAGTTAAGAGTCAAGTCGAGAGTAGTTAAGATCAAAGTCAAAAGAAGTTAAAAGTCAAGTTAAGATAAGTTCTTAAAGTTTTCAAAAAGTCTTTCACAAATGTTTTAAGTTTGTTTTAAGACTTAAGTTTTGAGTTCAGTAAAGAGTAAAGTTGAAGTTCTTTTCTTCAAAGAAACATATGGGGACTAAGTAGTTCCCAAAGAGATTTAGAAATGTTTTTCACATTTAAATAAGAAAGGAAACTGAGATTTCCAAAGGGCCTTCAGGCAAGTTTTCAGAAAAGAGTAATAGCTTTCTAAATGAAGCAAGCAGGGAAACTGAGATTTCCAAGATAGTCTTTGAGCTAGGTTTTGAGCACTAATCTTAAATCACAGAAGAAGTATGTTTTAAACATAAGAGCTAATATTATATTTTTGGGAGTATGAGTACCGATATGGGGGAGCGTTCAGAAAACCCACAGCCCCTATAAACCATGTAGCCATCATGGGTATAAAAGAGTCATACTTTTTAGATGAATCCTTTTCGCATAGACTAGTGGATCCACTTAGTAGTTCCGGTCCTATACCACGGCAAGGTATAGGATGACCCGGGCAACATGGGGCTAATAACGCTGTATCATCACTATAGTTCTTAAGTGATGGTTGTTGGTTAGAGAAACGCCCACAATAGTAATTGCATGGTTCCTCAAGGAGTTTTGCTTAGTATGGATGGGGGCATGGGACTTCATTCATGCATTGCACAAGTAGACTTTGAGAGGGATCATGATATGTCTTTTATGATTATGAGTTGACATCATGTTTTAAACAATTTTATTTTTCTTTATATTGAACTTGTTTTAAATTGCTTTATAATGAAATGAGTTCAGTTAAGTATTCATGAGTTGAGAAGAGCCCAGGTAAGTGTTTCTTTTAGATCCTTTTCAAGCCTATGTTATGTTTAGCATTCCAACTCGCATACTCGTACATTCAATGTACTGATGCCAGTTGGCTTGCATCTTCTTATGATGCAGACGCAGGTAACTAGGATTGACATTCCGGCGCATCGTTGATCTAGTGAGCAGTTCAGAATTTGTTGGTGAGCCTTCTTGCATTCCGGAGGATCTATTTCATTGTTTTCTAGTTTAGTTCGTTAGGATGTTGTGGGTTTGTCCCAACATCCATCTCGGTTGTTATTAGAGGCTTCATAGACAATCAGATGTTAGTTCTTTAGTCTTTTCATTGTCATTATTCCATGTTGAGACTTGATTTTGCCTTAATGGCCAGTTGAATGTTACTTTATAACATTCTAGTTTATTGTATGAACTTCTCTTTGTTGAGTTTAAGTCTTCCGTTGAGTTAAGTAAGCCATGCCAAGGGTTCTCTTGGGGCCAATAATGGTCTTCGAGTGCCGGCCACGTCTAGGGTGTAGGCTCAGGGCGTGACATAAATCTTTGTTAATTTTATTATTGTTACTTACTAGTGATAAAAAAAACTCCATTGTTAAGTGACACTCTTGTGTTCCCCTTTAACTTACAATGTTTTTAATTGTTAAAATCTTAGCTACGATTAACTTTAGCACATTTGTGCTTAACCACTAATTTTCACGCCCACTCCCTTGGGACTCGATCCCAACCCTTGGTTGGGTTATTTTACTATTGCACGATCGTAGACACTTGCATCGGAAGTTGTGTCGTTGATTATGCAACCATCAGTAAACAATAATTCTGGTTCTACCCAAAAATATTTAGCAACAAATAAGGTAATATATGAAAGTGTAGAGCCGAGATCTACCAACACATATAAATTATGAGTGAAAACGTATAATATACTTGTAACCACATTAGGAGATGACTCCAAGTCCTGATGACCAACTAAGGCAAAAGTGCGATTTTGACCACCGTCTGAACCAGATGCTCCTCCTCGTCCTATGCCTCAACCCCAACCTACTGAGGTTTGTGGACTAGTCCCTAAAGGGTGAACACTGGATTAATAAGACACTATTGACACTATAGGCTGGGCCACACCACCCATGTCTCTATTTGGAAAAAATCATGTAATATGGCTGGGAAGTCCATACCATAACATTCCTCTATACCCTAGTATCATGTCCCATGATGTCTCTTACCACACTGGGAACAATGTGGTAAAGGTTGCCTTATCTGACCTACATGCTCTTCACGACGAGAACCTGATGCTCCTGAACTCGGGCCTGGTCCATACTGAATAAAACGATCATACCTGGGTCCCGGTAACTGTGGTGGGGTAGTGCTAGAAGGATAGATTGATCGTCGATAAAATTGTAGCCTAGCCTGACCTCAATGTTCTCTATAAAACTCGATAGATTTTTCCTTCTTATACTACTCTTTATCTCGATTGTGATTATACTCAATCTGATGAGCAAGGTCCTCCACTTTCTAACCGATAGCCTATATGCGAGAAATATCCATATCCCCTACACGGATGCTACTGTGCAGTCTCTAATCAAATGTGAATCAAGGCCAACCAGATACCAGGACTCTAGCTTCCTTCGTATTCACAATATTAGGAGTATACCTGGTTAATGAGTCAAATCTAAGACTGTACTCTCTGACACTCATATTTACCTACTTGAGGAATAAAAATTGATCAAGTCTAGCCTCTTGAACCTCTCCGGGAACATAGTGAGCTAAAAAGGACTCTGAAAAAATCTTCTCATTTAGTTGGAGGTGCATTCGATCCCCTGGACCTCCCCCAAGCCTCAAACCACAAAATGATGATGTCCCGTAACCTAAAGGATGCTAACTCTACTGACTCAACTATCGAGGCATGAATACCTCGAAGAACCTTATAAATATGATCAATAAACTCCTGAGGGTCCTCATTCGGGTCAGAACCCGTGAATAAATGAGCACTCAAACTAATAAACTCTCAGCCCCTAGAACTCTTTGAGCCACCTAATCGGTCACTTGTATATGCCCTTATTTGTTGTTGTTGGGTGGACACCATCTGGATTAATAACTGAACTACACTTCTGATATCTTTGTCCTCTGTATCAAATGGAGAAACAATAGGTACTGGATTTCCTCCAACTCTCTCGGGTGCTATAGTGGCAAGTGGGGCGGGGGGGGGGGGGTACTTGATCCTCTCTAATCTTCTTATGTGTGGGTCGAGTAGGGGCCACTGGTTGGTGAATTTCTCTGGGCCTAAAGTCAGTCTATATAGTCGGGCACTGCATGACTAGTACCTACTCCTACATCTATGTCTGCTCACCGATTAGCAGTAGTCAATCTAGTGAGAAGCATCACACTAAGCACATGTAAGTCACGGGTTAGACTTGAATACCTAAGACTCCTCTCTATACCACAATATCTAAATATGAAGAATGGTAACTTAACTTAAATTCCATGTACCCTCTTGGTTATAAGTGTGGTGCACAACACACTTATAAGGAAGCCTTCACTGGACATGACTTGTAGACTCCTTGGGACTTGACGTTCTCTACTACCAAGTTTGTCATGCCCCAATTATGGGGAGGCACAACAAGCACCCGGTTCATCACCTGACTAAGCATACCATACATAACTCATATAATTAAACTCCTAAACTACTTGGGACAATTAGACAGACATATGAAAACATATGCCTAAGTGATAAGGAAAGTAGAACAGGCTAAAAAAGTCTCTTTAAAAGGTAATCTGCTTGAAAACCGGCCCATCATGACTATACACATAAGGCCGACAAGGTCAAAACAAGGAATGTAAGCTAACAGTAAGGCCGACACGGCCACTCCACATACCACATGTCTACGAGCCTCTAAGAGTGTCTTATGCGTCATATAGTCGGGACAGGGCCCCAACCTACCCATCTATACATATGAACTACCACTTCACAACATAGACTCAGGAGCTCTAGGAGAAGTGGAGCTTACCAAAAAATTGTAGAATACGACAGTCACCTACCAGAGGGGTATGTCTGAACCTACAACATGAAATATAGTGCCCTCGATAATGGGGCGTTAGTAAAAATAACATGTACCGGTACGTAAGGCATTAAATAAACATATAAAAGACAATAATATAAATATTTGAACATGAATACCCCAGAAGGCATATGACTTGTACTCAAGAATCTTTCTAACATCAAATACACAATAACTTGAAATTTGTAGCATACAAGTCTCGCTACCTGAGCATCGTCATGGGCTCAAAGGTTTCAATGTAATAAATTGGGCATCATCAAGGGTCCAATGTAATACATCAAATGGGCATAATCAGGGGCCCAATATAATACATCAAGTGGGCATCGTCAAGGGCCCCTAATTATAATGCAGTGAGATGGCACCATTAAGGACTCATGCATCCTACTTCAAATGAATGCCATCAAGGTCCCTTTAATTATAAACATTATATTCTTATTTTCTATGTAACTTATGTACATACTAAATAAGAAAATGACTTGGGACCTTGTCATAAAATATTTTAGATTCAGCTACCACAAGTAGGATGAAGGACGGTTGTGAATAGAGACTCGACAACTCTTACTTTACTTCCTCACTTTAACTTTCTTTTGGATTAGCTTCTCTACACTTAACTTTAGGGAGATTAACTCTTAATTAAACTCTCAGGATCTGTACATAACAATTTACATAACAACAAGATTATGATCAATATACTGGCTAACTCCTTGATTCTTAAGAATAAAGTACATAAAACACTATGTCGCTTAGGCTCTCTCTCAATACATGTCGTTAAGACAAAAGAGTCATGCCGAATGAAAACTAAGAGGACTCTTTCAGTCAGTTAACTTGGAAACACGACAAAACTTCAATACATGTCATTGAGACAAAAGATTCATTCCGAATGAAAACTAAGAGGACCATTACATACCTTTCAGCCAGTTAACTTAGAAGCACAACAAACCTTACTTGTTGCAACACTTTGATCTACAATGAACAACAATAAAACTCACATTAAGCTAAATGATAGCAAGTACATAATTAATCGAGCAAAAATATTGGTTCCTAAATAACAAGTCAACACTCTACAACACTTATGCTTCTCTTACAGTTGAATATCAACATGAACCAAATTTATACAGATCAGTCCCAAACGTTCCATTAACAACAACATCCAAAAAACACCTTAAAACTGCCCAGCTTCATATAAAAATCTAAATACGATTTTCCAACTGTCTAGTCGTATGTCCTAGATTACATACCTTAACTTTTACTTTACTTCACTCAACTAAATATTAAGAGTGCTATTATTACCTCAAAACAACAATAAGACACCACATAATGAGATTCCTTCTCATTGAAGAATCCTTCAACCCATAAGAAAAGAGGAGGAAACAAGTAACACAACCTCTACTAAACAACCCTTCTTACAAACCGACGAAAACCTTCTACGGGTTGCGGTTTGATATACTGACCTACATACTATCAGTGTAATTTATATTGAATTTTAATGTTCAAAATTTCATTTAGGTCCAATCTATGTCCCATAGAAGTTTCTATGGACCGTAGATCCAATTCGTAAAATTTATACAATTTTTAGGCTCAAAAGTCCATTCTAAGGGTCCTAACTACGGCTCGTAGAAATTCCTACGACCTGTAGAATGGATCTATAAGAATTGGACCCCCAAAATATGGCTTCTATGATTTTTTAACGAGTTGAAAGTATGGGTCATTGAAATTTCCACGACCCTTAGAAACAAGTCATAGGAATTGTCTTCAGGAAACTCTAATGTGACAGTATCTGGTAAAATGACCCTAAATTTTTATTCCCATACCTCTTAAGAATCAAATCTTTAGAGAAATCCCTCAAAGATCGCAACAATCTTGAATGCTTGAAGCTTTTCTCCCTTTTTTTCCCTCTTGAGCTCCTCTCAAAAACCCTAAGTGCATTTAGGAATAACTAAAACTAATTCCAATCAGTTTAGACCCCTAAAATGTTAACAAAAACGAGCTAGTCTAGTGGGGTAAGGAAACAACCAAAATACCCCTCATTAATTCGGGTAAATTTCCTTAACTAGACAGGCTTAACTCAGACGAACATATCTCCCTGATCCGAACTCAGACTTTAGCAAACTCAACGGCGTTGGAAAGAGGACTCAAATATCTTTCATTTGATATCTTATGTGTCTCCTAAATCATCATGTGCTAAAAGTTATGGTCATTTGAAGTTGACCTAAAACATAAAAGAACTTACGATTGACTTGAATGAATTCTCTTTAGTTCTTTTTTGAACTCAAGGTGATACATCTATTGACCTTAATTAACACTTAAGGAAATTCAAATACCTTGGTGAAAATCTTACTCACAACAAAGAATGGTTCAAGTCTTAACTCAAAAAATTTCTGAGGTGTTACATTATCTCCCCTTTGGGATCGTTCGTCCTCGAATGACGGCTGAACTGGGTATGAAACGAGGTTACTCTTACCATCTCCTTTGACTCATGAAATTCCCTACTATACAGGCTGGACTGATTCATACCAAGAGTTGGGACCTTCAATAACACCTAAATCAAGAATGATGTTGTTGTGAACATAGTCACTCTCTCTCTCTTTGAAGTTACCTTATCTGAAACAAAGGAAATCCAAACATGAAGTAAGAATAGGAATACCATGCCTGGGGTAATGTGACTGCTAGTTGTTAAGCTTAGCAACACTCCTTAACTACGCTCTTCTTTCCTTATTACCATACCTCATTGGCTGCAACTCATAGCTCCCACAAGGGTACATGACTTCTCTTACCAAGGCTTGAGTCTTACGACGCAATCTTACTATATTCAAGCTTAACCCAAATCCTTAGGTTCAGGTTCTATACCTCTCTATAGGGAATCTCAGCCCAAGAATATTTTTCTTGACCACCACATTTAATCAACATTGGGCCCATATCAAGAACCACCTAATGTTTAACAACAACACATTCAAGCTTAATACTCTAACAACTCCATGGACTCCTACTAACCAACTCCTTAAGATGTTTTCATTCTCTCATCATCTCTGCCATACCAACTAGAATTTCCCACATTACTACTCGAAACCAACTAAGGGCTCTCATTTAACTATTTCTTATAGTAAAACCTCATCATCCTCTTCCTCCTCATTTATAACCTTAGATGGAATTATCAGACCATCTTATCACGATATGAACATTAAACTTCTTATTCTAACATTACTCCACTACTATAAATACCTCTTAAAAGATATCTTCCATACTCTTTTGAACTCATTACTATCTTATTCTAACCACTTGACTTGATTTCTCATCTTATCATCTCCTCCTTAGGTCTAAAGTTGACACTTGAAAGCTATGTACCTATTCCATCATCCCCAAACTGGTCTACATCCCCTTTACTCTAATACTCCGGAAAAGTTTACCTCATGACTACCGAACTCTCCATAAGCAAGTACTAAGACCTCATTTCTAGGGTGCTTCTCTTAACCTCTTCTCATTGTCTTCTAAGGCTGTTTCATCAACTCTTTTAGGAAAAATTAACACTAGCACCAACCTATCCCATATTGGCAGCTCAATTATATAATCTATGCACACATGAAAAATCATGACCTCTATTGGGACCTCATCTGGCTACATACAATCTCGGGTGTACCTCCTACTGCTCTTGCTAATCTAACAACTTGGCCACCTTCATTTCTCTCCTCTATGGGTCATAAACTTTAATTCAAGCATATTGTCTATTTCCAAACACATATATCAATATAATTACTGACATCTGCCATATTAACTTATGAACACCAGATAACTTCAAGCAGCACTCCCCCATTAAGACCTCCTGACAAGTAGTCAATCTGTAAATCTCCGTCTACCTACCTACATATTTCTTTCACCTTTCATTTCATAACTTAAGTACTATTTATTCACTTACTGCTATCTCACAAATAATTCTATCATCCTCTGAATACCATGGGGTTCCCCTTTCAAATATCATAAGCCTAGCTTGGGTCTATCACCTTATGAATATTTTTCTCTCTTATTGAAAACATGTATTTAGTCTCCTCTAACACGATTGCACATCGACATCAACTCTATTCTAGTTAAAATATACTCTAACTCATCCTGACTAGCAACTATTCCTCTTCCTTTTATTATGAACTCTCTTTAACATTATTATTTCTTTGTCTACTCATAAAGGAAACTCATCATTTGTAAGTAACTGGGTACGTGATTGCAGTAACATAATCTACTCCATCACTATCTCCCTTACATAGATTTCTATACCTATGCATACTTTTCCCTAACAAGGGCACTCTTTACTACTGCTGCTCATAATCTCGTCAGTCATACTATCTTTTAGGGTGAAATTATTACCCAAGCTCTAAAACACACTTTCTCATAAGGGTATCACTTGAATAAGGTTTAGAGAAGAGAGTACATCTCGATTTCAGCTCAAACGCACGATTCATATGAATGTGAGTGCATTCTTTTGAATTCAATAGTTAACTAACTCATAGGATCCTCTTAAGCCCCTCTACATTCTCATGACTTCCTCAAGATTTTTTTCTAAGAGAAACTCATCGATAAAGAACTGACTTTTCTTTTCAACCACCTCTAGTATGAGGGGTAGTTGAATGAATCTGAGAAATGCACTACTTTGAATAAGCTCCATACGACATAGTTCTATTGCAAAATTTAGAGTTTGAAAGAAGGGAAACTTTTCTTAAATGTCTGTAGTCCCTCATATATAGAAGTGGGGCCCTCACAACCATAAACAAGACCCTATTGATACGGCTTCATAGACACCCTAGGACACTTGAACTTTGTGCTCTGATACCAAGTTTGTCACGTCGTGAGCCTACACCTTAGACGTAATAACACTCGAAAACCATTGTTGATTCCCAAGCAAACCCTTGGCCTGTCCCATTACTCAGCGGAAGACTTACTTAAGTAAAATGAAAACTCATGATGCAAAAATAATAAAAACTTAATTTAAACTCAACTCCCATAATAATCTTGAAACTAATTTAACAAGTATTAGTTAAATGCCTCATGAACTCAAAACATTACAACAACAAGGGAATAATGACAGACTCCTCGACTTGTAAACTATCTATGAAGCCTCTACTATTACAGAAGGATTATTGGAACAAGAACCATGACATCCTAAGCAACTGAAAGTAAAAGTGGAACCCTTCGAAAGCAAGGAGGCACACCAAAGCTAACTGGAACTGTAAGTGGTATCAACAGAGCATTTGTTAATAATCTTGAATACCTGTATCTGTATCATCAAAATATGTAGGCCAAATGACGTTATAACATTGAATGTATCAGCATATAAGAGGAATTCTAAAGCATAAACATAAGCTTGAATTGGTAGAAAAGAAACATACTTACCTCTTATCAAACTCACTCAACTCAACTCAACTCAACTCAAACTCCACTCAAGGATAGGATACTCAACTCAAGGATAAGATACTCAACTAAAAGGTAAGATACTCAAACCAAGGATACTCACATCAAGATACTCAACTCAAGATACTCGACTCAAGATACTCAACTCAAGATACTCAACTCAAGATACTCAAGAATAAAGCAATAATAAAAGATGCAATATATGGAAAGCTTTCAAAATAGTAGATAATAACTCAATTGTATGTAAAAATACAATAACAACTCATTTGTATGTAAGAAAACAATAATAACTCTTATTTGAGAGATTCTTTAACCGACAACCATCATTATGAGATGTAACACCCGGATTCGAGAAAGGGCAAGATAACTATTTTTTTAGAAGTTATTGGTGTCAACCCACGAAGGCCACCCATGACCCGTGGATGGGACCAAGGACCGTAGGTGTGGTCCATGGTTGATAACCCTAGCACTTCCTAAGAAGATCGAACCCACAGACCGTTGGTGAAACTACGGTCCATTGTCTAGACCTCAAAACCATGTTTCTTACCATGGACGATGGTCGTGCAGGACGGATCGTCGGTCAATCCATAGTCCATCAATAATGGTCCATAGGTCGTGGCTGGTATTTAAGTTTTAGGGGCAATTGGGTCTTTTCCTAATTATTTTTTCCCTATACTACATCATTTTGCCTATGTCTAAGACCCCTATATAAGTATTTTAACCCCTAAATTTCCCAATAGAAATCATTCTCTCTATTCACCAAAAAGAAGAACTCTCCAAAATATTTCTCTCTAGAAATTGAAGAAGAAGAAGGATTCAACCTAGGGTTTCAAGTCGAAGTCCCATTCCTCCATTGAAGATAAGCAATTGGCTTTGAGGTATGATAATTTTCATCCATGGATTCTTTCCATTCATGGAGTTCCCAAATTCTTCTATTTTCAAATATTAGAATTCCCCAATTGAGTTAAGGTTTTCTTTAGTCACCATGGGTTCTTTTAATTAATTGATTTAAATGATGGAATTATGATCTCTTATGCAATAATTGATTAAATACTATTATATTATGATTTTCCCCTATGAACCTATGTAATCCTCATGTTTTCCAAGTTATAGTCATATGATGTGGGATTTTCATTATGAAGGAAGAGTTTTATGAAATAAAGCATGTATTGATAGAATTACATGAATTTATGATGAAATCCATATCTAACCAATGTTTTCTAAATGTTGATGATTGAAAGTGAGTTTGAACCTTGAAAGGTAAAATATAGAATTATGCATGTTCTTATGAAATATATGTATATATTTTAAGGATGCTTTGAGAGTGAAGTATCAATGATGATGTTAATGTTGTGTTGTTGAAAGAATTTTCTCACAAACACATGAAATAATGATTATGAAAGGTTTTCTCACATAAGAAAGGATTCTAAGATTGAAAGGTCTTCTCACCTAATTGAATTAAAGATAAAGAGCTATCCTAATGAAACCTAGCTTGGATTGGTTATTGAATGATACCTTTCCATTGGTAATGATTTAGCTTGGATTAGCAAGATGACGTGCCATTCCATGGATAATAAGAACAAGTTAGAAATGACTATTCTGTGGGATTTATGCTTAGCACTGAGAGGATATTGAGATGGAGGCTCTCCCTTTAGTAGAGGTCGGGTTTCTAGTAACAATCTCCTTATCCTTTGCCTAGGTGCCCCCATAGGATGATTGTGCAGATAGACATTAGCTAGTGGATCCACTTGAGCTAGAAGTTTATGGTCCTTACTTTGGAAAGTAGGACAACCCTTTTCGGTATGGGAGACATCGGGGAATAATGTTATAGCTCACATGGTCTCTATGTCGGTTAAGGCTACTTCCTACATTAATAATGAACTAAAGTTACTTCAAGAAGTATCTCATATATATTCAAAGGTTGTAAAGATGTTAGCTTGCATTGACCATGTTTTATGACTTATGTTTTCTAACCTTCCTATATCATGTTTTAGCTTGGTCAATTGCATGTCATGAAATATCCCATTTTAGCATGATTTAAATGTTTTATGCATGGTTATCATACTTGGTACAATATTTTGTACTAACACATATTCTTTCCTACATTTCCCCATATGTAGGGTATGATAGTCAAGGTCCCCAGTTTCGTGGCTAGTGGTTGATTTTGAGATTTCTGAGCTTTGGTGAGTCATCATGATTTGAGGATGGACTTTCATTGTTTCAGTTTCATTCTTGTATTTTAGTTTTGGACATGATTTATGGGCTAGGCCCAATTGCATTCTATTATATTTAATGGGTTTTGAGACAAATGTTTTAGACTTCCGTTTTCTTTTATATAACTTTTTGACCTGAAATGTCGTTTTATATTTTATGTCTATTTATTATCATATGAATATTAAGGGGATTGTATGGTGTTTCTCGGGGTCTTATACATCATGTTACATCTAGGGTGTACCCCTAGGTAGTGACAAACTTGGTAATTAAAGCACAAGGTTTAGAATGGTCCTAAGATGTCTCCTAAGCCACGTCGAGTAGAGTCTTGTTCATGAGTGTTAAGCGCGCCACATTTATGAAGGATAGGCTACTAGATGTTTAGGAAACTCCACTTCTTTCATTACTCTAAAGTCGTTCGATTGAGTTTAACTCTATAAGGTCTCTCTCTTAATACTTATCCGATGTTCTACATGATATGGCTACTCGAAGAGCTTATGCTAGAAAGAATGTGAGGGAGAATGCGGAATAAGAAGCTCCTCCCCAAGCTCCACAAGTTCTGGTTGATCCTTTAGCCGAGCAAGTGAGTAATGTGAAGTTTAGGGCTGCTTTTCAAGTATTGGCACACACCGTGACAGCCCAAGAAAATAGGGATGTTGCGGTTCCCATGAAGCCAAATGTGGTTACGGTGGCATCTAGAGTGAGGGACTTCACTAGGATGAATCCTCTGGAGTTTCATGGTTCTAAGGTTGAGGAAGATCATCAAGAGTTCATTGACGAGGTTTACATGGTGTTGATAATCATGGGAGTGACGCCAGTGGGAAAGGCAGAGTTGGCCTCTTATCAACGTAAAGGTGTGGCTCAAATATGGTATATCCAATGGAAAGAAGGAAGATCAGAAGATACGGGTCCTCTTGATTGGGAGAAGTTTAAGGATCATTTTCTTGATAGGTTCTTTCCCCTTGAAATGAGGGATGCAAAGGTACTTGAGTTCATCAACCTTCTTCAAGGAGTATGAGTTTGAGGGAATATGCTTTAAGGTTCACACAATTGTCTAAGTATGCTCCAATAATAGTTTCCAATTCTTGGGCAAGGATGAGTAAGTTTATTTCAGGTGTGTTCGAAATGGTGGTTAAAGACTGTCGTACCACCATGCGCATTAATGACATGGACATCTCTCGTCTCATGCTTCATGCACAACAGATCGAATATGAGAAACTTAAGGAAAAGTCTAGGGAAACAAAGAGGGCTAAAACTGGTGATGGGAATTTATCTCATGCCATGTCCGATGGACATGGTCATCCTAGGTTTTGACAAAGGTTTTCCAGACAAGATTCCTCCAATGCTCCTCCTTAGTTCAACAAAGATAGGGTGTCTAACCCTAAGCCTTAAGGAGGGAATGATAGTGGATCTTCATTGCCTATGTCTACTTGTGTTAGGTGTGGAAAGAAACATGAGGGTAAGTGCCTAGCCGACACAGATGGTTGCTTTAGTTGTGGTAAAAGTTGTCATAAGATGAGGGATTGCCCCATGCTTACATCAATGGAAGAGAGGGCAAGAAAGCTCCTCTTAGTGGTTCGGGTTCCAATGCTCTTAAGCAAAACTGATTCTATGCACTTCAGACTAGTGGTGAGCCAAAGGGTTTTCTCGATGTGGTTACTGGTATGTTAAAAGTCTTTTGACTTAAAGTTTATGCTTTACTTTATGCCGGTGCTACCTTGTCTTTTGTGATGCCATATATGGCAATGAGGTTTGATGTTCTTCCAGATGTATTGTTAGATCCTTTTTCTGTCTCTACTCTTGTTGGTGAATCCGCTGTGGCTAAGAGGGTCTATAGAAAGTGTCCCGTTTACTTGTACCATATAGTTACTCTTGTTGACTTGGTAGAGCTTGATATGTTAGACTTTGGTGTTATATTTGGGATGGATTGGCTGCACTCATGTTATGCTTCTATTGATTGTAGAACTCGTGTAGTCAAGTTTCAATTCCCAAATGAGCCTATCCTAGAGTTGAAAAGGGGAAATTGTATTCCTAAGGGTCAGTTTGTCTCTTGTCTTAAAGATAGAAAGATGATTTCTAAGGGTTTCTATACCATCTAGTTAGGGTGAGGGATATGGATTCTGAAACCCTATTCTTGAGTCGGTCCCCATTGTTAATGAGTTTTTGGAAGTGTTCCCAAATGACTTACCCGATATTCCTCCCGAAAGGGAAATAGACTTCGGTATTGACCTCCTACCCGATACACAACCTATATTTATTCCTCCTTATCGTATGGCTCTGGTAGAACGTAAGGAGTTGAAAGAACAATTGAAAGATTTATTGGATAAAGGTTTCATACGACCGAGTATCTCTCCATGGGGTGCTCTAGTTTTGTTTTTTAGAATGAAGGATGGTTATCTTCATGTGTATTGACTATCGTTTGTTGAACAAGGTGACCATTAAGAATAAGTATCCTCTTCCAAGGATAGATGATTTGTTTGACCAACTTTAAGGAGCAGGCTACTTTTATTAGATTGATCTTCGATCGGGTTATCACTAATTGAGCGTGAAAGAATATAATATTTCAAAAATGGCTTTTTGAACCCGGTATGGTCATTATGAGTTTTTGGTAATGTCATTTGGGTTGACTAATGCTCCGGCGGCATTTATGGATTTGATGAATAATGCATTTAGACAATACCTTGATATGTTTGTGATTGTGTTCATTAATGATATATTGATCTATTCGAGAAGTGAGAATCAACATATTGAGCATTTTGAAGATTGTGCTACAAATTCTCAAGGACTGACAACTCTTTGCAAAGTTTAGTAAATGTGAGTTTTGGCTAAGTTTTGTGGCATTTCTTGGGCACATTGTTTTGAGTAAGGTCATTGAGGTGGATCCTAAGAAGACGGATGTGGTCAAGAGTTGGCCTAGACCTCTATCCCCTTCGGATATTAGAAGTTTCTTGGGTTTAGTTGGTTACTACAGAAGGTTTGTTGAGGGGTTCTCTTTAATTGCCTCTCCTTTGGCGGCTTTGACTCAAAAGAAGGCCAAGTTCATATGGTCTGAAGCATGTGATAAGAGTTTGAAAGAGTTGAAGGATAGACTTAATTCCGCTCCGGTGTTGACTTTATCAGAAGGGACTGATGGTTTTGTTGTTTATTGTGAAGCCTCAAGAATTGGGCTAGGGTGTGTGCTTATGCAAAATGGGAAAGTTATTGCTTATGCTTCAAGGCAACTTAATATCCAAGAGTTTGCAATATGTGTTCAATCAGAAGGATCTAAATCTTCGCCAAAGAAGGTGGCTTGAGTTTTTGAAATATTATGACATAAGTGTTCTCTATCACTCCGGTAAGGCTAATGTGGTGGTGGATTCTCTTAGTCGATTGTCCATGGGAAGTGTTGCTCATATTGGAGAAGGTAAGAATGAGTTGGTTTGAGATGTTCATAGATTGGCCCGATTGGGTTTTCAGTTAGTGGACTCCACCAAGGGTGGTATTATGGTTCATAATCATCTTTTGTGAAGGAAGTGAAAGCCAAGCAAGGACTTGATCCAATTTTGGTTGAGTTGAAAGAAGTGATGCTTAAGAAATCCGTTGAGGCTTTCTCCCAAGGAGGAGATGGAGTACTTATATATCAAGGTCGGTTGTGTGTTCTTAATGTTGATGACTTGAGGGGACATATCTTGTCAGAAGCCTATAGTTCTCGATATTCCATTCACCAAGGCGCCACCAAAATGATATCGTTATTTGCGGGAGGTCTATTGGTGGGACGGGATGAAAAAGGATATTGCGAAATTTGTGACTAACTGTCCTAATTGTCAACAAGTGAAAGTTGAACATCAGAAACTGGGAGGTTTGTCTCAAGACATTAGCATTCCTACTTGGAAGTGGGAAAATTTGAACGTGGACTTTATTGTTGGTTTGCCCTGCACCTGGCGACAACATGATTCGATTTGGGTTATAGTAGACCAAATGATGAAATCTGCTAATTTTATTCCTGTCAAGGTTTTCTATTCGGCGTAGGATTATGCTAAGTTGTACTTAAGAGAAATGGTAAAGTTGCATGGAGTGCCTTTGTCCATTATTTCTGATCGTGGTACCCAATTCACTTCTCAGTTTTGGAAGTCTTTCAAAAATGGTCTTGGCACTTGTGTTAAGCTTAATACGACCTTTTACCCCCAAACTGACGGGCAAGTGAAGCGTACTATGCAAACTTTATAGGACATGTTGAGAGCTTGTGTGATTGATTTTAAGGTTAATTTGAATGACCATTTGCCATTGATTGAGTTAGCTTATAACAATTGCTATCACTCGAGTATTGATATGGCTCCATTTGAGGTATTATATGGTAAGAGGTGTAGATATCCTATAGGTTGGTTTTGAGGTTGGTAAAGTTGCCCTAATAGGTCCCGAGTTGGTACATGAGGCCATAAAGAAGGTTCGACTTATAAGAGAAAAGTTGAAAACAACTCAAAGTCAGCAAAAGTCATAAGCCGATGTGAGAAGAAGAGATCTCCAGCTTGATGTTCATGATTGGGTTTACTTGAAAATCTCACCCATGAAGGGTATAATGAGGTTTGGTAAGAAAGGGAAGCTTAGTCCCCAATATGTAGGCCCATATCAGATTTTGAGACGTGTAGGTAAGGTTGCTTATGAACTAGATTTGCCTAATGAGTTAGCATCGGTACATCCGGTTTTCCACGTCTCTATGTTGAAGAAATGTGTTGGTGATCTGACATCTATAGTTCTTTTAGAAAGTTTGCGACTTAAGGAGAATCTTTCTTATGAGGAAGTTTCGGTTGAGATTTTAGACCGGCAAGTTAAGAAGTTGAGAAATAAAGAAGTAGCTTCCATGAAAGTGTTGTGGAGGAATCAATTAGTTGAGGGTGCTATTTGGGAGGCCGAGGCCGATATGATGTCCCAATATCCTCATTTTTTCCTTGTACTCCTTCTCTAGCTTGAGGTAATGAGTTCCTCATGGTTTGTTCTTTGTCTTGGAGTCATGTGTCCTAAATGTTTCCATGATTTGCTTACTATGCATGTTCATGAAAAGCTTAAGTTTTGAAAGAAAATGAGTTACATGATTGATGTTTCCTCATGTTGATGTGCAGTGAGTATGAGTTGCATATGAATTTTCATGATATGATGATATGAGCATGTTAGCTTGGAGTTGATATTTTCCTCCTCGGATATGTGCATTATGAGAATTGCATTTAGGTTTGGGCTGCTAGTTTCCTATCTTCCTTATGATGTTATAAGTATGTCCTAGCTTGGAGTCAATATTCCTCTTTGGTTGTGTGCATTTTGATGAAGTTGCATGCATGATGGGGTTGCTAGTTTAAAGTCTTTTTCCTCTAAGTGATGTCTAGAATCTCATTCGACGACGAATGATCCCAAAAGGGAGATAATGTAACACCTCTAATTCGAGAAAGGGCAAGATAACTATATTTTTAGAAGTTGCAGGTGTCAACTCATGAAGGCCACCCACGGCCCATGGATGGGACCACAGACCGTAGTTGTGGTCCGTGGTTGATCACCCTAGCACTTCCCAAAAGGTCCAAAACCACGACCGAACCAACGGACCGTTCATGGAACCATGGTCCATGGTCGAGGGCCTGTGGTCCAAACCCAAAAACCAAATTTCTAACCATGGACGATGGCCGTGCTGGATGGACCGTCGGTCAGTCCATGGTCCGTCGGCAGTGGTCTGCTAGGGCTTCAAGTCAAAGTCTCCATTCTTCCATTGAAGATAAGAAATTGTCTTTGAGGTATGATAGTTTTCATCCATGGATTCCTCTCATTCATGGAGTTCCCAAATTCTCCTATTTTCAAAGATTAGAATTTCCCAATTGATTTAGGGTTTTCTTCAATTACCATGGGTTCTTTTGATTATTGATTTAAATGATGAAATTATGATCTCTTATGCATGAATTGATGAAATACTATGATTTTATGATGTTTCCCTAATGAACCCATGTAATCTCCATGTTTTCCAAGATATGATCATATGAAGTTGGATTTTGATTATGAAGGAACAGTTTTATGAAATCAAGCATGTATTGATAGAATTACATGAATTTATGATGAAATCCATATCTAATCTATATTTTCCAAAGGTTGATGATTGAAATTAGGTTTTGAACCTTGAAAGGTAAATTATGGAATTATGCATGTTCTTATGAAATTTATGTAAATGTTTTAAGGATGCTTTGAGAGTGAAGTATCTATGATGATGTTAATGTTGTGTTGTTGAAACGATTTTCTCACAAACAGATTAAAGCATGATTGTGAAAGGTTCTCTCACATAAGAAAGGATTCTAAGGTTGAAAGGTATTCTCACATAATTAAATCAAAGATAAAGAGTTATCCTAATGAAACCTAGCTTGGATTGGTTATTGAATGATACCTTTCCATGGATAATGATTTAGCTTTGATTGGAAAGATGACGTGCCCTTCCATAGATAATAAGAACAAGTAAGAAATGACTATTCCTAGGGATTTATGCTTAACATCGAGAGGATATTGAGATGGAGGCTCTCCCATTAGTAGAGGGCAGATTTCTAGTAGAAATCTCCTTATCCCTTACCTATGTGCCCTCATAGGATGATTGTCTATATAGACATTAGCTAGTGGATCCACTTAAGCTAGAAGTTTATGGTCCTTACTTTGGAAAGTAGGACAACCATTTTCGGTGTGGGAGACATCGGG
The DNA here is from genome assembly GCF_900185275.1 of Solanum verrucosum. Taxonomy (NCBI): domain Eukaryota; kingdom Viridiplantae; phylum Streptophyta; class Magnoliopsida; order Solanales; family Solanaceae; genus Solanum; species Solanum verrucosum. The sequence continues at coordinate 2,093,344 of NW_026020407.1, forward strand.
GAATAATGTTATAGCTCACATGGTCTCTATGTCGGTTAAGGCTACTTCCTACATTAATAATGAACTAAGGTTACTTCAAGAAGTATCTCATATATATTCAAAGGTTGTAAAGATTTTAGCTAGCATTGATCATGTTTTATGACTTATGTTTTCTAACCTTCTTTTATCATGTTTAAGCTTGGCCAATTGCATGTCATGAAAGGTCCCGTTTTAGCATAATTTAAATGTTTTTTGCACGATTGTCATACTTGGTACATTGTTTTGTACTAACACATACTCTTGCCTACATTTCCCCAAATGTAGGGTCCAAAAGTCAGGGTCCCAGTTTCGTGGCTAGTGTTGATTTCGTGATTTTTGAGCTTTGGTGAGTCCTCATGATTCGGGGACGAACTTTCATTGTTTCAATCTCCTTCTTGTATTTCAGTTTTGGACATGATGTAAGGTCTAGGCCCAATTTCATTATATTGTATTAGATGACTATTGAGATAATTGTTTTAGACTTCTGCTTTCTTTTATAAAACTTTTGGACTTGAAATTTTGTTTTATGTCTTATGTTCTATTTCTTATGTTATGAATGCTAAGTGGCTTGTATGGGGTCTCTCAGGGTCCTATACGCCATGTTACATCTAGGGTGTACCCCTAGGTGGTGACATAAGCTATGTGATGATACAACATCTTGCCCATACTGCCAGACCTGTCCTATACCTTGCCGGAGTATATAACATCCTCAACTAAGTGGATCCACTATGCTATACTTAAAAAACAATAAGGAAACATCTAAAAAGTATGACCCTTTATATCCACGTTGCATACATGGTTTATGAGGACTTTGAGTTGTCTGACTCATGCTCAAATGCTTAAAACATTTCCTCATCCTCAAACTTTGAGATTATTACTCAAAAGGTTTTAAGATATGCTTAAAACATTTCCTCATCCTCAAACTTTGAGATTATTACTCAAAAGGTTTTCTTAAAAGACATAGTGCTCAAAAACTCCTCATGAACTCATTTGGAAATCGAAGTTTCCTCTCATTTTAATCACTCTTGGGATTACTTTGTTCCCATATATTCATTTTAAAAAAACATGAAACTCAACTCTCCTAATCCTCATACTCATTTATTCAAGTCTTTAAACAAATTATAAATAATTGTAAAAGACTTCTCAAAATAGGGTTCATGTCGAATTATGGACATAAATGACTCAATTCAAGGGTTTCAATAACCATATATAGAACTCAATACTCGGAACTTAATAACTCCAGAACTCAAGGACTCCACGATACTACTCATCTCAAGAATGCTCAACTCATAGCGGAATTATGAGCATGAACGACTCAACTCAAGGACCTTTATGTATAACATATAGTAGTCCCATAATTAGGAATATAATCTCAAAGATATTAGGAACTCAATACTCAAGAACTTAGAACTCGAAGATGCTATTCCTCTCAAAGATACTCAATTTGTGGAGTTCATGCGGAATTATCGACATGAACGACTCGACTCATGGATCTTAATAATAATATAGACTCATGAATACACTCTTCTTATCTTATACTCACTTACTCAAGTCTTGAAACAACTTATTAGTAATTGTAAAAGACTCCTCGAAAAGGCTCAAAGGGAATTTCTCAAACTTTACTCAAATGAACTCTCTCGAACTTGACTCTTAATCTTTTTTTTTTGAATTTGAAATGTGAACTCAAGAGTTATGATTCATGATATAAAGGATCTTGTGATGATTAGATGTGATTTAGAATAGTAAAATCAGGAAGGGTGTGAAGGTACACTTTAAAATAACTTAGATGGGACGAACGGCGGAAAAAGGACGGGGGAAGGCGACCCTGGCTCACTGAATGGCGAGCATGCCAGCCCTAGCCCCTAAACTATAGAGCATCATTTCTGGCGCGGCGTACCAGCCCTTACCCAAAAATTTCCAACGAATTTTCTTCTTCAAGTTTTTGCCCTAATTCACCTAGAATCGAATGGTTTCTTCCAAACTCTCCTAGATTCGAATACCCAACATTAGCAAACGAAAATCCACTCAAAAGAACCCTCAAACTCCTAACATGCATCTCAAGAATTCATCAAACCTCATTATTAAAGATTTATGAAATGAAAGTTCAAGAAACTCATCAAGAACTCAATTATTCGACCCCAAGAAAGAAATTACAGATTAAAATCACATGATTGGTATGTGGGTGAATGAACCCAAAACTATGAGAGCTTACATACCTCTTAAAAATCAAATCCTTGATGAAATCCCTCAAAGATCGCAAGAATCTTTAATGCTTGAAGCTTTTCTCCCTTTTTCTCTTCTTGAACTCCTCTAAAAAACCCTAAGCGCATTTCGGAATAACAAAAACTAATTCTAATAAGTTTAGATCCCTAAAAGGTTAACAAAAATGAGCTAGGCTAGTGAGGTAAGGGAAAGAACAAAATACCCCTTATTAATTTGGGTAAATTTTCTTAAATGGACAGGCTGAACTCAAACGGGCATATCTCCCTCATCAAATTCGGACATGAGAAAACTTTGTGGTGTTGGAAGGAGAACTCAGAGATCTTTTATTTTATATCTTATGTGTCTCCTAACTCATCCTGTGCTAAAAGTTATGATTGTTTAAAGTTCACCCAAAACTTAAAAGAACTTACGAATGACTTGAATGAATTCTCTTTAGTTCTTTTTGGAACTCAAGGTGCTACATCTAGTGACCTTAATTAACACTTAAGAAAATTTAAATTCCTCGGTAAAAATCTTACTTCCCACGAAGAATGGATCGAGTCTTAGCTCAAACATTTTCCGGGGTTGTAACACCCCGTACATTTCAACATGTATACGACTAAGTCAATACTGATGAATGTATTTAAACTTGAGAAATAAGGTGGTTATTAAGCTTAAATTTTAGAGTTGAGTATTAAGGTTAAGTTAAAGGATTAGAATTTGGAAAATGAGATAAAATAAGTGAGGTGCTTTCTTGACTAAATTAAGCTAATAGGTGACAAGTAGATGCATCACCTACTTAGACTTTTTGACCAACTTAATAAGAGTAAGTAGTTGCATCACCTACCATAGCTAAATAGATTTAATATGAACATGTAGCTGCATCACCTAGTTTGACATTTGAGCACCTTAAAAATGTCCAAGTAGGTGGATCACCTACTTGGTAAATTGTGGTGAAAATTGAAGAAGATAGGCGGTGGAGTTCCAACAATTATAGGGTCATATTTGGCTCATTTATCTCTTAATTCTTACAAAGAGAAAAAAACTTATCTCCAACACTCTCTTTTTCCCTCAATGATTATCACAGCCATCTCAAAAATACTCCATGGGTTCTTGAGGAAACCCTCTTAATTTCCAGCCAAGGTATGTAGAAACCTTATGGTTTATCTTGATTGTTCCATGAGATTTCATGTTTTTCATGCTTAAATATGGTGCAAACCTTTCCCTAAGATGTCTTCTCATGTTTTCTTTGTTATTAAGAGAGATTCTATTCTTATTTTGTTCAAGTGTGAAGGGTAATTAAAACTCTAGAAGGAGTACAAGTTAAAAGAACAATTTTCCAGAATTTGAGGTAAGGTTACTGCCCTATTTTTTCTCACTATATATATCAGATTGGGTGAGATTTCTCTACATATTTTACTACAAATTCACAAACAATGATCGGAAGCAGTGAGTCAAAGTTTTATTGATTATTTTAAAATGGTTTGGGGTTGTTTATACGTGGTGAAGTTTGGAGAAGTACTGGGTGGATAATTGTGTTTATTAGTGTCAAAGGGCATGGTTTTATTCCTATATATGGTATTGAGAGTGTTGTTTGTAAGTATGAGGCAGTTGGGTGTTGAAACACCATTTATGAATTGTAGAGATTTATGCCCGCTAGGTGTTCGACATAATGTCGTAGTGGTCCATTACTTGACCTATTGACCCGATTGTGATGTAATCCATATATTTTGTATATTATCATTTGTAATATTGGCTAACCTTAAGAGAAAGGCATGTGAAATGATGTAGGGAAGAAATGAAGATACACCATTTGAATTGTGGGTTCTGTGGGCATGCTGCCCGTTAGGTGTGTATTTACTATTTTGGATGTTGTAAATCCCAGGTAGTGTCGGATGACCTCATGGGAAGGTCATAAATTGTGTAAACTTGGTGATAAAGGAATTAGTGAAAAGAACACCCATTAGTAGAGGGGTTTTGAGCTTGCTGCCCGACTACAATTTTGGTAAGTTGAAGTGATCAAACCATATTTATTAGCTGTTAATATTAGCTCTATTACTTGCCATTAATGCAGATTAATGCCTCAAAGGAAAGGCTGATTCATGGTACCACATAGTATTGGTCGAGAGACAAGGCATGTAAGGCTATTTGATTTCATATTTTATGGCATGAAGTCCTATATTCTGTGTACCAACCAAGTGATATCTCTAAGTGATCCTCATGGTAAAAGATACAATGTGAGGGTGTACAATCTCCAAAAATAATAATCTTTCTCATACCGTCCATGGTTTCAAAAATGTGTTAAGCTACTTCTATGCGTGTTCATTCTCCAATATTGGTGTGTTTATACTTTCAAGTATTATTGTGACAAAGGTACTCTAAACATAAAATTTTAGGAGTTATCCACCAAGTCAAATGAGGATCATTGAGTCAATAAGATCCTACATTATACATGTTACAAGGATTTGTATGGCAGATACACATTATGTGTATTATTCATTTTATATATCCTTACGTGGAATGTGTAACCCTTATTTGTGATTTGTTCTATGCTTCGTTAGTTCACATGTTTATGCACCCTTACATTTGATATCGTCTACTAAGTGTGTAGCTATCGTATCATCATATGCACTCCTCGCCTCTCCATTTGAGGAGTTATAGTCTCTATTTGAAATGCATGTATGCCTCCATTTGTGATGTCCAAATGTGTTTTAAATGAACCATGTGCTAGTAGAACCACTTGCTCACTTGTTATATACCACTTAATGACTCATTTTCTACATGTCCTCATGTTCTCACTTGTTGTGTCTCTTCATGGCCCATTTACGAATATGTTTTAGCCCAATAAGATTCATTGTGTCATATAAATTACTAAGTATTACTACATTGATGTTATTTTTTTTTCTTATGTCATTATTACTGCTTCAAGTCTTTTATTCACATGTTTACATCACTGGTTTATAGTCCTAAAGCTCAAAAGAATTATGAACAATATCAGAGATTAAAGAAAATATGTATTATTATGCGTGACATCTCAAGGGGCTGAAAGCCTAGCATGGGTCGATTTTGAAAGCAAAGTTGTATGCTTATAGGTGGTAGCTCAGGGGTTAAAATACCTAGCATGGGCCGATCCCAATTGATATATGTACGGCTGGAAGCTCAGGAGTTATAATACCTAGCATAGGCCGATCATAATTTGTATATGTATGCGGATAGCATCCCAGGTGTTAAAATATTTAGCATGGGTCATCCTCTTCTTCCACTGATCAGCTAGTCATCATATCCAATTCTACAAAGTTTATAAAAAAAAGAATAGTAAAGTAAACCAAATAATGTACTGTACTCAATACCCTCCAAAATAATAAGAAAAAGGTGGTCTTTCATCCTTATTTATGCATTTATAAATTGATACATAGTTTCACTTGAGATCTTGTTTTACCTATGGACACTTTATGCTTTACATATTCAGTACATTCTTTTGTACTGACGTCCCTCATGGGGAAGCTGTGTTTCATGCCGCAGGTACAAGTACTCAAGATTATAGAATCTGTCCAAGATAAGCACAAGATACTCAACTGCCTTTGGTGACCTCCATGTTAATTCGGAACTCGTCGAGTCTCTAACATATATTTGATATTTATTACCGTTAAGGGTATGATGGGGTCCTGTCCCGACCTTATCTAAGTTTCTATCTTTTAGAGGCTCTACAAACCAATGTCAAAGTGAAGTATGATTATGTCTTGTTTTCTAGTAATTAAGGCCTTAACGACCAAGCAAGTATATTTATTTTGGGCCTATTTATGTTGGTATTTTATCAGAGTATTTTACGTATACTCATCAACGATTTATAACTTCATTTGTTGCATGTATGATAATCAAGACATATAAGTTGGTTCTCTCGGGCCTTTAGGGCATCGAGTGCCTGTTCGTCTCAATGGGACTTGGGGCATGACAGGGGTGTTACAATCCCCCCCACTAATGAAACAATGATTAGTGGGAGGGGAAAAAGTGCACTGATTATTGGATGACAAGGTCTCTGATGGATGAAAGTATACCGGAGGGTATTGACATACCATTTTCAAAAGTTCGGGGTATATTTGTCCTTTTTCCCAAATAAAGTTGCGAAATGGAAATTTATAGATATATGTATTCCTATACATATTTAGAAGATATTAGTTTAAGAAATTCAATAAAAACTAGACATGTAAATTATAATCTTCTCAAAGATATTAGTCTGTTAGTTATATTTTTCGTTTTGGTGTTGCATTCCCATTATTCACAACTAATTAGATTAGATTTATGGTACCACCACTTACAATTCTTAGGGGTTATTTTCATAAATGATTTAACTATTTGTTGAATTTATGGGACTCAATCTTTGGTTTTTTAAACGATACTTTTCTAAGCTTTATATGGTGAACTTGTTTTATAAATGGTGTGTTGGGTTTAGTTTGAGTTAGTGGTTGGTTCTCCCACTAGGTGCTTTAGTGCGGATGCAACTCATGACAATCTAGGTCGTAACAAAAAAAGTAATACAAGTTTGTAATCAAACAACTTATAAGAAAGTAAATAAAACAATTAAGTTTAGAGTTGGGTGAGTTGAGTTATGATATATTGTTAGCATATTTTGACCCAATCCATCTTACTCATGGTAAACTTTTGACAAAGTTTATACATCAAATCATTTAACATTTAGCCCATTTTGATCTGACTAATTTCAGTCCAAACAATCAATTTACTATCCAATTCACACCTAGAACCTAATATTGAATACCTCATATATATGAAATTACTCCCACCTTTAAACAAATATCGGAATAATTATTTTTTATGCCAATTACAAATATAATTTTTTAGTTAAACGGTCTCTTATGAGAGATACTTATTTATATATATATATATATATATATATATATATACACACACACACAACCACACACACACACATATATATGTGTGTGTGTATGGGGGGTGTTTTTTAATTTTTATATATACGAGATCTTAAAAAATATATTTTCTTCTATTCATAATTTTGTAAGTAGCCAAGAATTTTTACTTTCTCAATTTATATTTTCTATCTTGACCCCTGATGAGTCCGAGATTTGGACTCATTTAGGGCTTTGTTTTGATAGTATAAGTGTCCTCAAATGCCTATTTTATGCTCTTAACTGATATTAAAGTGTTTATTTGCAGCTATGAAGGATAACGAGCAAGGCAAGGATATGACTGGACAAAAAGGAACTAAAGAGCTGAAGAAGTGAAGAAAAAAAATCCTGGCGATCGCTAGGACCACTCGGTGCACCACCGAGTCGCTTTACAGCTCGCCCAAAGTTCTAGCAGTCCAACCCTGGGAAAGAACCAAGTTGGTGACAGAAATGGGTAGTCGGCGGATCGTCGATTGGTTCCGCAAGAATAAATTGGATCGCCCAAAATTACAGGACCTGAGATGCTGAAGGCCAATGCAAAGTGGCGATAGAAGAGGACAATCGACGAATCTCCGATCCACATGGCGAGCCGCGACTTAATCTACCGAGTGGACTTTCAGGCTAAATGTTGGGAAACTATAAATTGGATTTTAAAAAGGATTTTGAGGAGTCTCTCCCAGATATTATAGTGCCCATTCTAGAGTTAGAGTTTTCTCCAAGGTTTCAGTTCTTATTGTAGACTTTGAGGATTTTGACTTGGGTTTTTGAACTTAACTATTTTGGAGCATTGTAAAGGGTTGGAGACTATTACCTACCTGATGGCTAATCAAGTTGGTAATTTTTTTTACCTTTTTATGACGTTTTGCTAAACCAACAATTTTTGGGGTCTGATCATGTGATTATGTGCTGAATTAGCTTATGTGTATTGTTATTAAATGATTTTGATGCTTATTTGAAGTGGGTTTAATTAATAGTTGCGCTTTAATCTAGGAAGTGTAGTTGCAAATGCAATTTGAACTTAAAAGTCTAGGCTTGCTTGAAAAAGAGGTTTCAGAATCAAAGCTTTCAATTGATGATTGTAATTACAGGGTTCATATGGGTTTAGCTCGAAAGAGTAAATCCTAATTTCGATTCTACCTATCTAGCTCAAGAGAGTAGATGAATTAAGGTGTGGGATGTTCTTATTTGCTAAGCTTGTTGATGTTCGAAAAAAATTACTTGAATTGAAGTAGTTGTTCGAGAGAAAGCTATTTCACTCGTAGCCTAGCCTACCCACTGAAATCTAGCTTTTTATTAGTAATCTCAATTTCCCATATAGTTAAATTTTCCTATAATCGATCACATCCCGAGAATTATTTTCTATATTGTTATTTCCCCTGTTTTCGTTGTTGTTTTTGCTGTTCATTGCAAATCCAAACCCCCATCTGGCATTCGTTGTCACCCCTTTTAGATTTATTTGTATGTTGTCGATGATTTTTATTCCTATAACCTATTATACCATGTTTGTACTTCATAACTAAATTGTAGACACGTACCGCTCCCTGTGGGTTCGACCCCAACACTTTGTTGGGTTTTATATTAATCAACGATTGTTTACACCTAGAATTGGATGAGGTGTGTTTGAAACGTCCAATCAAAATGGCGCCACTACCAGGGAGTGGTGTTGTTTAAAATTCGTTTAATAAAGCTTGAATTATTATCTCCGTTGTGCCACGACATTAACTAAGGCGCTTCATGGGATGCAACCCAAGTTTTTTGGTATTTTAATTGTTGTTTTTGAATAACGGGCGTTGATTGTGCAGGTTGAAAACTGAAAAATGTTGCAAGATGGGTAGTTTGGCGAGCTAAAGTCCATTCGGTGAGACGCTGAACAGGTCGGCGAGCCCTAACTTGGACCTCCGTTGGAATTACCAAGCTTGAAGGAAAACTATTTAAAACTTAATTGGCAGACTACATTCTCAATCGGTGACGCGTCAAACAGGTCGGCAAGCCTGAATTTGTCCACTGTTTGAACCCTCAAATTGCTAGGAGTCCTGTAAAACTTGGCAAGGTAAATTACAACTCGACTTACTCCGCCGAAGGGAGCGCAAACTGAAATTTTTTAAAGGCCAAACTGTTTAAAATTTTGAAAACCTTCATCTTCTCCCATTTTTAACCCCCGTACTCTCATTCCCTACTTTAGATCTTCCTTATTTTCGTGTTTTTACTCCCTTATCGCTTGAATTCTTTGCTCGGATTGTGGAGCTTTGTCGCCTAGCTTTACAAATCATAACTCCGGCATTAAAGGTTCATTTTTCTAAACCCCGTACTTTAAATGTGTAGTTGAAATCGAATGCAATTGGTAAATTGTTGTTGGGTAATTAATTTTATTGTGATAAATTGTTGGATTGCCATAATGAATTAAAATTAGTGTCTAATTGTGCTTAATTGATTTATTCATGTGTTCTTGCTTGTTTAAATAAAGTCTTAATGGTTGGGTTGCGGTGAATATGTGTTGGGTCTAGTCGGGAGAAATCTAAGTAACCCCGGATTATGCTAAATGACGCAGTTTGCCCAATGATGGAGCATTTGATGTCATTCTTAAGGGCAAAAGATGTCAAATGATCAATTTTGGCCAAATCGGGGGAACTCTGAGTACCTGGAGGGAATGGTTAGTATGGGTATTACTTGAATTGAATAGTGTTGGTGCTTAATTTTGAATTCGGGGGCTGCAGGCTTGATTTTGGAGATTAGGGTTGAAAACTGGCACGTTGGGCCGTTTAGTAAGCTACGACAAGCTCGCCGAATAGTTCAGCGGTTCGCCAAAGTCCCCCACAAATTGACCTTACTTTCTAAAATTGGTTGAGTTTGTTCTATAACTTTTGAAGAGATGCATGAGCTCGCCGAACTCATTCAGCGACTCACCGAAAGGCATTCTTGATCGCCCTTCTGCGCTCCTAACTCATAAAATACATTGTAACTTTCGGCGAGCTACTTTTAGCTTACCTATTGGTATCGGCGATTCGCCGAATTTCCCTGAACATCGCCGACCTATCTTGAGCTTTTAGAATTTTTGCGTTGGTACTTTCAGTGAGCCCGATCTGGCTCGCCAAAGCAACTCGACGACTCGTCGAACGATTCGGCGAGTCTTTCTACAACATTTTTTTGGAAATTTTTCCGACACTCATTAATATTATTTTCAGAAATGGCTAGACCTAAATTGTTCGGAAGAGTCATGCTGCCCCACAAACGGGCACACAAAATTGTCATAAATGTGGGTGCAGCTGCATCCGGAGCACAAACAACAAAACTCCCTACAAGGGGAGGCAAAGGCAAAGGAAATGGCAAGGTGCACATAGCTGAGACACCAGAGACCAGCTTCGACAGTGAGAGGGTCTATGAGACTCACCTCACCTCTTCAGACAATGAGGGATACTGACATGATTCTCAAGCTTCCATCTCTGAGCTTGAGGATGACTAGATGCTATAGTCCCGGAGAGCAGAGCTTCGCTCCAAGGGAATGCATGATCCATCAAGGATCTCAGTGCCTCAGACTCCTCCTCTAGCTCCAACACAGACTGTGGTCCCGGCACCACCGGTGCAGGGTCCCCTCCTCGGTCTCTCAACAAACTAAAGACCGAGGGACTGAGGACATTATTGAAGAGAAGAGATTGTCCACATATGGTGTGGTGGACAAGTATCTAGAGATATGGAGCGCCCTCAAGTCTCACAAATTAGAGATTTTAACTAAACCCCTGGGCCCCTTAATTCCTAATTGGGTTAGGGAGTTCTACTCAGCCTACGGAGACTTGGTGCTATAAGGGAAGAGTAAGGCCATTGCCTTCAAACCAGTTGATTCTGTGATTTTCCAGGGCAAGAAGGTGAAATGTGATAGTGAGGACATAAATTCCATTTTGGGATGTACTTATAACTTCATGTATGACTACCACAGCATGATCCGGAAACAGACTTTGGATGACTTAAAAGGTTGGCTAGCTCCTTTTCTTTCTAACAACATCCCAAGGTGATTTGAGGCTAGAATGCCAATAGAGAATAAGGATATCAATGCAGTGGTGAGGTATTGGTTCGGGTTTATTAGCAGCACGATCATGCCGTCCTCGAATGAGTCTATCCTCCGCCACCCAAAGGCGGGCCTGTCTTGGATCTATTATTGCTAGGAAGAGTGCCAATCTAGGTTTGATCATTGAGAAGGAGATGGCCATGAGGTCCAAGCAGCACCAGACATCTCTTCCCTTTCCGGTGTTGATCACCAAGCTGTGTAGACAGACCCATGTTCCTCGAGATGAGAAGACATATGTGGAGGTCACACCCACCTCCTCTACTAACATCCAGTGTATTGAGGCTGAGTATCAGAAGGATGAGACTGAGAGGAGGAGGTCAGCCATGGTAAACAGTTCCCTGGGAACTTATACTGATACGCTACCAGCAAAGGCAGTCATGCCTACTCCGGCCACTGGGCCTTCAGGTACTTCTAGCTCCGCTCCTCCCAACACTCCTAGCACTTCTGTTTCTCCCCTACCCCCTAGATCTGCTGCTGGTACTACTACTTTCCGGCCTTTGATCACCCAGGCTATGCTTTAAAAATTGGACACTTAGCCCAGTTTGCTGATGTGCGTGATTCCCAGTTAGAGTCTGTTATTCCTGGGATTATCGAGAGAGCCATTACTACTGTACTAATACCTCTCAGGGCTTTGATTGATGCTTTGATGGCGAGAGTAGAGGTGTGTGAGAGAGGCCAGAGAGCTACTTATGAGGTGACGACCTTAAAGGCTGAGATTGTTGAGTTGAGGAAGGATGTGGACCAGCTGAAGTCCACTGATATGTCCCTGATCTTTGGGACTGTGGAGATCCTAGATTGCCTGAGCACCGATATTCCAGCTCATTTTGATGTGCCTTCGGCTACCAACGGAGATGAGGTTAAAGATGATGATGTTATTATAGAGTCTGAGGCTGAGACTGATGAGGAGTAACTTTGTTTTCAGGAGGAGACTATTTTTGAGGGCCTGACTGACTTAGATGAGGCTATGGTAGATTCAGTTGTTTAGGCCTCCCCGAGGGATGCTTTTATGGTGAGCTCTAGTGGAGCTAAGGTTGATGAGACACCGGACACTGATGCCCACATACATGGAGTGGCTGAGATGCAGACTTCACCCAGGCTTAGCCTGGTAGGATGACTTTTCCCCTCCCTCTCTGTTATCTTTTTATACTATTTCTGTTTTAGTTGCATTTGAGGACAACTGCTTATTTTTGTTGGGTAGGGTGAAGTATTTTTGTACCTACCTCTTGTGACTATTTTGTGCATATTGGTTCTATTTTGATGATGGTTTTTGTGAATATTGAGCTTATTTGGTTTATTGATATATATATCTTGGGTGTTGAATTGTGTTGTGGATGTTTTAGCTTGTGGCCCATTGTTTTGAAAATGGTTTTGAACCTACTTTGAAAATTATGCCACCTCTTTTGTGTGTGATTGTGGTTGTTCTTGTGCAAATTTTAGTGTCAGTTGTGGTCAATAACGATGACTTGGGTAGTGCGCCTAATTGAACAAAATGAATCTGCGACTATGATACGGCAAATGAAGTTACATAGGCAATATGTGAACTTTAAGCATCTCGTTGTGACTAGTCGATTGTTGAATGAATCCCTTGTGATGAACATTGCCTGTTTGCTAGAAAATATGGAGTCTTGTTTGATATTGGTAGCAATGCCTTGTGTGGTGAGATTACCTTGAACATTATGCATGATGACATCTAGAATTTTCCCCGTAGGTCCTGTTGATTGAGTGATGCAAGCACTTGAAATGATCTTAGGCAAGAATTTTGAAGAGTGAACCAACTTGACAATATACCTCTTTTGTGGCCAACCTTGTGATATGTGTGAACCTTGCTTGGCCCCTTTTGAGCCTTACCCTTTTTTCTGGGAAGAAACTTGAGCAATTGTGACCTCTTTTTATCCATTCACCCATAACTTTCATGAAGTATGGTTTGTTTGAAAAGCCAACTTATGCCAACAACCTAAGTTGGGGTGTGGTGCAAAGAGAAGGAAAGTCAAGAAATGTGAAAAATCCCCCTTTGTGTGGGGATTTCTTTGAAAAAGATGAAACCCCTCCATGTAAAAAAAAACAAGAAAAGAGAAAAAGGAATGAAAAAAAGAAAGAAAAGAAAAATACCGAAAAAGTAGTGAAAATTGCAAAGTAATGGGGTATCTGGTGGTTCATACGAAGTTGAATAATGGGGTGGTTTATGAGCATGTTTGAAATGTTAAAGAAAAGGAGGAAAGTGATGTTCAGACCATACTTCATGAAGGTAGAAGCCACTAAGTCTAAATTACCATACATTTACACTCAACCCCGTTACAAACCTTGAAAAGACCTCTGTAATCTTGAGTGAACCTAAACAAATGTTGATTGGAAAATACAAGCAAACCTATGGGTGAAGTAATGCAAGTGTTCATCTTTGTGAGTGTGAGGGTTGTATGAGATTCTGGGAATTTAAATTGTTGAGAAATTTTGTGTGAAAATGGAATCATCTTTGTTGTGAGGGCATTTTAATACCTTTGTTGAGCTTGAACTTGCATTTGAGGCAAGCATTGTGAGCTCGAGTACTCTTGTTGATGGTAAGTCAAAATTTGAAACTTTGAGTTCACGATTGATCATTGTATGAGTAATTTGCACCTTGTTGTGTGCATTTATGTTGAATCTTATGGAGCACTATTCGTAGACATCCCTATTGAACTACTGATCTTGAGTTTTACTTGAGCACAAGCAAAAGTTCAAGTTGGGAATGTTGATGAGTCAGAGATTTGGACTCATTCAGGGCTTTGTTTTGATAGTATAAGTGACCTCAAATGCATATTTTATGCTCTAAACTGATGTTAAAGTGTTGATTTTCAGCTATGAAGGCTAAGGAGCAAGATAAGGACATGACCGGACAAAAAAGAACTAAAGAGCTGAAGAAGTGAAGAAAGAGAAATGCTAGTGATCGCCAAGACCACTCGGCGCACCGCCGAATGGCTCTGTAGCTCACCCAAAGTTCCAGCAGGCCAGCCTTGGGGAAGAACCAAGTTGGCAAAAGAAATGGGCAGTCGACGGATCGCTGATCGGTTCCGAGACAACAAATTACATGACCTGAGATGCTGAAGGCCAATGCATAGTGGCGATGGAAGAGGACAATTGGCGAATCGCCGATCCACTCGGCGAGGCGTGATTTAATTCGCCGAGTGGACTTTCATGCTAAATATTGGAAAACTATAAATTGGATTTTAAAAGGGATTTTGAGGAGTTCTCTCTAAGATATTACAGTTCCCATTCTAGAGCTAGTTTTCTCCAAGTTTTCAGTTCTTATTGTAGACTTTTAGGATTTTGACTTTGGTTTTTGAACTTAACTTTTTGGAGCATTGTAAAGGGTTGGAGACTATTACCCAGCAGATGGCTAATTGAGTTGGTAATTTTTTTTACCTTTTTATGACGTTTAGCTAAAACCTCAATTCTTGGGGTGTGATCATGTGATTATGGGCTGAATTAGCTTATGGGTATTGTTATTAAACGAGTAAATCCTAATTTTGATTCCACATATCTAGCTCGAGAGATTAGATGAATTAAGGTGTGGGTTGTTCTTATATGCTAAGTTTGTTGATGTTCGAAAGAAATCACTTGAATCAAAGTAGTTGTTCGAGAGAAAGCTATTTTACTCATAGCCTAGCCTACCCACTAAAATCTAGCTTTTTATTAGTAATCTCAATTTCCCATATAGTTAAATTTTCCTATAATCGATCACATCCCGAGAATTCTTTTCTATATTGTTATTTTCCCCTGCATTCATTGTTGTTTCAGTTGTTCATTGCAAATCCAAATGCCTCATCTAACATTCGTTGTCACCCTTTTAGATTTATATGTATGTTTCCGATGATTTTTATTCCTTTAACTGATTAGACCACGTTTGTACTTCAGAACTGAATTTTAGACACGCACCACTCTCTGTGGGTTCGACCCTGATTCTTCGTTGGGTTTTATACTGATTAGCAATCGTTTACACCTAGAATTGGATGAGGTGTGTTTGAAACGTCCAATCAACTCCCCCCCCCCCCCCCCCCCTTCTCCCAAGAAAAAAAGAATAAGATAATTATAGCTATAGACTTCAATCTTGGTACAAAGTCTTCTAATTGTTCAATAGATATTTTATTCATGTACTAAATATGCATATTAGAATAAAAAGTACTATTTTTTTTCTTTTGTAACGACATGAGTATCTAATAATCATAAGTACACTTCAAATTTAGGTTTAAGTACAATGACAAAAACTTTCTTCAATTAAAAAATATAAAACTACAAGCTTAAGTTTGTATATATAATTTGTCTTGTCTTGATCGGTGCTTTGTCGTTGGTCAGGGACCCTAGGAACTAAACGATGTGAAGATCCTAGGCTACGTGGACCATTATGGAACTATAAAGTTTTGTGAACCACCAAAAAAGGTTGTATGATTTTTTCACCTTTCGTTGTTAAACTATCATATGGTTGAATAGCTTGAACCATTTTTTCAGTGCTAGAAGGGAAGAAAACAAGAAGAACAAAGGCAGAAAAGAGTTTCATGTTATATATATATAACACCCCAAAAATTTCTAAGCTAAGACCCAAATCATTTTATAACACCTCGCAACTCTACTTTTAAAATTTGAATCATTTGTGTAACACCTCGAACTTTTAAAAAGTCTAAAGAGGGCTAATGGGCAAGTCCACAAACCTAAAATGGACCAAGGACCTTTCATGAAACGCTAAACATTCTGTTTACAAGTCCACAGTTCGTTTATGGCATGGTGGACAACCGTCTAGGGCTGCAAAGGAGGGGGTCACATGGATGGGACCCTAGACGGCCCATGGTGGCTTGTACGGTCTGTTTAGGGTTTACTACAAGTCACCAATCAATTTTTAAGTTTTGAGTCAACATCAAACGATCATATCTCTTCGGAAATAATTAATTAGGTGGCCTATGACCTAACAAATGAAAGGTCTTTGAGTTTTCTTTCCAACGCCACAAAGTTTGCATCATCTCTAGTTTGGATTAAAAAATTCTGCTCATTTTAGTAAGGCCGTGTTAGTAAGAATAATGTTGACGGATGGCTATACGGCCCTTGAAGTGTTTCACGGACCATGGAGCCTTAAACAGTATGTGTAGCCTTTCTTAAAGGTCACTTCATCATATATTTAAGCAGGGGTCATTTTGGTCTTTCTCCTATTCGTTTGGTACTTAAACTACATCATTTAAACACCTATTCCAAGCCTAAACCATGAAGTTTTACACCTAATTAAGTGCTTAGAAAGTATTAATCAGTTCTTTTAAGTTGGTTAACACTTCAAGTCATTAGAACAAGGTTCCAAGAGGAGAAAAGGTAGGGTTTCAAGCGTTCTTTGACTTTAGTCGATTTCGCCAATAACTTCGATATGCTAGGTATGTAAGGCTATCATAGTGTCGGATTAGATCGTCCTCACACCCTACATATGTCAAAATTTAGAGAAAGTTTAATCTTGGGTTCTATCCTTAGATTTGAGTAATCTAGGTTTCTATCCCCAGATTTGAGTGTTCTTGAGATGAGTTGATGTTGAGTTCTGAGTTTTTGAGTTCCTAATTATTGAATTTCTATTCCTAATTATTGAATTGATGTATATTGTATATTAAGATTTATAAAGTTGTTTGTTCATGTATATTCTTCAGCATGAACCGTATCGCTTAGTATTCATTGAGTTCTTATTGAGAATCTTTTAAATAAACGTAATTGTTTTAAACTTAGTTTTGGGAAAGTGATTTAATAACGTTATCAAAGACACTTAATCTAGTTCTAAGCGCCAACGATCGTTAGTCAGTATATAACCCAACTAAATGAGTTGGGGTCAAATCCCACGGGGAGTGGTACGTGTTTAAGATTCAAAAGTAAAGTACAAATATGTTCGAATCAGTCATAGGAATAGACATTTGCAAATAAAAGCATGATTCAAATTTGGGGGTTGACACGAATTTCAAATAACAGGCGGTTTTGGTTTTGACTATCAGCTACAACAACAAATAATACGAAGATAACAATAAGGAGACGGGTTCTTAGGATGTGATTCGATTACGGGCTATTATAGACAACCAGGTAGTTCCAACTATTAGAAAAACAACTGTAAATCAGTGAATAAGCTAAACTATAGAAGAGGTAAACTTTCTCTCGAACAATTTACCCCGAATCAAGTCGATTTCTCTCAAACATCGACAAAAATGCAATTAAGAACATCCTACACTTTAGTCCATGCACTCTCTCGAGTTAAATGTGTGGAAAGAGGGTTTAGGATTCACTCTGGCAACCCAATACCCACAGACCATCAATTCAGTAATCTTGGTTTTAAAACCTCTCTCTCGAGCAAGCCAAAAATACGAAGGTAGAAATGCATCTGCAACTACAATTCTTTACTTTAAACAACATTACTGATTTAAATCACTTCTAAACAACAATTACACTAATATTTAACAACACCCATTAGCTAAATCAGCCCATAATCACACCCGAAGAATTGGAGTTTTAGCTAGACATCATAAAAAGATAGAAATCGTTACCAAATTGTGTTTCCATCTACTGGGTACGATTAATTTCGTCTTTACAAAGGTCCAAATTGAAGAATCTAGAAGACCCACTTCCAATTTCTCAAAAATGGAAAACCTCAATTCTTCAAAGCTAAGGAAAAATTGTCTCCAAAAACTCAGAGTTTAAAACTCAAAAATTACTCTAATGAATGTTCAGAATAAAATTTGATACTAAACATAATGTTTGAAAATGTATTTATAGTCACCAAAAATATGTTGCGAAGGGCCATTCGGCGCAGTAAGTCAGGCTTGCCGATCAACTCGGTGATCTGCCCTTTGGTCAGTTCCATCGCCTTTTTGTTTTAGCCGTTAGCATCTTCAAGTTCTGTAACTTTGGGCGATCCAACACTGGATCACTGAACCACTCGGCGACACGTCGACTGCTTCTTTCTCTCGCCGAATTGATTTTCTCCTTCAGGGCTTGGCACATTGGAACTTTAGGCGAGATTGTGTTCATTCAGCTACTCGCCAAAAGGACTCAGCGATCACTAGGCCTTCATTTCTTCGTTCTTTCAGCTCACTTTGTTCCTTTTTTCAAATTAGCGTCCATGCTTTGTTCCTCAATCCAAATACCTGGAAATCAAGGATTTTATATCAGTTATTGGCACAAAACAAGCATTTGAGGACACTAAATCATTATAAATAAGCTCTAAATGAGTCCAAATTATGGACTCATCAACACCCCAACTTAAACTTTTGTTTGTCCTCAAGTAAAACTCAAGTTTAGCATTTCAAAAAGGATGTCTGAAACAGTGCTACAGAAGACTCAATCATGAATGTACACAAAAAGACTCAACTTACTCATGCAAGGATCAATTGTAGTTTATATTCTAAGTTATTTATTTGTATTTCTAGATATAAAATAGTCTTTCTTTGTGCTACTATAGATTTGTGATAAATTCCTGCGAATATATTATTGTTAAGTCTATTTTGCCTATGTTCTAATTGTCGTTTTTCTATAATTATTTCATTAAGTTTTTGTCTATATTCGTTATTTTTGTTATTCATTGTATTTTTAAGTATTGAATATATTTATATTCTATTTTAGATATATTATTTATTAATTGATCTAATTTTTCATTATCAGTCTTTGTGATATTAAGTTGTTTATATTCCGGATATAATTTATTTAATTTTCTTCTTATTTTTCTTAATTTTCTACTCGTATGTTTCTTACCGTGTTTCTTATTATCATAGCTATGGATAATAAGAAACACGGTAAGAAACATAAGAGTAGAAAATTAAGAAAAATAAGAAGAAAATTAAATAAATTATATCCGGAATATAAACAACTTAATATCACAAAGACTGATAATGAAAAATTAGATCAATTAATAAATAATATATCAAAAATAGAATATAAATATACTCAATACTTAAAAATACAATGAATAACAAAAATAACGAATATAGACAAAAACTTAATGAAATAATTATAGAAAAACGACAAGAATTAGAACATAGGCAAAATAGACTTAACAATAATATATTCGCAGGAATTTGTCACAAATCTATAGTAGCAAAAGAAAGACTAGTTTATATCTAGAAATACAAATAAATAACTTAGAATATAAACTACAACATAATTTATGAATGAATAAAGAAGAATACGCAATAGATAAAAAAACATATGAAAATTATGACGGATTAAAAATAAAGATAATATTTTCTAATCTAGGAAGAAGATATAAGAAAATAGGTGACAATATAAGTTTAATGTTAGAAAAAGAAACGGTAAAACTAGAAGATAGTTTAACTGTTATGGTAAGAATAACAAAAGAAAATGAAGAAATAGATAGAAGAACGGAAATTGAAAAAATAAAACAACAAGCAAAAAAGGAAGTACAACAATTAGAAGAAGTAAAAAATACTAAAATAATAGAGCTAGAAAAAGAGCTAGCAATATTAAAAGAAATGTATGAAATTAAACAAAAAGAAAAAGAGCAAAAAACAAAATTAGCAAATGAGATAATTAAATTTAAAGAAAAATTGCAATTACAAGATGAATTAGGAGAAAAAGAAGAAAATAACCAAGATAATCTACCCGAAATAAGAGTTGATGAAATAAACGATGATGATCTAGAACAACATTCGGAAATAAGCGAAACATATACGGAACTTTTAGCAAACATAGATAATACAAAGAATTTAGAAGTAAATACAGAAGACGTAGACATGGACGAAAAAACCTAGCACATCAGGGGTAAAATGCCCAAAAAACTTTAATTCAAAATATTATAATGAAAATTATGAACAATATGATAAAGAAAAAACTACATGGGATAAAAGATTAAATAAAAAATGGACGCCTAAACCAATAACTGGACAACATGAATTATGGGTAAGATACATATCAAAACAATTAATAGATAACAAGATAGTAGTAGCAGAGGCACCAGGATACATAGAAAGAACACTTATAGGAACAGTAAAATTATCGCTACAAAATTTAACAAATGAAAGCCTAACAACTTTAAGAAATAATAAAAAATTTGATGGTGGAACAGCCACTACAACCATGGAAATATTATATAAATATGAAATAGCTATAAGAAATGAATTTAGTAGTATGACAACAGAAGTAGAAGAACAAAATAAAGAAAAAATCATAAATCGGAATCTAATGACAAAATTAGCAATATGTAATATGTGTTACATAGATGAATATACATGTGCATTTAGAGAATATTATTATAAAGGAACATATAGCATAGAAGAAAGTAAAGAAATAAGAAAATTATATTTTACAAAATTACCAGAACCTTTTAATTCAAAAGTAATAAAAAGTTGGAATGAAGCAGAATTAACAGATACCTTAGGAGCTAGAATAAAATTCTTACAACGATGGTTTATGGAACTATGTGAAAAACATAAAGAAGAAATAAAAATGGAAAAAATATTAGTAAACAACTTGGCATGTTGCAAAAATAAGACAGCACCTCAATTTGGTTGTACGGATAGGTATTATAAAAATAAAAAGAAATATAATAAAAAATACAGATCAAAATATAAATATAAAAAACCAAAAAGAAGGTACTATGTAAAATATTACAAAACCAAAAGACTATATAGACCAAAAAGAAAACTAACGGAATGTACTTGTTATAATTGTGGAAAATTAGGACATATAGCTAGAGATTGTAAATTACCTAAAAATCCAAAGAAAAAACAAATATCAGAAATAATAATAGATGATGAAAAATATACACAAATAGAATACGTAGATTATGAATTAGAAAGCAATGATAGTATATATGAATTATTGGAAAATGAAATAGATAATGACATAGAAATAGAGAATGAATTCTATAATATAACAAATGACTGAAGCAGATATACAAACAATAAATAAAGAAAAACATCAAGACGAAGAATATTTAGAACAGAAAATAATATTTGATAATAGTATATTTGAACAAATAAAAGGAAAAGAATTAGACCTAAGCGTAACAAAAATATTCGAAATACCAATAGTAAGAAACTGGTTTAAACGACAAAAAGAAGAATATTATGTAGTAAGCCAAAGAGAACATATCATAGATTGCAAATACACTAAAGGAAATGCCAAAATACCAATAATAAATAAACGAATAATAAATAAAGAAATACAACATATTAAGGCTAAAAATCCAATTAAATATGTACATTTAGGAGGAACAGAAATATTAATAAAAGCATGTTTTAGACAAGGAATAGATACACCCATAGAAATATACTTAGCGGATGATAGAATTATACAATCCATAGAAAAAAGTATAATATGTGTAGTAAGAGGTAACCTCATATACCAAAAATTTAAGTTTATAATAAGTGCTAACTACTCAGTAGCAATAAATGACAGGAATATAGATAAATCACTAGAATTATACTGGCGAATGTCAGGGATAGAACTAGCCCCAGGAAGTAAAATATTTACAGCTAGATGTAAACATTTATATGTTCTAACAACAAAACATAAAATAACAGCAAAAAATAAAATAGATAAAATAAAAATAGAAGATCCCTTTGAAAGAATAGTTACAGTCATAGATAAAAACGATTATAGTTATAATGAAATTGATATAGAAGAAGATTTAGAAATAGTAAAAGAAAGACTAAGCACATCGAAAAGGATAAACAATGAGATACCCCAAATATCATCAAAAATGAGTACCTCAAGGAGAATAGAAAAACCCCACAAAAATCAATAGAAGAAGATATAAAACCACATCATTACTACATAACGGGAATAATGGAACAATAAAAATATTTAATATTAATAGATACAGGATGAGAAGAAAACTATATTACAAGAGAATTAGTGACGGAAGATGAAATAATAACTATTGAACAATCATGCTCCGAACTACCAAAAGCATTAATGTATACCGAAGAAACTACAGAAAAGGAAATAATCATCGGAGGAGTACCAATAGTAATAAAATTCAAAATATATCAAGGAAATGAAAATATCATTTTAGGAATAAAATGGTTGGAACAAATAAAACCATATAATCTAGAAGACAAACAGTTAACAATAAATTATGAAAATAAAAGAGTAATAATAAAAAGGACTTTGGTATGATAAAAATATAAAAATAATGAAAATATATATACTTGCAAAGATAATAATAGAAGGATATTACAACCGATATTATACACCAATGATAGATACGGGAGCAGAAGCTAATATATGTAAATACAATTGTTTACCAGGAGATAAATGGGAAAAATTAAAAACACCGATAGTAGTAACGGGATTTAATAATGAAGGAAGCATGATCACATACAAGGCAAAAAATATAAAAGTACAACTATGGGATAAGATATTAACTATAGAAGAAATATATAACTTTGAATTAACTACAAAAGATATGCTATTAGGAATGCCATTTTTAGAAAAATTATACCCACATATAATAACAAAAACACACTGGTGGTTCACAACACCGTGTAAACAAAAAATAGGAGCAAAAAGAGTAAATAATAAAAAACGAAAAACAACAGAATGGATAAAAGGAAGTGAAAAAATTACACAAAAATTAGAAAATATAAAAGAAGAAGACCCTAAAATAGAATTAATTATATTCTCTATAGATAAAGTAAAAATAATTCAAGATAAGTTAGAATTATTATATAGTGAGGATCCTTTACAAGGATGGGAAAAACATAAAACAAAAGTAAAAATTGAGCTAATTGATAATAACAGTATAATAACCCAAAAACCATTAAAGTATAATTTTAATGATTTAACCGAATTTAAGATACATATAGATGAATTACTAGAAAAAGGATATATACAAGAAAGCAATAGTAACCATACAAGCCCGGCATTTATCGTAAATAAACATAGTGAACAAAAAAGAGGAAAAAGTAGAATGGTTATTGATTATAGAAATTTAAATGCAAAAACTAAAACATATAATTATCCGATACCAAATAAAATACTAAAGATAAGACAAATACAAGGATATAATTATTTTAGCAAATTTGATTGTAAATCAGGATTTTATCACTTAAAACTAGAAGAAAATCTAAAAAACTAACAGCATTCACTGTACCACAAGGATTTTATGAATGGAAATGTATTACCATTTGGATATAAAAACACACCAGGTAGATATCAACACTTTATGGATAATTACTTTAAACAAATAGAAAATTGTGTAGTGTACATCGATGATATATTATTATATTCTAAGACACAAGATGAACATATAAGATTATTAGAAAAATTTATACACATCATAGAATATTCAGGTATAAGTCTAAGTAAAAAGAAAGCTGATATAATGAAAAATCAAATAGAATTCTTCGGAATACAAATTGATAAAAACGGAATAAAAATACAAACACATATAGTACAAAAAATAATTAACTCAAATGAACAACTAGACACAAAAAAGAAATTACAATCATTCTTAGGACTAGTAAATCAAGTAAGAGAATACATACCAAAATTAGCAGAAAATTTAAAACCATTACAACAAAAATTAAAGAAAGATATAGAATATCAGTTTGATAAAAAAGACCAAATACAAATACAAAAGGTAAAATTATTATGTAAAAACTTACCTAAACTATACTTTCCAGATGAAAACAAAAAAATTACTTATATAATAGAATCAGATGCGAGTGAAAAAAGTTATAGAGGAATATTAAAATACAGGTATGATGACACTACGATAGAACATCATTGCAGGTATTATTCAGGAACATTTAATAATACAGAAATAAAATGGGAAATAAATAGAAAAGAATTATATTCAGTATATAAGTGTTTATTATCATTTGAACCATATATTGTATATAACAAATTTATTATAAGAACAGTTAATACACAAGTAAAATGGTGGCTAACAAGAAAAATACAAGATTCGGTAACAACAAAAGAAATAAGGAGATTGGTATTAAATATATTAAATTTTACATTTACAATTGAAGTAATAAAAACTGATAAGAATGTTATTGCAGATTACCTATCATGACAAAGCTACTCAGACTGAGACTGAGGAAGAAGATACAATCGAAAAAATACTCAAAGCTATTACTACACTTTGTACAAAAGTGGATAGTATGGACAACGAGATACAAAAGCTAAAGACTAATGAAGATAATCTGAAGTCTAAAGCTAGTCAGCAGCATGACTATAAAAATGCGGTGCTACGTCGAACGGAAGACGGAAAAAAGTCAGAGCTAAAAGGAGATGATGGGGAACTCCTTAAAACCCATAATGTTGTTTAAATACAGCTGCAGGTACAAGCAAACAAGTTAGCGATAAACAACATAAAAATGTGAACTTAAACCAGCTATTTGCAAAACCATTTACCCAAAGGACACCTAGACATGTGTCCATAGAACTACAAACATCTACATACGCAGATAGTTTGCAAAACCAAAGTGAGAAAAAGACATATAACTACATCACACGAACCTATATCAAAAATATCCACAAAATCCAAACATATTTAAACCGCAACCCCAGATCAACTACAAAAGAACCAAACCAAGATTATTTGACACAAAAATTACAAGGATATAACAAGTTAATTGCACAACCGAAAACTAACGCTAATTTAGTAAGAACATGTTACAACTACGGACTGTTAAATACCGTATACACATATGACGGAGAAGAAGTTAGTGGAATACCAAAACTACACAAAGCATTCATCACATACAAAAGAGTTACAAAGGAAATTTATTTTATATAAAATTCTATACAGCACCAGCGGAATATTATACGAGGAAATAAAACCTCCAATACAGGTTATCAAGATAGGATTAACTAAAGATATGATTATACCTGAGGATATCAGACAACAAGAAGAGATATGCAAAATAGAGATACCAAGTTTTTATTCCAACAAAAGGATAATTGGTATATCAACAATTATACAAGAGTTAGCAAATAATTATTTAAACGGAAACGCTATATGGAGCTACTATGCAAGAGACCAGTTAATGATTTTTCCAATTCAAGGGAGCTAAGGAAAGCAGATATGGATGAAGCCAGAGATGGATTTTATCATTACTTAAGCCAGAAGAACAACCTACAACACGAGCATTAAAAGTAGGATTTATTTCGGCAGAATTATTAACGAGATATTGCAAGCTAATTGGTCACAAATACCCTGACCACATATGTTCGAAATGCAACGGAGAAGATAATATAATCCCAGACGTCCAGCTGGAATAATCTAAGAAGATAAGAAGAAGGAGTCAAGAAGACGGAAGACAAAGATAAGAAGAAAACAAAAAAGAAGATAGATATTTTGAAAAAGTTAAAGAGATATGTAAAAAGTCATAAAAATGTGTATTGTAGTAAGTAATGTGTCATAAAATGTAGTATATAAGTCGTAAAGTAAATAGTAGCATGCATGTGCATATTAGACAAGTGTAAAAGATAGGTGTAAATAAGTCTTAATTTGATAAAATAGGAACTATTCATGAATAGTAGTGAATAGTAGTAAATAGTAAGTGGACAATGTAAAAAACGTATTAGAGTATGTATGTCTATATAAAGAGTCAGTTGTAAATGTTGTAAGGCAGGCATTGCCTAACATAATAAAAACTTTCTTATAAACACTCTCTCCACTAAGATATAAAAATACTTAAAAGTTAATGGAACAACAATCTGAAATCCAATCAGATATTTCAGATAGCATGGCTAAGCAAGAGACAAAGGTATATTGTTCAAAAAATATGCAGAACTAATTTCATATATTCCTGAATATCATATATATGATTGAATAAATTTATGTTAGTTATTATGTATTAGAATTATTTGAATCATGATTTCTAGTTTATTAGCACACTGGAAACAGGGAGAAAACTTCTATACTATGCCATCCTAATGTTGAAACCGGTAGGCGAGGAAAGCCGTTTAGGGGAGTAAACAAAGTTGAGGCGCTGATAAGAAGGAAGTATCCGCTAAAGTACGATGCTAGTAGTGACAGGAAAACATGATAAAGATAATCTAGTTCATAATGATCTAATATGAATTTAATCAATTATGAATATGATAGGAAGGAATAATTTGAAAATAAAAACTGCATAAACAACGAACATGATTACATATATGCATGACGAGATGATAAAAAATTATGAAACTTTAATATTATATATACTTAACGGTATAGAAATAATTGAATTAAGAAGAATCATATGGGAAAAAATATTTGATGACTACGAATCAGAAAATATATTAAATCAAGAATGGTATGAAATAGATTTACAAGATCTATATTTAGATAATGAAAGAATAGAATGGTACGATTTAGAAATAAATTCAGATTCAAATGAATTACGAATATTTACAATATTGGATAGAATCTATGGAAGATATAAAACTATTAGAACAATTAATAGAGGAAAATTTATCTATGTACCAAAGAACCGAAGATATGTTATATCTAGAATATATCATAAATAATATTAAAGAAATATTCAGATTAAAACAACTATCGGAAGAATATTACAATAAATATTATTACATTTTACCATGAATTTCACACTACCAAAAATAACATTAAAGGGATATCAAGATTAAGACACTTAGCAAAAGAATACTACAATAAAATCTTTAAAATAAAATACTCACCTACCACACTACCACCTACCACACTACCACTTTCATGAATCCCCCAGCTACCAGTTCCGCACCAAAAAATGGTATCAGAGCTATGGATAATAAGAAACACGGTAAGAAACATACGAGTAGAAAATTAAGAAAAATAAGAAGAAAATTAAATAAATTATATCTGGAATATAAACAACTTAATATCACAAAGACTGATAATGAAAAATTAGATCCGTTAATAAATAATATATCTAAAATAGAATATAAATATATTCAATACTTAAAAATACAATGAATAACAAAAATAACGAATATAGACAAAAACTTAATGAAATAATTATAGAAAAACGACAAGAATTAGAACATAGGCAAAATAGACTTAACAATAATATATTCGCAGGAATTTGTTACAAATCTATAATAGCCCAAAGAAAGACTATTTTATATCTAGAAATACAAATAAATAACTTAGACTATAAACTACAACATAATTTATAAATGAATAAAGAAGAATACGCAATAGATGAAAAAACATATGAAAATTATGACGGATTAAAAATAAAGATAATATTTTCTAATCTAGGAAGAAGATATAAGAAAATAGGTGACAATATAAGTTTAATGTTAGAAAAAGAAACGGTAAAACTAGAAGATAGTTTAACTGTTATGGTAAGAATAACAAAAGAAAATGAAGAAATAGATAGAAGAACGGAAATTGAAACAATAAAACAACAAGCAAAAAAGGAAGTACAACAATTAGAAGAAGTAAAAAATACTAAAATAATAGAGCTAGAAAAAGAGCTAGCAATATTAAAAGAAATGTATGAAATTAAACAAAAAGAAAAAGAGCAAAAAACAAAATTAGCAAATGAGATAATTAAATTTAAAGAAAAATTGCAATTACAAGATGAATTAGGAGAAAAAGAAGAAAATAACCAAGATAATCTACCCGAAATAAGAGTTGATGAAATAAACGATGATGATCTAGAACAACATTCGGAAATAAGCGAAACATATACGGAACTTTTAGCAAACATAGATAATACAAAGAATTTAGAAGTAAATATAGAAGACGTAGACATGGACGAAAAACCTAACACATCAGGGGTAAAAAGCCCAAAAAATTTTAATCCAAAATATTATAATGAAAATTATGAACAATATGATAAAGAAAAAACTACATGGGATAAAAGATTAAATAAAAAATGGACGCCTAAACCAATAACTGGACAACATGAATTATGGGTAGGATACATATCAAAACAATTAATAGATAACAAGATAGTAGTAGCAGAGGCACCAGGATACATAGAAAGAACACTTATAGGAACAGTAAAATTATCGCTACAAAATTTAACAAATGAAAGCCTAACAACTTTAAGAAATAATAAAAAATTTGATGGTGGAACAGCCACTACAACCATGGAAATATTATATAAATATGAAATAGCTATAAGAAATGAATTTAGTAGTATGACAACAGAAGTAGAAGAACAAAATAAAGAAAAAATCATAAATCGGAATCTAATGACAAAATTAGCAATATGTAATATGTGTTACATAGATAAATATACATGTGCATTTAGAGAATATTATTATAAAGGAACATATAGCATAGAAGAAAGTAAAGAAATAAGAAAATTATATTTTACAAAATTACCAGAACCTTTTAATTCAAAAGTAATAAAAAGTTGGAATAAAGCAGAATTAACAGATACCTTAGGAGCTAGAATAAAATTCTTACAACGATGGTTTATGGAACTATGTGAAAAAACATAAAGAAGAAATAAAAATGGAAAAAATATTAGTAAAAAACTTGGCATGTTGCAAAAATAAGACAGCACCTCAATTTGGTTGTACGGATAGGTATTATAAAAATAAAAAGAAATATAATAAAAAATACATATCAAAATATAAATATAAAAAACCAAGAAGTAGGTACTATGTAAAAAATTACAAAACCAAAAGACCATATAGACCAAAAAGAAAACTAACGGGATGTACTTGTTATAATTGTAGAAAATTAGGACATATAGCTAGAGATTGTAAATTACCTAAAAATCCAAAGAAAAAACAAATATCAGAAATAATAATAGATGATGAAAAATATACACAAATAGAATACGTAGATTATGAATTAGAAAGTAATGATAGTATATATGAATTATCGGAAAATGAAATAGATAATGACATAGAAATAGAAAATGAATTCTATAATATAACAAATGACTGAAGCAGATATACAAACAATAAATAAAGAAAAACATCAAGACGAAGAATATTTAGAACAGAAAATAATATTTGATAATAGTATATTTGAACAAATAAAAGGAAAAGAATTAGACCTAAGCGTAGCAAAAATATTCGAAATACCAATAGTAAGAAACTGGTTTAAACGACAAAAAGAAGAATATTATGTAGTAAGCCAAAGAGAACATATCGTAGATTGCAAATACACTAAAGGAAAGGCCAAAATACCAATAATAAATAAACGAATAATAAATAAAGAAATACAAGATATTAAGACTAAAAATCCAATTAAATATGTACATTTAGGAGGAACAAAAATATTAATGAAAGCATGTTTTAGAGAAGGAATAGATACACCCATAGAAATATACTTAACGGATGATAGAATTATACAACCCATAGAAACAAGTTGGCTATTCAAACAAACCACAAATCATGAGGATTATGGGTAATGGATAAAGAAAGGTCACAATTGCATCAAGTTTCTTCCAAGGAAAGGGGTAAGGCTCAAAGGGTGCTCAAACAAAGATCGCACACTCACAAGGTAGGCCACAAAAGAGGTATAATTTCAAATTGTTTCACTCTTTAAAATCGTTTCCTAAGATCATTTCAAGAGCTCACATCACTTGGTCAATCACACCAATGGGGAAAATTCTATGTGTCATCACATATGGTTCACGGTAAGCTCATCACACAAGGCATTGGCACCAATGTCAAACAAGACTCCACACTTTTGCTAGTGTGCAATGATCATCACAAAAGACACATTCGATAACCGGCTAGTCACAACGAGATGCAAAAAGTTCACATATTGTCTATGCAACTTCATTTGGCCTCATCGTAGCCGCACATTCATTTTTGTTAGATTATGAGCAGTATTCAAGTCATCGGTATTGATCAACACCGATACTCAAATTTGTAAGAGAATAACCACATTCAAACACAATCAAGAGGTGGCACTAAATTTTCAAAAAAGTCAAAAACCATTTACAATTAAAGCAAGGAGCCACAAGCTCAAATATCCATAAAAGTAGTGTCAAAACACAATATGAAGCACAAAACCCAATATATAAAGAAAATATCATCAAAATAAGAGGTACGTATGGAAATACCTCACCCCACCACAAACAAAAAGCAATTTGTCCTCAAATGCAATAAGATATCCAAAAAGTCAATAAAAGAAAGACAAAGAGGGAGGTAAAGAGAAGTCATGTCTAAGCAGTCGCTCCATCTGTCAGGGCATCAGTTCTCGGTGTAGTACTCTGAACCAGGGTCTCAGTACTCAGAGTTACATCAACACTACCGAATCCACTAGGAGCTGCCATGGACGTCTTTGTCAGCGATGTCTAGATCACCGACTGTACAATCGTCTCCTCTAGATTTGGTAGGTCTCCATATATGCTCTCTTCCATCACCTCTATCTGCTCCTCATCTGTCTCTGCCTTTGACTCATCAGCTATTATGCCATCCCTATGTACGTTTTTGGTGGTGTACGGAGGAATCACAGAAGTCTCTAGGGCATCTACATCATCTATTGCCTCTAATATTGAAGTGAAGTCTACAGACTTGAGATAGTCTACATCCTCTCTCAAATCTGTCACTTCAACTTTCATAGTCGTAACCTCAGAAGACTCCCCATGTCTACTCTCACAAATAGTGACTCTCTCCATCAAATCATCAATAGAAGTCCGGAGGCGGGTCAGTGCAGGAAGGATGACACTTTCAATCATCCATGGGGACAAATGCCTCCAGTTGGGTAGCCCTCACATCAGCTGAATGAGCCAGATTCCCCATCTTCATGACCATAGCCTGAGTAATCTTGTTGGGCTAGGCTGCAGTAGAGGTACCGGGGGCCTAGAAGGAAGAAGTGGGAGCAGATGTACCTTAAGGCCCAGAGGCCGGAGTGGGCGAAGATGCCTCTGCAGGTATACAGTCAATGTCCACCTCCAGAGATGTATCCACCGGATCTGCACTCCTCCTGTCGGCCTCCTCCCGAGTGTACTCGACCTCAATACACCGGATGTTAGTGGAGGATGAAGGGGTAACCTCAATATCTCTAGTCGCATCTCGGAGGGCTCCACCACGACGTCAAAACTCTGTGATCAACATTGGGAATGGAAGGAGGTCTACCTCTATTTGACCCTCATGGACATCTCCTGCTCTATGAAGAGTCCCAGGTTAATTATCCTCCTAGATATGATCGACCCAAGGGAGGCTGCCTTAGGGTGGCGGAAGATAGACTTACTCTGGGAAGGTATGATGGTGCTACTGAAGAAGCCAAACCAGAATCGAGCAGCAATATTTAGGTCCTTCTTCTTGATAGGGACCCCTACCTCGATCCACCTCAGGTGGTATCAAAAATCAAAGGTGCGAGCCATACCTTTAGATAATCAAGGGACTGAGTAATAGGCAAGCCCTCATATACCACTGTAGCACCTACACCCTTGTTGAGTACAGTATTAATGTACTCAGTGTTACACATTACTTCCTTTCATCTGACCATGAAAGACTTCACTGGTCTAAAAGAACTGGCCTTCTTCTTTCCCTTGGGTACCAAGTCACTGTATGTTGTATAGAACAACCAAACCCATGAAGGAATATAGGGGCCTCGAGGCCTAGTGAACTGTTCAAACCGATGGTAATGAAGTGTGTCCCTTACATTGGAGTATTTTCCCTCTAGGCCCTCTATAGATAGTAGCTTCTCCTGAAGAATAGTCTGCAACCCATCAACTTTTAGTCTGTTGAGTAGCCGGGGTGGAGGAACCACTGGTGGTATTGGAGCTACCGGAGGTGCCAGAGCTGGAACTGTATTTGTTGGAGAGGTGGCTGCTGGGACTCTAGCTGAGTCAGAGAGATATCTAGCACGGATCTTTGTTCTCCGAGAGTGTTATGGCTGGTCATCCTCAAGCTCAGATAATACAGATTGGGAGTCAAAGGCCTCTCCCTCGCTGTTGGAGTTATGCTCTGGGACCAGAGATATGGGCCTCTTGCCCTTGCCTTTTCCTCCCTTTGGGAGGCTCTGCTCTTCCCTTTTTAGGAAGGTTGGCTCCTCCTTCATATATAGTTATTCCTCGTGCTCTTTTACGAGGCGTCATTTCAAGGTTAGTTCTAGCCATATCTACAAAAACATCAAGGAAAGTTAAAAATAATTCAAGAAAATGCACAGAAAATTGATTGCAGACAAACTCGCCAATCCGGTCGGCGAGTCGCCAAATCACGATCGGGCTCGCCAAAAGGATTGGCTCAAAATTTTCTTAGAAAATGGGCATGTCGGAGAAGGAAAGGGCCTTTCAGTGAATCACCAACAGCATTCAGCGAGCAAGGACAAGCCCGTCGAAAGTTACAGTGCATTTTTAGGGGTTAGGGGCGCAAATAAGGGTGATCAAGGACTTTCACCGAGACGTCGAGTGCACTCGGCGAACTCAGGCTTCTTGCCAAAAGTTACAGCACCCAAACTCCAAATTTAGCATGAAATTAAAGGAGATACGGGGGATTCATCGAACTGCCAAGTGGTTCGGCGAGCTCAACCCAGCTCGCCATACGACCCAATGTGCCTACTTTCAACCCAACTTCCAAAATTCAACCCCACAGCCCCCGAAAACAAAATCAAAACATGTACACCTTCAATTAAACTAAGACCCATTACACCCATGCCCCCGACATACTCAGATTTCTCTCGGTTTGGCCAAATTTGTCCATTTGACGACTTTACCCCTTAGGAATGACATCAAACGCTCCGTCATCCGACAAAAATACGTCATTTGGCAAAAATGTGGATTACTCAAACTTCACCCGACTAGACCCAACATCAATAAAGCAACACCCAACAATTTTGACCAAATTTAAGGCATGCAACATTTGAGAAATCAACGATATCGATAACTTAGGGAAGATATTCGAATTAAAATAGGCAATCAAGTAAACAATTACGAATCAGAGAGGTCAAGTACACATCACTAAGATAAAAATCATCACAAATGAGTAAAAATCGCTAAATATAAATTCGGGGTTCGGAAAACCAACCTTATATGCCAATTAAACAAGTTGACAAGCTAGGCACAAAAAATCCAACTCCAAACACAAACTTGGCGACTAAAATGCGGTAAAAATACAATGGAATATGTAGTACAGGTGTGAGTTTAGAAAGTTTAAAAGTAAGGGAATGTGAAAGATTTTGAACTTTTGAACTTTTGGGCTTTAAAAATCGTCTAGTTCTTGCCCAGTCGGTCACATCAATTTTTCTCGCCAACCCACTCGGTGACACACTGAGTGGGAGCTTACCTCACCGAGTTTTACAGGACCTCCAGTTAAAGTGGGGGTCCAAACGGCAGACAAGATCGTGATCACCGACCTGGTCGGCGTATCGCCAATCTGCTCCTGGGTTCACTAAGTTTTATAGACTCAAACCCTAGAATTCATTGAGTCCAACGACAATCCAAGTCAGGCTCGCCGACCTCTTTAGCGAGTTGCCAACAGGACTTTTAGCTCGCCAACCTGCACTTTTCAAACGCAATCAACACTTTAACTTGCACATTCAACACACCATTATTTCAAACTCCAAAATAAAGCGATAAAACCTTTATTTGCCTCCCATGAAGCACCTTAGTTAACGTCGTGGCACGATGCAAGTCCTCACTCAAACTTCATACTTGGGGTTGACCTTAGTGTCACTAGGCAGCCCCTCTTGTTGTCTCAGGTAGAGATGAGGAAATACATGACCCATGAGGGTCTCAATTAGCTGGATAGATCTGGAGTGAGAGGTAGTCATCTGATTTAGCATTTCGACATTCTCCCTTATCTCTTCCAGCAGTCTATCATGCTCATTGAGATTTTGGAGAATGATTGAGAGCGCTTCCTCGACACGTCTACCCTCATTGTCCTTAGGCTTTCTCCGCTCATGAGGGGGTATGTATCTATCTTTCCTTTTGCACTGGACTTCAACCTTTAATATATTTTTGGCCAAATCATCCAGCTGAGTAAATAGTGTGACCAAATAGTGGTCTTTCTCTATTTCTTGGTTGGTCTCAGTTATGCGATTGATGAGTTGGGCTACTATTGCATAGGGTAGTCTTGTGAGACCACCTGGAGAAATTTGGTCAGCCACTCCTCTATTTTCCGGGCCAAGACCCCTGTAGAAGCATTCCAGAAGCATCTTTTCTGGAATTCCATGAGTTGGGCACTACTGCAAGAGGTCCTTAAATCTTTGCCATAACTCATAACTGGTCTCACCCTCCAATTGCTTGAAGGTTAAGATGTCATCCCTAAGAATCATAAATCTCAAAGGACAGTGATCCATTTGTCACTGTTGCTACCAGATATGCTCAATTTCTCTGCTCAACAAGATACACAAAAACAAAAACTGAAAGTAAGTAGATTCAACTATGATTAAAAAGAACAAAACTCAACTTAACTAAAGAATCTTAACCAACACTACTCATCGGCAGTGGAGCCATTTTGGTTTAATAACGTTATCAAAGACACTTAATCCAGTTCTAAGCATTAAGGATCGTTAGTAAGTATATAACCCAACTAAATGAGTTGGGGTCGAATCCCACATAAAGTGGTACGTCTTTAAGATTCAGAAGTAAATAAACATTTACGAATAAAAAAATGATTCAAATTAGGTGGTTGACACGAATGTCAAATAACAGGGGGTTTTGTTTTTTACTATCAACTACAACAAGAAATAATACGAAGATAACAATAGGGAGACGGGTTCTTAGGATGTGATTTGATTATGGGCTATTATAGACAAACGGGCAGTTGCAACTATTATAGACAAACGGGTAGTTGAATTGATTTTCTCCTTCAGGGGATGGCACACTGGAACTTTAGGCGAGATTGTGGTCATTCGGTGACTCACCAAAAGGAATCGGCAATCACTAGGCCTTCATTTCTTCGTTCTTTCAGCTCACTTTGTTCCTTTTTGAAAATTAGTGTCCATGCTTTGTTCCTCAATCCAAATACCTGGAAATCAAGGATTTTACATCAATTATTGGCACAAAACAAGCATTTGAGGACACTAAATCATTATAAATAAGCCTTAAATGAGTCCAATTTGTGGACTCATTAGAAAGCAAAATGGAGTTTCGAGAAAGAGTTGGAAAAATGATTTGAGAAAGAGTATAAGGGAACTAAGTAGTCCCAAATGTAGCATTTTGTTACATTAAGAAGAGAACTATGATTCATGATTAGTATGACAGTCGAGTATGTCATCAATGTATAAGAAGTATGATATGTTGATATGCCATCAATGTTTATGCAGTATGACTTCCCGATTCATAATGATCAGATCTCAATAAACATTTGTTTTAAACTATTTTTTTTTGAAAGTAAAGTAGAGTTTGAGTAGATGTCAAAGAGTAATTTTGATTTCTAAATGAGTCTATGAATTGAGAGATAATTCAAAGCATTAAATCTTTTAAGAGGGTATTTTGAGTAATTACCTCAAAACAAAGAAAAGTAGTATGTTTTATTCATTTGAGCATTATTATATATTACTGAGAGTAGTATTGAGCACTGTTATGGGGATGAGTTCAGACAACTCAAAATCCTCATAAACCATGTATGCCAACATGAGTAAAGGATCTTACTTTTTAGATGAGTCCCTATTTTCTTAGTGGAGAGGTTCTATACCCCAACACAGTATAAGACAGTTCTGCTAGACTCTTACTCCTAGAATAGACTCACCAATATGTGCGGAAATGTTGAAGGGATCAAGAAGTTGTTTAGGGGAAATGCCAAACCTCATGGCTACATAAAGAGTCACAAAAGACAAACTCGCAACTTGATCAAGTAAGGCATAAACATCAATAGAAAAGGCTTTAATCATAACAGTGACAACATTTGGCTCCTAATCCTGATGACTAGACATAGCATACATACTTTTTGAACTTATGCCTGCTCCTGAAGTAGCACCTCTTGGTGCAGTCCTATATGGTGGGGGTGCCGAAAAAGGCTGGGCCCTGTTGCACTTGTTACCCTAGTTCCACATTAGTAATTTCCTAGAAAAATGACCAGCCCTTCTACACATGTAACAAGTATCAGTACAAACACAACATTCTTCTGGATAAAGCCTACCACACATACCACAGTGTGGGTTGTAAGTGTACACTTGTGCCACACTGCTCTACGACTAAGAACCTTGAGCTTTAAAATTTCTTGGATTTATTGTTCTTCTTATAATTCTTGCTCATCGGTACAAGCGCACTAGCTGAAGATGGAGCATGCACATATGACCTTTGTTGGAAGGATGAACGATTTCAATTCCCGATCTTCTACTGGATAACTCATAATTTGTTGTCTTAGCCCTCTTATTGCGGAACTCTTCCCTATCTTTGAACTTGTCCTCCTCCACCTGTTGTACATGAATCATAAGCCTAGCTATGTCCATGTCCCCTATCAATATAGTTACATTCCCTTCCTTATTATATAAACAGGATAGCTTAGACACAAACAAACTCGCTCTGCTTCTCATATCAGCCACAATCTCCGGAGCATAGCGGGATAGTTGAGTGAACTTGAGGTTGTACTCTTGCACACTCATAGACTCCTGATTTAGATTAAGAATCTCTCTTACCTTGGCTTCCCTTATCTCTTAAGTAAAGATATGCCCTAAGAGAATTCTAAAACAAGTCCAACCTAACGGTGGTTCTCTTTCTCCTCTAGTCTCTTTCCAAATGGTCGTGCCATATCATGGAACACCCTTGAGCTAGTATGTATCCAAGTCAACACGCTTAGCATCACCAACATGCATGACCTTAAACATCTTTTAAAGGTGAACCATAAAGTTTTTTGGATCCTCATTGAGCTTTGACCCAGTGACTCCGGGAGATTCATTCTTAGAAACTCTTGGACTCTAGGCGTATCAATCTCAGCCTGACGACCAACTCTATGGCGACCAACCTGCGTTGTCACCACTTGAGTCAATATCTTAATAGCATTCCTAAACTCAACATTAGTGTCATCTCCATGAGGGGGTTGCACTCCTGGTGCATTAAGAGCTTATTGACCTTGAGGATTAGCGTTCCTCCAAGCATGACATCCTCGAACATCTCTTCACGGAGGCATAATCTAAAAAGACATGCATAAGCACGAGTTAGAAGAAACTTTTCTAGAGTTGAACTCTATCAGACAAATATGAGTAAGAAGAAAGTGAAAAGTTCCTAAACATCGTAGCTTGCTCATTATAGATATGGTGTGCTTCACACCAAGAAAAATAACTCTAATTGACATGACTTCATAGACACCCTAGGACTAAGGCTAGCAATTGGACTGGATTTTGGCCGGTCCAGTTCCCGTATCGATAAGTTTGGTATCGGTTGAACCGGTAAGAAACCGGTCTTATAAGTTACCGAAACAGGTACCAAAATGAAAACCATTTTTTTATCTGGTTGATCCAGTTCGATAAGACATAGTTCTAGTCTGATTGATCCTGTTCAACGGTCAGTTTCCCATTTTATTTTATTTTTTTAATGTGAACGTTAGAAATAGTCGTTGGGTCCCTTCTAGCCATTGGGCTGGGGACCAAAATGGCTCAAATTTTCCCCCCACCCCTCTCTAACCCCTTAACACTATAAATATACCCATATTCTTTCATTTAAATCACAAATTCACAAACTATTTCATTAACATCTTACAAAATCTATCAATTTTCAATCTCTCATAAATTCATAATTATTATTTTGTGATATTGACTTGATGTTTGGATTTTGGAGATTTATTTGAAGTAAATCGGAAGCTTCAATTGGCATCTCTCAATTCCGGCTTTGGTTATACGTCTACTTTTACGTAGACGTTCGGTACATTCGTTCCAACTTTAATTTTTAATTTGTTTATTAATTAAGTTATTTTAGTTTTTTGTTATATTATCTTGCTTGTTTTTCATAATATTTAATTATTTAAACTTGAACATGAATTCGGAAAGAAATAGTGGTAAAAGACCAATGTCGGAAAGAAAAAATAATAGGGGAGGAGGAAGTAGTTCTAGTTCTAAACATTTGTCACCTAGATTTAGAATTAATACTAATGATTATACTCATGTTGATGAAACTTCTTTTATGTCACGACCTATTGAATTTAATTCCGAAAATGAAGTAGATCGTGAGACTTTAAATATATGTTTTACTAATTTTGAGGAAGAATTAGATGAGGAAGTAGAAATAAATTATGAAGATGATGAGACCCCTACCCCTACTAGTCCCGCTATCGAACTACCGGAACAAGATGAAGTCCCCACTTTACCTACTTTTTCAAAGGCTGTTGTACGTGTTAAAAGATCTGTAGTATGAAATTTTTTTGTACAAAATGAGGAAAAAACTGTTGTTACTTGCACCAAAAGTAAATTGACCATGAAACATATGACTACTGGTACACAAGGGGAAACGGGACGACTAAGAACGCATTTGAGAAAGTGTAATAAAGAATTTGCTCACCTAAATGATATAGAAAGGGCTAATAGAAATGGAATATCCATACCTGAAAATTTTATGGGAGTTGGAGGTTCTAATATGGTTCAAAGTGTATTAAATATGACTAACCCGGCTGGCCGAAGCACACACCGCGCATATAGTAAAGAAAAAGATCATAGAGAATTAGCTAAAATGGTTGTTGTTTGTGGTTTGCCTTTTTCATTTCCTTCACATCCTGGTTTTATTCATTATATTCGGGAATTATATAACCCAGATTATGAAGGTATTCCAAAAAGTACAATTAAAAGTGATCTTTTTAAATATCACAAAGAATATTGTCATTTTCTTCGTTGTTTATTTGTTTATTATGATGGTAGATTATCTATTACTTCTGATATGAGACGTAGTCCTAATGGTAATGATTATTTTACAATTACTATCCATTGGATTGACCATGAATGGAACATGCAAAAATGAATATTAGGGTATAAATATGTTGAGAAACTAAAACCGGTTCTTATATAACAACAAAAATAAGCTCTATTTTACAATTTTATGAAATACATGATAAAATAATGAGAGTCACTTTAGATAATGCTTTTAATAATTTAGAAGTAATTGATTATTTAAAATGTAGACTTTTTCCAATTGATAATGATTCTTTTCATATTAAGTGTGCCGCACATGTTTATAATTTGGTAGAAAAAGATGGTATTTCTCAATTTGAAATTTCTTGTGAAAAAATTAGAATTGGTTGTAATTGGATTTTTAAAGCTAATATAAAAGCTAGAATTACAGAATTTAAAAATCGTTGTAAGAAATGTGGACTTGCATATAGAAAAGTTCCAAAAGAAGTATGCACTAGATGAAATTCTTTATTTGAAATGCTTGAAGTTGCTTATATTTATCAAGAGCCGATACAATTAGTTTTTAATGCTCATAATGTGGACCCGAATTTAAGAATTGGCTATGAAGATTGGGAAAATACAAAAGAACTTATTGAATTTTGTGCTATTTCATCTGAATTTGCAAAATATAAAGGAAAAGATCGATTTAAAGATTCACTTCCTTTTATGATTGAAAAATTCAAAAAATATTTTTTCCCTGTTCCTCAAATCTATTTGACTGCTACTACATTCAACCCAAATTACAATTAAAAGGTGTTCAAAAAATGGTTGAAAAGATTTATGTAAATTTAGAAATTAAAGATGATGAAACTCTTAGTGTTGAAGATTGTAAAAGTAGCATATTTACAAAAGCTAGAGATTTATATAATACATATAAAGTTATGGAAAAAATATTTCAATAGTTGAACCTTCATCTTGTAGGCCTAGAAGTAATGATATGGATGATTTTATGGATGATTATCTTAAGATTGAATCCTCTACCAATAATGATTTTGATTTATATTTCAATCAGGCACGGGAAAAGATTAGGCATGAAGAAGGACTACTTCAAGCTCAAATATTAGTATGGTGGAAGAATCGTGAAAATTAATTTCCGACCCTTGGTAGGGTTGTTCGAGGTGTGCTAGCGATTCAAGCATCATTGGTCGCTTCGGAGCAAGCCTTTAGTGCAGCGAGATTTATGATTGGAGATCATCGATATTCATTAGCAAAGGATAGTTTGGAATTATCAGTGTTGTTTAGAGATTGGTTCAATGCCGAAAGAAGAAATACTAAACTACCACAATTAAGTAGCCAAATAGAATATGAAATAGATGAAATATTTGGTGATAATAGTGATGATGGCATGGAAGCAATGGAAGAAGAACGACAAATACAAGTCCCAAAAAATGTTTCTTTTGAAATGATACAAAAGTTACGAAGAGATTTTCAAAAAGTTTCAATGATTAGTACAATAATTAATATTCAATACCTAGATTATGTACTCTTTCTAGTATTTGTATTTGTACAATTTATTTATTTGAATAAATATACGGCTATTCGCCTAGTTTTTCTTCTAAAATAGTCTCTTATATTTAATCCAAGTCATTTTACAAATTTAATTTTCAACTTTTTTAATATTAGTCTAATATACAATTGAATTTTAAGGTTTAAACTTTAAATTCAATTTAAACTTTAAACTTTAAACTTTAAAGTCAATTTTAAACTTTAAAGTTTAAACATAAATTCAATTGAAACTTTAAAGTTTACTTTAAAGTTTAAAGTTTCAAATTGAAGTTTTATAAAAAGATAAAGAATAAGTTAATAAATATTTAATAATATAATATTATTAATATTAAATATAATAATTAATAATATATATTATATAATAATTAAAGTTAATAAAAAAATTACCAGTACATGACAATGATTCGGTAAGAATCGGTTCCTATCCGGTAAATATGGGATCGGGCGTACCTTTGGAAAATTCCGGTAAAACCAGTTCCGGTAAGACCCGGTTCCGATAATTTGATCTGGTAACAAGGACCGGTTCCAGTAAAACTGGTCCTGTTGATCCGGTCCAGTCCAATTGCCAGCCATACCTAGGACTATTGAACTCAGTGCCCTAATACCAAGTTTGTCACACCTTGATCCTACACACTGTATGTGGCCAGCACTCGACAACCATTACTGATCCCCAAGAAAAACATTGGCATAACTAACTACATAGCGGAAGCCTGACTCAAGCAGACATATACTTTAAAACTGAATGAAATAATTAAGTGAAAGTACTGTCTGAAAATACTGAATAAAAGCAGTAATAGAAAGGGACTATTTCTTCAATTTATTTTCACTTTTCTTTACTAAAGCATTATTCGAAAGGAAATCAATTATACTCTTCTCTTTCTTACTTTCAAATAGTGTAACACCCCGCTACTAGAAATACTTAGAATTAGAAAGAAACCGTTTTTGGAAATAATCAAATTTGGAAAGTTTGACAAAGTTAAGCTAAGTTTGAGTTTTGGGTCAACTTCAAATGACAATAACTCCTAGCCCAGGAAGATTTAGGTGTTCTACAAGATACTTTAGAAAATATCTTTGAATTATCTTTCCAATGCCACCGAGTTTTCTCATTTTCGAGTTCGTATTAGGAAGATATGCCTATTTGAAGTCGGGTTGTCTAGATAAGGAAAGTCAAAACCGGATTTTAGAAGGGTATTATGGTATTTTCACTACCCAATTAACTATTCATTTTTGGTAATTAAGTTGGGGTCTAAACTGATTGGATTCAGCTTATGCTTCATAAAATTAAGTTAGGGTTTTGAGAGAAGAGAAAATAAGAGGAGGATGAACTTAGAATCGTCGCGTTCTAGAAGATTTGCTTGTGGATTTCGCCAAGGGTTGATCCCTACGAGGTATGTGAGATCACATAGCTTTGGGTTAGTTCAACCACACACCAATCATGATTTAATTCAGTGAAATTATGTTCTTAAAAGTATAGAAATTGAGTTCTTGATGGATTGTGTTGAAGTTTCTATTGGGTTCTTTATTGTTGAAGTAGTTGAGAAGTTCTTGAGTTAAATTCATGAAAGTTGATGCTGTTTTGAGTAGATTCTTGCATATTTTGGTCATATATTCGAATCTAAGTGTTTGGGGGAAAAAACCAATTGAATCTAGAGGGTTTAGAGTTGAAAAATGACCAAGAGAATCCATCAAAAATCTAGGGAAAAGGGGTTGGGGCGCCACGCCACTCAGAGCTCCCCACACAGGCATCTAAAGTTTGGCCTCTGGGGTGCCGTGCCAGCCAGTGTGCCCTAAGCTAGTGTTTGTAGTTTTGGGTCTGGCGTCCCGCACCACTCAGAGCGCCAAGGTTGTTAGGTCCCTACCCTTTCCCACTACTTTCCGTTCGAGTTCCCTTGAAACGTACCTATGTTTTCTAGTTGATTTCTACACTCTCAGGCACGTCTAAACAACATGGAATCATCCATACCATGAGATCATGAGCCTTGAATCCATAATTCAATTCAAGGAAAGTTAAGAGTCAAGTCAAGATAAGTTCATCGAGTCTTCAAAAGGACTTTTACAATTGTTTTAACTTTGTTTTAAGACTTGAGTTTTGAGTTAAGTAAAGAGTAAAGATTGAAGTTCTTTTCTCCAAAGAGTATATTGGGACTATGTATTCCCAAAGTGTAAATTTTTTTACATTTAAACAAGAAAGGAAACACTGATTTCCAATAGAGCATATGAGCTAGTTTTCAGTAAAGAACATATGCTTTCACAATTAAGCAAGAGAGGATACTATGATTTCCAAGAGAGCCTTTGGGCTTGTTTTTTGATTAATTATCTAAAACCACAAAAAGAGTTATTAAACATATGAGCTAGTATATTTTGGGAGTAGTATTGAGCACCGATATGGGGGAGAGTTCAGACAACTCCCAGCCCCCATAAACCATGTAACCATCATGGGTAGAAAAGGGTCATACTTTTTAGATGATTCCTTAGTGATTTTTTTAGCATAGACTAGTGGATCCACTTAGTAGTTAGGTTCTATACCCCTGGCAAGGTATAGGATGACCCTGGCAGCGTGAGGCAGAACACTATATCATCACATAGCTCTTAAGTGATGGTTGTCGGTTAGAGAAACTCCCATAAAAGTATTTTGTATTCTTATAGACACAGTGTTAATTGTATTTTTATATACAAACAGAGTTTATATTGTGTCCTTGCATACAAATTGAGTTACCATTGTATTTCTAAATACACAGAGTTGTTATCCATGTTTTAAAAGCTTTTCTTTATAATGCATTTACATTATTGTTTTATTTTGAAATGAGTTTAGTTGAGACCAGGTATGTTCCTTCAGTTCCAATCAAGCTTATGTCTTGTTTTAGTCTTCCCATCGCATGTTCGTACATTCAATGTACTGATGCCAGTTGGGCTGCATCTTTTATGATGTAGATACAGGTAACCAGGATTAGCATCCAGCGCTTCGTTGATTCTAGTTGAGATTCAGAGTTGTTGGTGAGCCTCTTTGCTTCCAGAGGAGCCCTTTTTATTTTCTTTCAATATTTTAGTTCATTAAGATGTCGTGGGTCTTGTCCCGACGTTCATCTCAGTTGTTAGAGGCTTCATAGACAGTTGGTTGATGTTAGTTCTTCAGTCTTTCCATTCATGTTTTGATGTTTGAGACTTGAGTGCCATTTTGGCTAGTGAATGTTCTTTACATTCTAAATTATCTATTGAGATTTTAGTTTACTTTTTAAAATATTTTTAGCATAAGTAAGTCTTCCGCTAAGATTTAAGCCATGTCAAGGGTTCACTTGGGACCAATAATAGTTCTCGAGTGCCGGTCCCTCCCAAGGTGTAGTATCGGGGCATGACAAATAGTACATATGAAATCATTTGATTCTTTCTTAAAGACTCTTTTCAAAACATGCATTTAACCGTATATTGATGGACTTACCTATCAAGTCTGAAATTGATGTATAAGAAATCTCATATAATAATCTCTATAAAGATGACTTTTAGAAACAAATAGGTTTCATGTGATAGGAAACATGAACAAAAATTTGGAATTCAATATGCATAATAAAAATCAAAATCTCAATGATTAAGGAATTGGAATTCAGAACAAGAAACACAACTAAATTTGGATTTTAAAAGACTACATATAAACGCTCTAAACTTAACCTTTTATTGAATTAATTTATAAGTTGTCACTACCCAAGGGTACCCCCTAGATGTGACATAGCCTACAAGACTCTGAAAAGCCTCATACAAGCCTCATAGCATATCATATCATAAGAATATAGGAAAAAGTGCGGAAATTTAAAACTTTCCCTTACAATCAAAGTCTCTTAAAAAAACAAGTGGGATTATACAACACTATGTCTCAAACCATCTATAACACTTGAACACAATCTTAGGGACACAATCCTTACAAAAGTCTAAAACATAAGAAAAGACAAAAAGGACATAATGGTCAATCCCTCGAATACTATGAGGACTCACTAATTTTCTTCTTCTTGATCTACTAAGGTCCTAGCCACGAGGGTGGAAGTCGATATCGCCGAACCCTACACTAATAGAAAATGTAGAAATATGGGTTAGCACAAAATTGTACTAAGTATAGAAGCCATGCATAAAAATTCTTAAAACATGCAAAAAAGGACATTTTAGTTGAAACCATACTATATGCCAATTTTGAACATCATCTTTGAAATAGTGGTGAATATAGCTCATAAGACAACTCATGTACAATTCATCATAGCATAAAAGATATCATCATAATCACAAGCATAGTCTCCAACATAAACATAATGAATACCCCAATAATCACAAGACATAGTTCACACACATAGTTCAGTACCAATATCATCTCATTAAAATAGAACCATCACTTAAGTAACCCTAGGTTATACTTGTGCAATACATAGAAAGGATCCCATGATCCTATCTACACTAAGTACCACTTTTAGGCCACCATGCTCATACTTATCATGCTTTGATCTCATCCATAGTCAATACTCATAGACAAGGAAACATTCATGTTCATAGCTTATAAC
Organism: Solanum verrucosum; assembly: GCF_900185275.1. Taxonomy (NCBI): domain Eukaryota; kingdom Viridiplantae; phylum Streptophyta; class Magnoliopsida; order Solanales; family Solanaceae; genus Solanum; species Solanum verrucosum. The sequence continues at coordinate 2,138,275 of NW_026020407.1, forward strand.
AAGGAAAGCCACTCTTAGCAACAATCGACAACATACATACATAAATTCACATATCTTCATAGCATAAGGAAACCACATCATAACCCCTTTCATGGTCTACTTGTGCAATGCATAAGTGAAGTCTCATACCCCCACTCACTCTAAGTAGAGCTCATTGAGAATTCATAAGTATAGTTCATGTTCATATTCATAATTCATATAAAGCATGCATTAACTCATAAATCATCATATCATAAGAGAAACATACCATGAACACTCTCAAAGCCTACTTGTGCAATGCATGAATGGAGTCTCATACCCCCACTCATACTAAGTAGAACCTCTTGAGTAACCATAGTACATAACTCATGTTCTTTTTCTTATTTCTGTTCATCGAGGGAAAATAGCCTTAACCGACATAGACTATGTGAACTACATGAAATCCGGTGTCATGTCCCACACAAAAAAGAGATATCCTACTTGCCTAAGGTAGAGCTACATGTATCAGCTTTTAAGTGGATCCACTAGCTAAAGACCTATGTGGGCACATAGTTATGGGATAGGGAGATTGCTACTAGAAACCCCAAACCTATTGTATTGACGGGGGAGCTTCCATCTTATGAGGTTACTTTAGATGACCCGGCCTATTGTATTTACGGGAGGGCCTCTACCTCATTTTCCATATCCTCTCGCTGCTAAACATTATTTCCCAAGATTTCATGTTTAGTCTTGAATTGAATTTACATGCATGAAGGAGTGTCTAAACCCTCCAACCAACACAATTCATAAAAAAGCTCATGGATTCGATAGGTGAGAATGGACTTTCAACCTTAGAATCATCAATAAACCTTTCACATCATGTTCATAGTGTGTTCATGAGAATAGCCTTTCAATCAACACAATCATATTATCATAATCATAGACATTTCATGCATAATCTTGTGTAAAGGTGCATATGAGAAATAGACTTTCAATTAACACTATAGATACATCATAATCATACTCATGCATGGAGTGTGTGCTATTGTCCTTTCAATGACACACACCAACATTATCACGTTAGACACTTCACTCTCAAAGTGTTCATAAAGCATGTACATAATATCACAACCATACATAATTCTCATATCTTGCACATAAGGATCATAGATCACATCAATTCAACACATCTAGCATTCATTACATTAGACATGGATATAATCATAATTCAAGTAGTTCATTCAGTGTATGCATAAGCTCATGTACTCATATTGTAGGTCATGTGGTTAAATTCCTTCCAAAATAATGCCATGTACAATTAAACATGCATAATTGCTTCCTTCTTAAAGCCTCAACATTCATAGTTCATTCATTTTAGCTTCTACCCTTTAAGCCTTAGAAGTCATTTTCATACTACAAGTATAACTCTCAATAAATACCTCATATGGTCATTATGCAAACCTAATTCTCAAGGTACACTAACCACATGCTTCATTCTTAACCATATTATAGCAATATAGCATCAAGTAAACTCAATCTCAATACTAATCAACTATGATCCATCATCTAAGCACTAGTCCTAATTCATTCATGTCTACAATCTGTACTTATAAGCAATTCATATCTAGGTCATCTAGTCTAAGGCAATTCATAAAGAAGTTCAGCAATCTTAGAAGGTCACATCTAAACCCTCAATTTGCCACTTTCATGGCATGACCCTTGTCCATATCACTTTCACCCTAGAATCTTAGGTTAATCAATAATACATGCATAATCATACTAAAATCATGTAATTACACGATAAACAATCATTATATATTCAATTGAGTCAACATACAACCATATCCACACTTAAAGATCCAAATTGGGAAAATTAGGGATTTCATGGGTTCTTGGGGGAATTCATGATAACAACAAAAAGAATTCATTAATTCAATCATAATTCATCCTAAATCAACTATTGGAAACGTTTTATAAAGGAACCCATGACTTAGACTGAAACCCTAACTTTTTGGGGAAAACACTAGTTTTGAAATTGAACTTTGAAGGGGCTCTATGGGTGAAGGCTACCCATAGATGATAAGCTACCATACCTTATTAAGATTCCTCATGAAATTTAGTAGAACATATCATCCCTTGAACACTAGAACTTGACTTGTTCTTTTTCTGCTTCAATGGAATTTTAGAGAGAGAAATATTGTGAGGAGGAAGAACTTTTGATTTGATTTGTGTCTTGGGGGTTGATGAAGTAAATGGGGTGGTTTATGACTTAAAATAGTTTCTATATCTGTATTAAGTTTATATAAAATGACCCCCACTTAAAGACAATTAAAAAGGAATTTACCAAAATGACCCTCCTTAGGCAGCCCACTCCCAGGCACCACGGCAGGGCACACAAGTCGTGGTCCTGCACGTGGTCCTTGGGAAGTGGCTAAACTTTGGTGCCTTGGCCTCCACAATGCTAAGGCATGACCACGAGACTTCCCATGAGCCGTGGTCATGACCACTGGCCGTGAAGTGGCTCGTGGTCCCTAGGCAATGGCTTGGCCTCAAGGTATTGTCTTCCACAGTTCTAAGGGACCTTCACGAGACCCTTCACGAACCGTGGTCAAGACCACTAGTCGTGAAGGTGGTTGTGGTCTTGAGGCAGTACTTTGCCAAGGTTGGGGCAACCTTTGGATTAGACTTGCCCCTTTTGCCTTGTATCCTCAACCAAACCTTCGATAGTCTTCTAAACTACGGGGTCTAACACGTACCTTGACGTTTAACCACTAAACCCCTTATTCTAAGCACGGGAAGTCTTATCTACGGCTTTAACCCTCAACATCAAACTTTAGAACCCTAGCTTATGGCTCTAGTTTAGTCTACTAGTTTTCGGGGTGTTACATTATCTCCCCCTTGGGACCATTCGTCCTCGAATGATAATATATACACCTTATGGAACTAAGGACTCAAGACTAGCCGTCCATCGTGCAGGCAACATCAAAATAATGCACGATTTAAAGAAGGAAACATCAACTCCATCATCCTCGAATGACAATATAGACACCTTATGGAATTAAGGACTCAAGACTAGCCACCCATCGTGCATGCACCATCAAAATAATGCACGATTTAAAGGAAGAAACATCAACTCCATCTCAAGACATAATTAATGCAACACAAGGAAATATGAACTTCATCTGACAACCCATTTATGCATGAAATTCTCATAACTAGTCATGTTCAAGGAGGAACTACCATCTCCTGATCATAACATGCTCAACATACTCTCATGGAGCTCATGTGCAATTTACTCTCAAAAGCATTTATTCAAGTAGGAATCTCTCAACTCCAAACTAAAGCATGATCACATATTCTTCTCATGAAGTACAATAGGCACTCATACTCAATGCATTACAACATGAGGAAAACAATTCACATAAACTCATTTTCTTTCAAAACACAAATTTTCATGAACATGCAATAGATAAGGAAATCATGGCAACACACACAATAACCTTGCTAGCTAGACACACCATCTCCCCCGTGGGAGTAAGCCTATACAAACTCTTATAAACATCATCTATCACATAATCATAGGAGGAACTACCTTCCCCAACTAAAAGCAAGCTCAACACAACATTATGGAGCCAATATGCAATTTCATCAAAAGCATAACAAAGCATGTTCATCAAATCATCTCATGAAGTCAAATATGTCATCATCATACTAAAATGCATAACAATCATGAGAAACATATAAATCATGAAAAACTAATTTTATACTAAACATGACTCTCTCAAGAACATGCATAACATAAGGATATCGTGGAAATTTTCTAAAACACACATGACTTCAAAACATAAAATAAGCCCAAAAGAAAGGGAACTCTTGGTCTCAAGCTAGAATAGGAATTGAAGGAAGGGATGAGGATATCAGGACTCTCAATTAATCTTGTTATCTAAGCATATCATCTCCCCTTGGAACTAAGCCCATTACTAAGACCTCAAATACTACTCCTCAATATTTTAATGGAAGCACTTCCTTACTCTTCTATTTATTAACTCTCCAGTCTAAGATCCCAATCGGTACTTCTAAATTAGAGAGGTTCTCATTAAGCAACTCTAGCTCACAAGCAACCTTACCAACACCACTCAAGGTCTCATATGAGCCTACCAAATCGGGACTAAACTTCTCAACTCACTACACCTCTTATAGTGAGAATTTCAAGCCAATCCAAATCATGAACATCTAGAACACTCAACGACCTTCCTATCTAAGCACATTATCTCCCCCCTTGGGAGTAAACCTACATGGACCTTCCTAAGCACTATTTCTTTCAACTTTTAACGTCAGAGCAAGTTATCACTCAACTTTCACATCTATCACACAAAGTGATTCTAAACCATAGAGAATTACACTTCTATCCTATTTTTAAAGGAATCTACTCACTCAACATCTCTATGCATCACCTAAACACCACTATTAATCAAATCCTCCAACACACCATTAAAACTCATTATGGCTAAGTTAGGTTCTACCAACAAACACACATAACCATAATTAAACCCATTTATACTAAGGACAACATAAAAGCTCATCATGTCCAATTTATCAAGTCACAAAAGACAAGAACTACCGGAATAAAAATAAGCATGAAACACCGGGAGCAACATTAGGAGGACACTCTTGTTCACCTCTAGCTTGAAGAAAATCAGACCTAATTTTCTTCCTTTCTCTTACCCTAACGGCAAGTACCGGGCAATCTCTCATTTTGTGTCCACTTCCACCACAACCATAACAACCTTCCATATCAGCTAAACACCTACCATAATGCTTCCTTCCACATATTTTGCAAGTAGGCTTAAGTAACACCGATTCACTATTGCTCCCTCTTTGAGGCTTAGGGTTAGACACCCTCTCCCCACAAGACATTGGGAGAAACTTAGAAGAACCTTGTCCAAAGAACCTCTTAAGAGAAGAATTTTCATCCTCCATCCCCAACCTCTTTCTCTCCCTCAACCTCTCTCCAAGTTTCTTTTTCTCAATTTGGAGGGCAAAAATCCCAAGGCGAAAAAAATTTATATCATGATCAAGCATAGCCATACGGAATTTGTTTCCTACTAGGTCGGACAAACCCGACACAAAATTACTCAGTGATCGAGGATCAGACACTAGAATTGGAACATACCTAGACAATTGGTTGAACCTTAATGCATATTCTTCAACACTCATATCACCTTGTCTAAGGTTAATGAACTCAAGCACCAAAGTTTCTCTCATCTCTAGAGGGAAGAACCTATCTAGAAAAGCACTCTTGAACTCTTCCCACTCTATCAGACCTCTTCCTACCAATCTAGCCTTTTTTCCATTTACTAAACCAAACTTGAGCAACCCCCTTGAATTGACAATAATCCAACTCCGCCTTCTCTACCAGAGTCACTCCCACCAAGTCCAACACCTTAGAGACCTCATCTATAAACTCTTTAGGACCATCTCTCTCTTTGGAGCCATAAAATACACGATGGTTCATCCTCCCAAAATCTCTCATTCTCAAAATAGCCCTACCTATTATAGGATTCACCGGAGCTACCACCTCCTGACTCACTAGAGTCTTCATGACTTGAGCCAACATTAGAAAAGCCGACCTAACCTCTTCATTAGTCACATTCTCCCCTATAGGGGAAATTGGAGCTTGGGGAGGAGCTTGGAGGGGAACCTCTTGCTCCATATTATCTTCCTCATTCCTTTCAACGTAAGCCCTTGAAGTAGTCATATCCTGAAAACCATAGGGAAACAATTAGGAGAAAGACCTAATGAAGCTAAACTCTATGGCACGACTTAGAGTATAAAGTGAAGTTTTCCTAACATTTGATAGCCTCGTATTCATAAATGTGGCGCACTTTACATTTATGAACAAGACTCTACTACACGTGGTTTGAGACATCCCAAAACCATCTCAAAATCATGTGCTCTGATACCATGTTTGTCATGACCCAGGGGTACCCCCTAGATGTGACACAGCGTACAAGACTCTGAAAAGCCTCATAGCAAATTGTAACATAACAACATAGGAAAAAGTACAGAAATTTAAAACTTTTCCTTACAATCGAAGTCTCTTAAAAACAAGTGGGAGTCTACAACACTATGTCTCAAACCATCTATAACACTTGAATACAATCTTAGGGACACAATCCTTACAAAAGTCTAAAACATAAGGAAAGACAAAAAGAACATCATGGTCAAGCCCTCGAATACTATGAGGACTCAACAATCTTCTTCTTCTTGATCTACTAAGGTCCTAGCCACGAGGGTGGAAGTTGATATCGCCGAACCCTACATTTATAGAAAATGTAGAAATATGGGTTAGCATGAAATTGTACTAAGTATAGAAGCCATGCATAAAAATTCTTAAAACATGCAAAACAGGACATTTTAGTTGAAACCATACCATATGCCGATTTTGAACATCATCTTTGAAATAGTGGGGAATATAGCTCATAAGACAACTCATGTACAATTCATTATAGCATAAAGAATATCATCATAATCACAAGCATAGTCTCCAACGTAAACATAATGCAAAGCCCAATCATCACAAGATATAGTTCACACACATAGTTAAGTACCAAGATCAGCTCATCACAATAAAACCATCACATAAATAACCCTAGGTTATACTTGTGTAATGCCAAGATAGGATCCCATGATCCTATCTACACTAAGTACCACTTTTAGGCCACCATGCTTATACTTATCATGTTTTGATCTCATCCATAGTCAATACTCATAGACAAGGAAACATTCATGTTCATAGCTTATAAGAATGCCACTCTTAGCAACAATTCATAACACGTATGCATAAATTCACATATCATCATAGTATAAGGAAACCACACCATAACCCCTTTCATGGTCTACTTGTGCAATGCATAAGTGAAGTCCCATGACCCCATTCACATTAAGTAGAGCTCATTGAGAAGTCATAAGTATAGTTCTAGTTCATGTTCATGTTCATAATTCATATAAAGCATGCATTAACTCAAAAATTATCATATCATAAGAGAAACATACCATGAACACTCTCAAAGCCTACTTGTGCAATGCATTAATAAAGTCTCATACCCTCACTCATACTAAGTAAAACCTCTTGAGGAACCATAGTACATAACCCATGTTCTTGTTCTTGTTCTTATTCTTGTTCATGGAGGGAAAATAGTCTTAACTGGCATAGACCATGTGGGCTACATGGAATCCGGTGTCATATCTCACATCGAAAAGAGATGACCTACTTGCCTAAGGTAGAACTACATGTATTAGCTTTAAAGTGGATCCAGTAGCTAAAGACCTATCTGGGCACATAGTTATGGGATAGGGAGATTGCTACTAGAACACCCAAACCTAATGTATTGACGGGGGAGCTTCTATCTCATGAAGTTACTTTAGATGACTCAACCTATTGTATTGACGGGAGGGCCTCTACCTCATTATCCATATCCTCTCAGTGCTAAACATTATTTCCTAAGATTTCATGTTTAGTCTTGAATTGAATTTGCATGCATAAAGGAGTGTCTAAACCCTCCACCTAACACAATTCATAAAATAGCTCATGAATTTGATAGGTGAGAATGGACTTTCAACCTTAGAATCATCAATATGTGTGTAAACCTTTCAAATCATGTTCATAGTGTGTTCATAAGAGTAGCCTTTCAATCAACACAATCATACTATCATAATCATAGACATTTCGTGCATAGTCTTGGGTAAAGGTGCATATGAGAAATAACATTTCAATTAACACTATAGATACGTCATAATCATACTCATGCATGGAGTGTGTGCTATTGTCCTTTCAATGACACACACCAACATTATCACCTTAGATACTTCACTCTCAAAGTCTTCATAAAGTATGTACATAATATCACAACCATGCATAATTCTCATAGCTTGCACACAAGGATCATAGATCACATCAATTCAACACATCTAGCATTCATTACATTAGATATGCATATAATCGTAATTCAAGTAGTTCATTCATTGTAACATGTACTCATATTATAGGTCATGTGGGTAAAGTCCTTCCACAATAATGCCATATACAATTCAACATGCATAATAGCTTCCTTCTTTAAGCCTCAACATTCATAGTTCATTCATTTTAGCTTCTACCCTTTAAGACTTAGAAGTCATCTTCATACTACAAGAATTACTCTTGAGCAATACCTCATATGGTCAGCATGCAAACCTAACTCTCAAGGTACACTAACCACATGCTTCATTTTTAACCAATTATAGCAATATAGCATCAAGTAAACTCAATCTCAATACTAATCAAGCATGACCCATCATATAAGCCCTAATCCTAATTCATTCATGTCTACAAGATTTACTTATAAGAAATTCATATCTAGGTCACCTAGTCTAAGGCAATTCATAAAGAAGTTCATCAATCTTAGAAGGTCACATATAAACCCTCAATTTGCCTCTTTCATGGCATGACCCTTGTCCATATCAGTTTCACCCTAGAATCTTAGGTTAATCAATAATGCATGCATAATCATACTAAAATCATGTAATTACACCATAAACAATCATTATAAGTTCAATTGAGCCAACATACAACCATATCCACACTTAAAGATCCAAATTGGGAAAATTAGGGATTTCATGGATTCTTTGGGGAATGCATCATAAAACAACAATAATTCATCAATTAAATAATAATTCATCTTAAATCAACAATTGGAAACGTTTTAGAAAGGAACCCATTAGAGTGAAACCCTAACTTTTTGGGGAAAACACTAGTTTTGAAATTGAACTTTGAAGGGGCTCTATGGGTGAAGGCTACCCATAGATGATAAGCTACCATACCTTACTAAGATTAATTACGAAATTTAGTAGAAAATATCTGCCCTTGAACCCTAGACCTTGACTTCTTCTTCTTCTTCTTCAATGGAGTTTTAGAGAGAGAAATATTGTGAGGAGGAAGAACTTTTGATTGGATTTGGGTCTTGGGGGTTAATGAAGTAATGGGGTGGTTTATGACTCAAAATAGTTTATATATGTGTATAAATTATATATAAAACAACCCCTACTTAAAACCAATTAAAAAGGAATTTACCAAAACGACCCTCCTTAGGCAGCCCACTCCCAGGCACCCCCGCAGGGTTCACGAGCCATGGTCAAGACCACGAGCCGTGGTCCTCGGGCAGTGGCTAAAATTTGGTGCCTTGGCCTCCACATTTCTAAGTCATGACCACAAGCTCTTCCACGAGCCGTGGTCATGACCATTAGTCGTGAAGTGGCTCGTAGTCCCTAGGCAGTGGCTTAGCCTCAAGGTCTTGTCTTCCACATTTCTAAGGGACCTTCATGAGAACCTTCATGAATCATGGTCAAGACCACTGGTCGTGAAGGTGGTTGTGGTCTTAAGGCAGTACTTTTCCAAGGTTGGGGCAACCTTGGCCTTTGGTTTAGGCTTGCCCCTTTTGCCTTAGCACTTGCCCTTGTGATCCTCAACCAAACCTTAGATTGTCTTCTAAACTGCGTGGTCTAACACGTACCTTGATGTTTAACCACTAATCCCCTTATTCTAAGCACGGGAAGTCTTATCTATGACTCTAACCCTAAGCATCAAATTCTATAACCCTAGCTTATGGCTCTAGTTTAGTCTACTAGTTTCCGGGGTGTTACATATGTAGGGTGTGAGGACAAACTTAGTTCATCACTTTGAGTAGGCATACATACCTGGAAGAGCAAAGTTCTTGGTGAAATCGGTGAAAACTCGAAGAACGCTCGAAACCCTAGCTTTCTCCTCTAGGATTCTTGCTCTTAGGCTTGGAAGTGTTAATAAACGTAAAGGATTGATTAACATTGTTTAAACCCCTTAACTAGGTATAAAAATATCTTGTTTTAGGCATAGAAGGTGAGGGAAAAGACTAAACAACCCTTCTTAACAAACTGACGAAAACCTTCTACGGGTCCATCTACGGTTCGTGATTTGATCTACGAACCGTAGATACCATTCGTGGAATTTATATTTAATTTTAAGGATCAAAATTTCCGGTTCCAATATATGATCCGTAGAAGTTTCTATGGACCGTAGATCCAATTCGTAAAATTTATATAATTTATAGAATCAAAAGTCCATTCTATGGGTCCCAACTACAACTCGTAGAAATTCCTATGGCCTGCGATACACGTATGTATATGACTGTTGCTCTATTTATCACATTTGTTGTAAATGAGATAGATGAATGATGGTTTGTCACGACCCAAGCCTAGGGCCTAGACGTGACCGGCGAATGGGGAACCCGAAGGAACCCCAAACAAGCCTCATAGCATATCATTACACATCCTTGGTCGCGGAAGCAATTAAAATGACCATAAGCGATAAGCAAAATCAAGGGGAAATCGGGACTAAGGGAGCAAGAAAAAAAAGGGAATGATACATAAATACCATAGATGAGTCAAGCTCAAGCATAAAACACAACTTGTCCAACACCACCTCTAAACATGAGTACTTAGCGGGGGCCAAGACAAGCCACCGGGCTCACCCTCATAGTCAAAACATAACTAAAAAGAAAAAGTCTTATACATAGCAAAAGATCATGAGCAACGTCCCCGGAATGGAGGACTCACCAATAACCTTGATAGGAAATCGTATTAGCCACGCGGAGGAGGATGGTCAAGCGGTGCTCCGGTCCCTACATGGTGACATCATGTAGGCATAGAGTATGCATTAGTACGTTTGAATGTACTAAGTATATGGGATGCAATGCAATGCTACAATAGATGGACATCATAGGAAAAATGCATAATCATACCCGATAAATAGCATATTAATGAAATGATATGTATAATAATGCTTATATAAAATTCATATTTAGTGGGACGTAGTACATGTGTGGCGAGTGACCATCAATATAGTATTTTCCAAGGCCTACCACCCCCTTGGAGAGGCGAAAGAGGTACAAACCCTTCAATGTGGTTACCCGGGCCTACCACCCCCATAGCTAGGGACCAAGGTACAAACCCCTCGATATGGTTATACGGGCCTACTACCCCCCGTACTAGGCAACCAAGGTACCAACCCCTCGATATGGTTATACGGGCCTACTACCCCCGTACTAGGCTTGGTCGACTCACAACACTATATTGAGAAAATCATATACATGTATCCCTTTCATCATCATTTCAATAATTATATAATCATCCGACTCATAGGATGTACATTGGACCTTCCATTTCCTATGAATTCTATAAATGGCATTTTATCAAACACATGGTGGGCTATTGTTCATGTAGATAAAATCATGTCTTTCAAGAGTACTAAGTCCAACCAATTCCGAAATACATATAAATCAGCCCACCAACAACATACATATATATATCAACCTTCATAATTTGATCATGGAAGCATGAAAACCATAAACATCACATAATAATTCAATTTCATGATAATATGCAAAAATAGACCATAATAGAATGTGTAGTAGTAATTCCATAATTCAAGAGTTCATAAATGATCATAAGGACCCATAAACTTGAAGTAAAATAGAGGATAAATGGTTGGACTTGTGGAAAGGAAGGTTTCCACAATCAACCCACATACCTCAACTTTGGAGAATCCTTGATGAAGATTGGAATGGAGAATTGAAGCTTGAGATTGAGTCTTGAATCCGGAATTAGAACTTGAGATGTTTGAATTTGGTTGAAGATCTTGGTGGAATTTTGGAGAGGGTTTAGAGAGTGTTTTTGAGTGTTTTGAAGCTAGAAAGAAATATAACTAAGTATGGGACAATCCTCTTTTTTATAAAAGAAAAACGTCCCAGCCGCTACAGTAACGTAGCTTACTGGAAATTGCAATTCTGCCCGCACAAGTTTTACGAAAATGATCATAACTCCTTCATCCTAACTCGGAATGAGGTGAAACCAATTGCATTGGAAAGATAACTCGAAGGGCTTTAATTTAATAGGTAGTGGCCCTTCCAGTTCCTTGTGTGGTAAGAGATATGCCTCTTTAAAGTTGACCCTGAAAATCGCATTTTTTTGCGATTTTCGAATTTTGATACGGTTGCTCTAAAATTCGGGTTACACCCATTTCCCACTCAATTTTACCCCCTGAATAAGAATATGAAGTCGAATTTCCGAAATCATGCATGGATTTTGAGATATATGGAAATTACAATTATAGGTGTTTCCGAAGCACATTTTCGGGCATTTTTGGGGTCGTTTCAATATCTCCCCCTTGGGTACATTCGTCCCCAAATGTTAAAGAAACGTACATGAGGGACACAAACATGGCAATATCAGCCCACATAAGGATGCAACAATGCACTTACATCTTATTTCAAAAACCTCAACATAGTTGTAAAACCACAATGAACTTGTCAATTTAAACATGAATGTATGCAATGACATGGGGGCTGAACTTAAGACCTGAGATTTTATAAAGGGCTTAAATTAATACCTTAGGCTTGAGTGGATTGGAAAAGATAAGGATATCTCATTTGCATGTCCGCTTCGGCCTCCCAAGTAGCACTTTCAACTTGTTGATTTCTCCAAAGGACTTTAACGGAAGCCACCTCTTTGTTTCTCAACCTCTTCACTTGCCTATCTAAAATCTGGGCCGGAACCTCTTCATAGGTCAAATTATCTTCAACAACACCCACAACATCAAGAGACATAATGGCATTCGGATCACCCACACACTTCCTCAACATAGACACATGAAATACCGGATGAACCAAATCCATCTCACTAGGCAATTCCAACTCATAAGCTACCTTGCCAATTCTCTTCATCACCTTATAAGGACCCACGTATCTTGGGCTCAACTTGCCCTTCTTACCAAAACGAACCACACCCTTCATGGGTGACACCTTCAAATAGACCCAATCACCAACTTGGAATTCAAGAGCCCTTCTCCTCACATCGGCATAGGACTTTTGGCGACTTTGGGCCGTCTTCAACCTTTCTCTAATCATCCTAACCTTCTCAAGAGCCTCCATAACTAGATCTGGTCCTAACAAGGCCACCTCACCAACCTTAAACCACCCAACCAGTGATCTACAACGCCTCTCATAGAGAGCCTCAAAAGGAGCCATACCGATGCTAGAATGATAGCTATTGTTATAGGAAAACTCAATCAATGGAAGATGATCATCCCAACTACCCTTGAGCTCCAATACACAAGCCCTAAGCATATCCTCAAGTGTTTGGATAGTCCTTTCGGCTTGTCCATCCGTTTGCGGGTGAAAGGCCGTAGTAAGCTTAACTTTCGTACCTAGACCCCTTTGAAAGGACTTTCAAAAGTGTGAAGTAAATTGAGTACCACGGTCCGATATGATGGATAGAGGAATCCCATGCAACCTTACCAAGTCATGAATATATAACCTTGCATAATCTTCCGCCCCATATGTTGTCTTTACCGGTAGAAAATGAGCCGATTATGTCATCCTATCAACCACCACCCAAATAGAATCAAAACCTTTTCTAGTCTTGGGTAAACCAACTACAAAATCCATATTAATTTCTTCTCACTTCCAAGTAGGAATCTCTATGTCTTGGGTTAGACCACCCGGCCTTTGATGTTCGGCCTTGACTTGTTGACAACTATGACAACCGGAGACGAATTTGGCAATGTCCTTCTTCATGCCTCCCCACCAATACACATCCCTCAAATCTCTATACATTTTGGTGGAACCGGGGTGAATGGAGTAGGAAGAATTATGAGCCTCCTCAAGAATTTTCTCCCTCAAACCATCAACACAAGGCACACACAACCTACCTTGGTACCTAAGGGCACCATCTCCCCCTTGGGAGAAAACTTCCACCTTGCCCTCTTTCACCAAGGCCTTCAATTCTAACAAGGAAGAGTCAATATCTTGTTTTGCTATCACCTCATCAACCAAGGAAGACCTAGCACCATCAACAACGACCACACCACCATTACCAACCTCTTCCAACCTAACCCCCAACCTAGCCAACCGATGCACCTCCCTAGCCATTTCCCTATCACCAATATCAACATGAGCTAGGCTACCCATAGACACCCTACTCAAAGCATCCGCCACCACATTAGCTTTACCGGGATGATAATGCACACTCATATCATAATCTTTAAGAAATTCTAGCCACCTTCTTTGTCTCAAGTTGAGATCTTTTTGGGTGAAGACATATTGGAGGCTTTTATGATCGGTGAACACATCAACATGTACCCCATACAAGTAATGACGCCAAATCTTTAAAGCAAACACCACCGCGGCTAATTCAAGATCATGCGTAGGATAGTTCTTTTCATGCACTTTGAGTTGTCTAGAAGCATAGGCTATCACCTTACCATTTTGCATTAGGACACAACCTAAGCCAACTCTAGAAGCATCACAATACACAACGAATCCCTCAAGCCCATCCGGTAGTGACAATATAGGAGCGGACACAACTTTATCTTTCAAGGTTTGAAAACTCCTTTCGCACTCATCGGTCCACTCAAACTTAGCCTTCTTTTGTGTCAACTTAGTCATGGGAGAAGCAATAGAAGAAAACCCATTCACAAATCTCCGGTAGTAACCCGCTAAGCCCAAGAAGCTCCTAATATCCGACGGGGTCAATGGCCTAGGCCAATTTCTAATCACATCGGTCTTCTTAGGATCTACCTTAATACCATCCCCCGAAACCACATGACCTAGGAAGGCAACCTCTTTCAACCAAAATTCACACTTTTCATACTTGGCATACAACTTCTCCTCTCTCAATCTTTGCAACACAACCCTCAAGTGACTCATATGTTCTTCCTCGCTATGCGAATAGATTAAAATATCATCAATGAAGACCACAACAAAGGAATCAAGGTAGGGTTTAAAGACTCTATTCATTAGGTCCATGAAGATAGCCGGTTCATTGGTCAACCCAAAGGACATGACCACAAATTCATAATGCCCATACCTAGTCCGGAAGGCTGTCTTGGGAATGTCACACTCCCTCACCTTCACTTGATGATACCCGGACCGAAGATCAATCTTAGAGAAATGGCTAGCCCCTTGCAATTGGTCGAACAAGTCATCAATCCTAGGAAGAGGATATTTATTCTTGACGGTGACCCTATTGAGTTGCCGGTAATCAATACACATCCTAAGGGACCCATCTTTCTTCTTCACAAACAACACCGGAGCACCCCATGGTGATTGGCTAGGCCTAATAAAACCCTTCTCCAACAAGTCCTTCAATTGTTCCTTCAACTCCTTTAACTCCGTCGGGGCCATACGGTAAGGGGGAATAGAAATGAGTTGAGTATCGGGGAGTAGGTCTATGCCAAAATCTATTTCCCTTTCGGGAGGAACACCGGGAAGGTCATTAGGAAAGACATTAAGGAATTCATTTACAACCGAAACCGACTCTATAGGAAGGGTTTTGGACTCCACATCCTTAACCCTCACAAGGTGATAGAGACACCCCTTAGAGATCAACTTACGGGCTTTAATGCAAAAGATGAACCTACCCTTGACTACCACATTTTGGCTTTTCCACTCAAGAATGGGTTCACTTGGAAATTGGAACTTGACCCTACGGGTTCTACAATCAATGGAAGCTTAGTATGCATGCAACCAATCCATCCCAAGAACAACATCAAAATCGACCATGTTCAACTCAACAAGATCACAAGGCAATATTTTATGCAAGATGCAAATAGGACAATTCCTATAGACCTTCCTAGTAACAATATATGCACCAATAGGAGTAGACACCTTATATGACTCACGCAACAATTCGGGCTCAACATGAAACTTTTTGGCAACAAAGGGGGTGACAAAAGAAAGAGAGGCACCCGGATCAATTAATGTATATACATCAAAGTCAAAGATTTTCAACATACCAGTAACGACATCGGGGACTTCATCGACCCCTTGCCTCCCATGCAAAGCATAAAATCGATTGTGCCTTGGGGCATCATCTTGTCGGCCCCCTCTCCCCAAAGGAACCGCATTGGCACCTTGTGGACGGACCTCCTTACCCTTGTTGCGATTTCGGGGACAATCCATCGCCTTGTGCCCCATTTCCCCACAACTATAGCAAGCACCGGTATTTCTCAAGCACGGGCCACCATGGCCCTTACCACACTTCAGACATACATCAATAGGACCCATACCACCAACAACTTGGGCCCTTGGAACATCATTGGCAAACCCCTTATGGGGCGCATGAGAAGACCCTTGGCCTTGATGAAATCGACCTCCCCTTCGACTTTGGAACTTGCCCTCAAAACGGGCCCTCTTGGCCTCATGACCCCTCCTCTTCCTCAACTTCTCCTCCTCCATTTGTTCGGCATAGACCATCAAGCGGGACAAGTCCATGTCACTAATCAACATTGCGGACCGGCATTCTTCACTCACTAGGTCGGACACACCCATCACGAATTTGTTCATTCTAGATCGTGAGTCGGCAACCAAGTGTGGAGCATATCTTGAAAGTTGGTTAAACTTGAGGGCATACTCCCTCACACTCATAGACCCTTGTTTTAAATTCATGAACTCCACCAATTTGGCTTCCCTAAGCTCAAGAGGAAAGAATCGATTAAGGAAAGCCGTTTTGAACTCTTCCCAAGGCACCACATAGTTTGCCCCCTTCTCTTCCTTCCATTGGTTGTACCATATTTGAGCCACCCCTTTTAGTTGGTAGGCCGCCAACTCCGCCTTATCTTCTGACCTCATGCCCATGATAGCTAATATCTTGTGGACTTCATCAATGAACTCTTGAGGGTCTTCATCTAACTTAGACCCATAGAATTCCGGGGGATTCATCCGCACGAAGTCTCTCACCCGAGATGCCGGGGTAGGAGCCTGAGGGGCTTGGGCCCCGTGGTTGGCTTGATTAGCCATAGCTTAAGCAAATAAAGTAAGGGCATC
Source organism: Solanum verrucosum (assembly GCF_900185275.1). NCBI lineage: Eukaryota > Viridiplantae > Streptophyta > Magnoliopsida > Solanales > Solanaceae > Solanum > Solanum verrucosum. Next base: position 2,155,125 of record NW_026020407.1, read on the forward strand.
CCGAAGATCCCCATTGGTCGGTTGTTCCTCGGGTGCGCGGGCTCGTCTTCCTCTTGTATTAGGCATGATCTAGCATACCAAAGAGCAACCGTTAGGGAAGAACTTAATCCAACTCTACAGCACGACTTAGAACATGGAGAAGGGAAACATTTCCTAAAACGTCTCATAGCCTCCTACTCATAGTTGTGGTGCACAACAAAACCATGAATCGGACTCTAATCAACGCGGTGTGTTGGACTCCGAGAATCTATCAACCTAGTGCTCTGATACCAAGTTTGTCACGACCCAAGCCTAGGGCCTAGACGTGACCGGCGAATGGGGAACTCGAAGGAACCCCAAACAAGCCTCATAGCATATCATTACACATCCTTGGTCGCGGAAGCAATTAAAATGACCATAAGCGATAAGCATAAACAAGGGGAAATCGGGACTAAGGGAGCAAGAGAAAAAAAGGGAATGATACATAAATACCATAAATGAGTCAAGCTCAAGCATAAAACACAACTTGTCCAACACCACCTCTAAACATGAGTACTTAGCGGGGGCCAAGACAAGCCACCGGGCTCACCCTCATAGTCAAAACATAACTAAAAAGAAAAAGTCTTATACATAGCAAAAGATCATGAGCAACGTCCCCGGAATGGAGGACTCACCAATAACCTTGATAGAAAATCGTATTAGCCACGCGGAGGAGGATGGTCAAGCGGTGCTCCGGTCCCTACATGGTGACATCATGTAGGCATAGAGTATGCATTAGTACGTTTGAATGTACTAAGTATATGGGATGCAATGCAATGCTACAATAGATGGACATCATAGGAAAAATGCATAATCATACCCGATAAATAGCATATTAATGAAATGATATGTATAATAATGCTTACATAAAATTCATATTTAGTGGGACGTAGTACATGTGTGGCGAGTGACCATCAATATAGTATTTTCCAAGGCCTACCACCCCCTTGGAGAGGCGAAAGAGGTACAAACCCTTCAATGTGGTTACCCGGGCCTACCACCCCCCGAGCTAGGGACAAAGGTACAAACCCCTCGATATGGTTATACGGACCTACTACCCCCCGTACTAGGCAACCAAGGTACCAACCCCTCGATATGGTTATACGGGCCTACTACCCCCCGTACTAGGCTTGGTCGACTCACAACACTATATTGAGAAAATCATATACATGTATCCCTTTCATCATCATTTCAATAATTATATAATCATCCGACTCATAGAATGTACATTGGACCTTCCATTTCCTATGAATTCTATAAATGGCATTTTTATCAAACACATGGTAGGCTATTGTTCATGTAGATAAAATCATGTCTTTCAAGAGTACTAAGTCCAACCAATTCCGAAATACATATAAATCATCCCACCAACAACATACATATATATATCAACCTTCATAATTTGATCATGGAAGCATGAAAACCATAAACATCACATAATAATTCAATTTCATGATAATATGCAAAAATAGACCATAATAGAATGTGTAGTAGTAATTCCATAATTCAAGAGTTCATAAATGATCATAAGGACCCATAAACTTGAAGTAAAATAGAGGATAAATGGTTGGACTTGTGGAAAGGAAGGTTTCCACAATCAACCCACATACCTCAACTTTGGAGAATCCTTGATGAAGATTGGAATGGAGAATTGAAGCTTGAGATTGAGTCTTGAATCCGGAATTAGAACTTGAGATGTTTGAATTTGGTTGAAGATCTTGGTGGAATTTTGGAGAGGGTTTAGAGAGTGTTTTTGAGTGTTTTGAAGCTAGAAAGAAATATAACTAAGTATGGGACAATCCTCTTTTTTATAAAAGAAAAACGTCCCAACCGCTACAGTAACGTAGCTTACTGGAAATTGCAATTCTGCCCGCACAAGTTTTACGAAAATGATCATAACTCCTTCATCCTAACTCGGAATGAGGTGAAACCAATTGCATTGAAAAGATAACTCGAAGGGCTTTAATTTAATAGGTAGAGGCCCTTCCAGTTCCTTGTGTGGTAAGAGATATGCCTCTTTAAAGTTGACCCTGAAAATCGCATTTTTTTGCGATTTTCGAATTTTGATACGGTTGCTCTAAAATTCGGGTTAGACCCATTTCCCACTCAATTTTACCCCCTGAATAAGAATATGAAGTAGAATTTCCGAAATCATGCACGGATTTTGAGATATATGGAAATTACAATTATAGGTGTTTCCGAAGCACATTTTCGAGCATTTTTGGGGTCGTTTCATGGTTACCATGAAATCGCGACTTAAATGTATGATCTTGAGGATATACTTGTGACTGTGATTGTGGTGTGTTGAATGGATCGGTTGCCACGTTTTGGCATAACTAACTTGGATCGGTTGCCACGTTCCGACATAATTATGGGATCGGTTGCCACGTTTCGGCATAATCATTGGATCGGGTACCACATTTCGGTATGCTAACTGTTTGGGTTTGGATTCCATGAGAGGACCAATGACTTGTCATAATTGTGTGTATTATTGAGCATGTGATAATCGATATTGTATATGTTCGGTATTTTGCATGTTTATAATGTTGTATTGACTTGCTTATGTTACACTTAGTGGGATAGCCGCGTGATCCTACTAGTACACTGTGATTGTGTACTGATACTGCACTTGCTTTTATTTTTGTTGAGTACAGGGCATTTTCAAGCGGCTACTGACAGACCTCGCTTAGAAGATTAGTGATTGTCGTTCGAATTCAAGGGTGAGCCAATTCTTCCGGGCTGCCATGAGTTCTCCTTTCGTCTATGTCCACATTTTCGGACTTAGATAGTTCTATTAGTTATTAGTACATTAGTTGGGGTTGTGTTCCTTCTCGTTTAGACTTGGTTCATTGTTAGATGTTTTGGTACATTGACTTTCAGATTCTAGGCATTATTTCCGCAATGTTAGTTATTATTGTTGAACTTTTGTTTGGATTTTATGGGAATTCCCTATTTCTATCTTAGTATTTAACTTGGTCTGTATCCTTAATGTTTTAGTTTTGGTTTAGTTGCTTGATTTGAGTTGTAGTAGTGGTTCTCCCATCGGAGGATTAGTGTGGGTGTCAATCATGACGGTCTTGGTCGTGACATTAACCTAGATTGGAAGTGTATTTATGATTATTAAATAGTCATGTCGTTACAATTGAAAACAAATAGTATTTTTTTAATCTAATATGCATATTTAGTCCATGAATGAAATACCAATTGAAAAATGAGTAGTCTCTGTACCAATATCGAAAGACTATAGTTATAATTATGTTTTTTTTTCTTGGAGGGGGGGGGGGGGGGGGGGGTCAAGATATAATTAATAAATTGAGATAGTAAAATATCTTGGCTACTTACAAAATCATTAATTATAAATTGAGATAGTAAAATATCTTGGCTACTTACAAAATCATGAATAGAAGAAAATATCTTTTCAAGATCTCATATCTTTAAAAAAAAAATGTGTGTGTGCGTGTGGTTTTGTGTGGTTGTGTGTGTATATAAAATAAGGATCTCTCGTAAAGAGACCATAGAACTAAAAATCATAATTGTAATTGGCCTAAAAATTAATTATTTCGATATTTGTTTAGGGGTGGGCGCAATTTCATATATATGAGGTAATCAATATTTGGTTCTAGGTGTGAATTGGATAGTAAATTGATTGTTTGGACTGAAACTAGTGAGATCAAAATGGGCAAAAAATGTTAATTATTTAAGGAAAAATTAGCAATTAAGTCATAATATCAAACATTATTAGTTAAAATAACAACACTTTAAAATATTTATTTAAAATAACAGAATGACAATATTTTTATAAAATAATATGCATTCAGATTTTAGTATTTCAAAGTAATTGTATTTATGGAAAGAGTCCTACATTGGACCAAATTATTGACCAATAACCGTTTAAAAAGAAAAATAAAATTAAATCAATACACGTTAACCCTTTTTCATCACCATTCACGTTTATTCCCCACCTTTCACGTTTCAAGTTTATCTTTCTTTAACGTGCTAAATTGTTGTTCATCAAGAAATTTTCTTCATTGTTAAATCAAATCTAATTATTAATTCAAGCAGATTTCTCAATTGGCAAGGTAATTTCCATTACCCATTTTGATTTATTTTGATTTGAAGTTTAAATCACCGATTCTATATACGGATTTTCAGTCAAATTTTCTAATTTTTATGTGATTTTGTTTAGTTATTCATCAAATAGTTATGATTTTCAAATTTTTTCGTGATTTTTCTTTTAATTTTCAGATTTCGTAGAATCTAGAAATTAATATATATGTTTATTTTGTTTGATAGTTAATACATTTTAATTTTTGATAATTTTGAAATTTAATTTTAGGGTTTTAGATTTTGGAGAAAGCATCTGATTGTCTACAATGACTGATTCAATCAGAATTACTAGAGGTATACCAAATAATATTCAAAATTTTGGAGAATTTCCTTCATTTGATTTGTGTATTACCCAAGGGTTGCTCGAAAACGTAGGATCTGCGGCTAGAATGGCACAAGAGAGCTCTTCCAAAAAAAAAAAGGAGACTTATGTGTTCTGAAAACCCTAATGTTCAAGTTAAAGATCGAATTGATGGAGAATTACAGCAAGGCGACGAAGTGGTATTAAATTATTTTGAAATTAGTTTTGTATGTTATGTCTATTGTTGATTATGTGGTTGCATGTTTATTGTTGATTTTATAGTATGAATGTACTTTCAATAATATTTGTATTTTTTCTGTTTTTGTTTCAAACCCACTACTGTATTAATGTGTATAGCTAACAGTATCTATATAAATTATTTGTGATGATAAATTTTGTATTATATCTAATGTATTTCCCCATATCTAGTTGTATACTTATATTACATAGTTTGTATAAATATATTGTATATTTTCAGCACCTTGATGTTCCCAATTTATTAGATTTATAGGTAGTTTCTCTTATTCTATTTTGTTATCTAGAAATAGAATATTTTATCAGTAATTATACAAGTATGTATTCATTTATTTGAACATGTGCAGGCAAGTGAATTTTATGTCAAAAACTAGAGCTGTCAATATGGGCTAGCTCACCCCATCCGGGCTAACCCATACATTCTTTGACATTTTACGGGCCAGGCCAGGCCAGGCTAGCCCATTTTTGGTGTGGGCTAGAAAACGGTCGGCCCAACCCACAAGTACGTGGGCTACAGGCTTGTTAGGCCTGCCCACTTTTTTAAAAGTTATATATTTTTTTATAATTATTAAATTAAATTATAAATTATAATTTAAAAATATTATCATAAATATCGACAAAACAATATTACATGGTGTTAATGTTACTACTTGTTAATCAAATCCACAAATAAAATTATCTTTATAATATTTATTAAGTTTTTTTCAAGTATAAGTATAAATATCTAAATAGAAATATTAACATAACTGTTTTGCAATGATCACAATAAAACACAAAAAATATGACAATATTACAACCATAAAAAAGTAAAAAATAAAATCCTTAAAAAATCATGAAACTTATGGTGTATCTAACACTTCATGAAACCTATGGCATATCTAACACTTCATAATCATCTTCATCAAGCATATCTGAATCAACTTGTGGGAATGTTGTCTTAACATCTTCATTTTCATTTGCAATTTATATGCGGTTTCAATTAGTTAAATATTAAAAAATAACTAAATTGAGAATTATAATATTTAAATGTACACAAAAATATATTACCAGTTTGAGAAAAATCATGTAACCACTTTGGAGTAGCAACAAGTGTTTGGACATTTTCATGGTGGATGCAACTTCTATACTTAGTGATTTCCTAAAAAACATTAAATAGATTTTGAGTTTGGATCTCTTTAATTTTAAATTTTAATATTATATTATATTTTTTAATTAATTTTTATTGGCCCACGGGCCGGCCCTACCTATATTTCTCAAGCCCCACAAATCAGCAGACTTATTCAGGCCGGGTAGAAAAACCTTTTTTTTAAATGGACTCCAAAATTTTTAGCCCAACCCTATTAAATCCCAGGTTAGGCCAGGCCGGCCCAACAGGCCTAGCCCATATTGACAGCTCTATCAAAAACCATCCTACAAAAGCTCCACATATCCAATGTGTCTTTAAACATGTGCGGTATATATATGCTAGCTTTTGCCGAATACCTATCATACGAACAACGGATTCCAGCAGGCAATTTTGATGCATCATTTCTACGGTCAAGATACGCTACACTTCTTTGAAATTATGGCCAACAAAAGAATGATGTTGGAGTTATAAGTGACAATGAAGCACCTCCGCGACATAGCAGGATTAATGTAGCATTTGAGGATAATGATACAATTCAATAGATTAGTCATTGCCTATTATTGGTGTGTTTTCAATCTTCTTAGTTAATATACATTAGTTTTTGTATTTCTATGGAACCCTTCTAAGGTTATCAAGATCTGGTTTTATTAATGTAAAAACTCTTTAACTTTTTTTCTTCTAATTTTAATGTTTTGAAGTTTTGATTTTGTATTCATGTGCATATTGTATAGGTTTTATATAATTTTGCAGTTATATATACTGCATAATGTTAAGCAGTATAACTTGCGGTATGTTTTATAGTCAATCTGGCAATTGTGTTGTAGTTTTGTACAAGACATTTGGCCGGATGATTTATGGTTGCTTTTCTGAAGTTATAAAGTTCTGTTTTTATTACTAAAAAAATTCTTGAACTTTTTTATTCATCTTTTTAATGATTTGTATTTAATATTAATAAGACATATTTTGGTATTCATGTGTATACTCTCTGCAGTTTTAAACATAGTAGTATTAGCAAGATAAGTTTGATGAAAACACAATATCTAAAATTGCGATGAATACATTATAATAAGGGAATACAAATTGATATTGAAATACATCTTGATGTTTGGAATACTAACTGATATTGAAATACATCATGGTTTTTTGTAATTTAAACTTAACCAGAGAAATAGTAAGTACAATTTTAAAGTAAAAAAAAATTACACTTGATATTGAAATATAAATACAATTTAGTTTGAATACAATTCAATATATTTGTTATGTATTAAAACAAAAAGGTATTTCAACAAAAATGTATTTTCAGTATTATTTTATTTTACTACTAATTTGTATTTATATTTTTTTATGATTCATACAATTTTTCAATTACAAACTTAAAGTAAGTACACATTAAATACAACAAAAATAAAATAATTTCATAACATGGATATGAATACATTTTGAGTGAAAGCATATTCAAATAATTTCAGGATAGTAAATATATAACACAATACAATTTTAAAGTAAAAAAAAAAACTACACTTGATATTGAAATATAAATACAATTTAGTTTGAATACAACTCAATATATTTGTTATGTATTAAAAAAAAAAAAGGTATTTCAACAAAAATGTATTTTCAGTATTATTTTATTTTACTACTAATTTGTATTTATATATTGTTATGACTCATACAATTTTTCAATTACAAACTTAAAGTAAGTACACATTAAATACAACAAAAATAAAATAATTTCATAACATGGATATGAATACATTTTGAGTGAAAACTTTTTCAAATAATTTTAGGATAGTAAATATATAACACAGAGGACATTACAAATTGGGATCAATTTCACTCTAATAAGATATAAAATTGAAGCATCATTAACTAAACAATACGCAGTTCATTCCTACACGAACGCCTATTGTGCCCCTTAAACCCACAAGTACTGCAATAATTCTTGCTCTTCATCCCATATAGCTCATTGTACGCCTTGTCACGATACTTCTTGGATGGCCTTCCAGGTAGTTTTTGTGCTTTGGAGGCACACTATGTCGTCCTTAATATTAAAAAGAATAAAACATTTTCAATCGTTCTGCATCATATATTGGATACAAAACATCCAAAAAAAATTAAACAATATCAAACCAAAGATTTCACAAATTCAAAATAAACAACAAAAAATAAAAATACATGCTTTCAAAATTTCTTGAATCCAATGGAACTGATGAAATTTATTGAATCCAATGGATGTGACGAGATTATAGTCGTGGATTTTGAAAACATCCATTTCAAGAATATGCCAAATTCGATTCGAAGAAGCTATGAATATTGTCGATTGTTTAATTTGGAAGACAAAACTATTTCTGCAAATTTATTTTTTTGGAATTGTTAAGAATGGAACAGAAAAAAAATGCTCGACATAAATAATGGCAACATATCAGCTTCAAAACGTAACTGAATAATTTTTAAAATAGTTTTCTCCTTTTTTTAAATTTTCGGTTCCATGTTTTTCTCTTTACTGTTTTTAAGTTTTTGTATTCTTTTATTTTAATCAAAATAAAATAAATACATAACTAATCATTTAACAAATTAAAATATTGTTGTTTTTAATAAATAGTTAAATTATTGCTAAGGAGTCCCACTAAAGTTGAAATTATTGTTGTTTTGAAACTTTTCCCATTATTTAATGTATAACCTTGTCAAAAGTTTACCACGAGTGAGATGGATTGAGTCAAAATAGGTTAACAATATATCATAACTCAACTCACCCAACTCTAAACTTAATTGTTTTATATATTTTCTTATTAGTCGTTTGATTACAAACTTGTTACTTTTTTTTGTTACGATTCAGACTATCGTGAGTGGCATCCGCACTAAAGCACCTTGTGGGAGAATTAACCACCAACTCAAACTAAACCCAACACATCATTTATAAAACAAGTTAACCATATAAAGCAAAGGAAAGTAGTTTTCAATAAATCAAGGATTGAGTCCCCATAAATTCAACAAATAGTTAAAACATTTGGGAAAATAACCCCTAAGAACTGCAAGTAGCGGTACCAAAACTCTAATCGAACCAATAGTCAATAATGGGGATGCAACCGCGAAACTAGAAACATAACTTACCGACTAATGTCGTTGAGAAAATTATATTTACTTTATTTTTATTGTATTTAATTCTTTTTGGAAGGAAGCAAATAAAAATAGTGTTGTGGAACACGTCTCTTTATTTGTACTATGTATAAAACATAATGCTATTTTTAAAAATGATTTCAGTTAACTCAATTATGGAGTTGAAGTTTTGATTTTGATTTTTATTTTTGGAGATTAAAATGAGTTAGGACCATTTTACTTAATTCTTATCTTGCCTAATCCATTTTCCCCTATTCATATGGGTGATTGCATTTAATTCATTACAGTCCATCCAAATGCAGTTCATTTCCTTATTTTCCATAAGTATAAGTAAGCAAATATATTAAATAAAACAGGGGTACACTACAACTTGATAATAATAGGCATCATATCTTCATTAATTTTCATATAGTCTAAACTTCATTGCATTTAATTAACATAAATACAAAAAAGTATACACAAACTCTGCACTACATTATTTAAGGACCAATCATCAATGAAAAAAAATAAGTGTCAATTCTATAAACATGAAACTCTTTTTTGCCTTTGTTTTTCTTGCTTTTTTTCTTTTTGGGATTGAAAAAATGGTTCAAGCTATTCGACCATATGAAAGTTTAACAACAAAAGGTGAAAAAAATCTTACAGCCTTTTTTGGTGGTTCACAAAATTTCAAAGTTGCATGATGGTCCACGTAACCCAAGATCTTCACATCGTTCGGTTCTTGGGGGCCCTAACCCACGATAGAGTCCAGATTACCCGCCAGCAGCATCAATCAAGTCAAACAAAATTATATGTACAAACTTAACCTTTTAGCTTTATTTGTTTTATTGAAGTAAGTTTTTTTCATTTCTCTTGAACCTAGATTGGAAGCGTACTTGTGATTATTAGATACTCATGTCGTTACAATTGAAAACAAATAGTATTGTTTATTCTCTAATATGCATATTTAGTCCATGAATGAAATACCAATTGAAAAATGAGTAGTGTTTGTATCAATATTGAAAGTGTATAGTTATAATTATCTTATTCTTTTTTTTCTTGGGATGGGGGTCAAGATAGAAATAATAAATTGAGACAATAAAATATCTTGGCTACTTACAAAATCATGAATAGAAGAAAATATATTTTCAAGATCTCATCTACCTATATATAATAAGAGAAGAAAGAGTGACACATGTCAGCACCACATAAAATCAGATTTTTACATTAATTTAAATTAATTATATATAATTTGTTTAAATACCAAATTAACAAAACTTTTTACAATTAATTATATAATTAAATATTCTTTATTTCAAAACTGTTTACAATGAGTATAGAAAAAAGATTATTTTAAAAAAAAAGTCGTTGAACAAACTAAAACGGTTACAAACTGATATTTTTTTCCTAGGTTAAAGATAAAGATAAAATAAATAATTACATAAAATCAAAAAGTGGCACAAATTTAAAAATAAAAGTTTACAATTTTAAGAATTACATAAGTAAAATTCAACCCCTCAATTTATTGCTACAGTTTCTCCGTATATAATTAGCTATTGCTTTTTGAATTTAAATTTAATAGAGTAATAAAATATATTTTCTTTAACACACATATTAAAAATTATTTATTCTAAAATGTGTTTATTTTAAAATTAAGGAGGTTATCTAAACGTTATATAACTCCCTATTTTCATATTTAAGAACCGTCTAGAACATATAAAAAAAAATCTCTTCACAAATACCATCATCTCTTTTTGTTCTCATGGTGAATTCATTTTTTATTGTCATACTGTCAAAATCTGTAATCAATCAGCAGTGAGTACTTCTCTCAAGATACCTTCTGAATTTTATCGTAGTTTTTCTTGATTTGGAAGTATACATACCCTTTTAGAACACTTTTCTTATTTTCTCTCATGGCTTAACTATTAACTTATCAACGAAATTATCAGTGCACTATTTTCACAATTGTTTGAGATCATTGATTATTGGTCCCAATACTGGTGTTATGTGATGCATAAAAATTATTTTGGTTCAACGATTAAGGTAACTTTTTTTCCCAATATATTTAGTAAATCTTTTGATGAATCAGTTTGTTTTGTAATTTCTCCAAAATACATCTTAATATTTGTTTACTTCTCAATTTGTCATTTTAAGACTTTAGAAAGTGTGGTGAATGTTTAAATCTTAAGTGATTAATAATTAATAATATAAATCTTGAAATTTTGGATTCCATGTGTACCTCAAGTGAGTTTTTTATTGATTCTTTTGTATTATAACTCTGAGATTTTCTTATCTTCCTAATACAGTTTCCTTTCTTTTAGTTTAAATATATCCAAATCTTTTTTATGAACAATCTCTTCGCTTTTTTTATTAGTAAGGCAAAGGAGATAATTTAAAGATTTTAATTTTGCTGAATTGAAGTATTGGTAATTCAACTTTTTTTCAAAGAAAAATGGCAGATAAAATTTGTAGATAAATTAAATAATAAATAAGAATTTTAAAAACCAAATATTGAATAAAAACATAAATTTAAAATAGTTTTTAAAATTTGTTTATGTTAAAAATTGTTGTATTGATCTCTTTTTTTTATTAGTTTAAATAAATTGAATGTGTTTGTTCTTAATAAATTGTTGTGCCTAATATTTTTTAATGAATTTTAAAAAATGTAGAAATTAAAATTAAAAATTATACATGATATATAGATAAAGGTTCTCAATTTAAGGAGCACATAACAATGAAATATCTTATTTTCAATTCAAATTAAAAAAATTACAACAGTAATTCTAACAAACTAATCTGTATCACATTATTTACTTATTATATTTGTGGAACTTCTATTTTTTGAAACAACTAATTGGTAAAAATTAATAATAAAAAGTCATTACATTTATAATAATAATAAGTTTAAATAAATTGAATGCGTTTGTTCTTAATAAATTGCTCTTCCTTATTTTTTTAAATGAATTTAAAAAAATGTAGAAGTTAAAATTAAAATATATACCTGATATATAGATGATGGTGCTAAATTTAAGGAGCACATAACAATGAAATATCTTATTTTCAATTCAAATTAAAAATTTACTACGGTACAAACTAATTTGTATCATATCATTTATTTATGGGAAAATTGTATATAATGGCAAACTAATAATTCAAATTAAATGGTATAACCACACGTTGATTTAATTGTGTCCTGTAGCAAACTGTTTGCCAGCGTCTCTCTCCCTCAAACTCTCGCTCGCCACTCTCCTCTCTCGCTCACTCCCTCTGTGTTCTCCTCTCTCGCTTTATACACAGAAGTGTATAAATTGCGTTTCTGTTTGTATAAAGCGAGAGAAAATTGTATATACACATGCAAATACATATATATTCGTCCTATACACTTATAATTATACAATAAAAATATTCTCCTGCCCAGTTCTCTTGTGCCTTTCTCTCTTTCTCGTTTTATACAACAGAAGTGTATAAATTGCGTTTCTGTTTGTATAAAGTGAGAGAAAATTGTATATACACATGCAAATACATATATATTCGTCCTATACACTTATAATTATACAATAAAAATATTCCCCTACCCAGTTTTATGTTTGTATAATGAAATTATACAATTCTGAAGAGGAGCCAACGAATTATACAATTGCTCTTTTTGTATATATGTATAGCGAAATAGACAGCTTTTAATTGTATATGTATAGCGAATTATACATATATATGTTTGCTATGGAGCGCAATTATGCAAACTTTGCTATAGCATACAAATATGATTTTTTTGTTTGCTATATGTGAAAGTTACTCTTTATTTATTGTATTTGTGGAACTTCTATTTTTTTAAATAACTAATTGGTAAAATTTAATGATATAAATATATTACATTTTTAATAATGATAACAATAACAATAATAATAATAATAATAATAATAATAATAATAATAATAAAATATAATAATAATAATACCTAAACCGTTAGAAGTTTTTAAATTCTAATAATAATAATAATACCTAAACCGTTAGAAGTTTTTAAATTCTAATAATAATAATAATTTAACCTAAACCGTTATAGTATTTTGAATTCTAAACTAATTATAATTTTCAAATTAAATATTAAATATATACTAATTAAAGAGATCTATTTAATTGTTTATTTTTTTTTATAATTAAAATTACATAAATTATACAAAAACATATTTACTATTTTAAAAGTATTAATAATTATTATTATTATTAATTCTGTCAAAACCACAATTTTGTTGAAAATATCAAATTTTAAAAATTCAATTTTCAAAAGTTGCATATTTAAATGACAAGATACATTTTAAAACATGATAAAACATGCTTTGTTTTTATTATTTTTTAAAAATAAAGTTACAGTTTATAAAGATAAATTAGAATTTGAAATTTATCATGACAGTTTAAGTGAACACGTATTGTCTGTTCCCCAATTATTTAGGTCTTATCTTCAATATTTCCACATAATAATCAATTATTAATTCTAAAATATAAACAACAGTTGGAACTTCTAATATAAAAAACACTAAAATCTATCACAAATAAAACAACATTCTTCTGTAACCATACTAAATCAAATTCTTTTCCCACTTCAATAAAGAAACAATAAGATATTTCAATATGTAACAAAGGAGAACAATTCAACCCGTCAACATACATTCAAGGACAATAAGAAACCATCAAAGAGAGAATTTAATCATATTTAAGATTTTTTTCAATTCATTAGGTTTCAATGTATTGAGTAATCAAAATAACAATATCTTAATTCCTCAGTTTTGACTTAAATATGCATAAATCAAATATCCATCAAACACTTCGGCAAATTTTATTGGTGTAACTTTTTTATCAAAAAATAATAAAAAAAAGTGTAAACTATTTTTTTTTTATATAACTATGCATAAATTTTTTTGATGAAATATTTTTTTTCCTTCTTCTTTGGATCTGATTTTGTAGTTGTTGAGAGAAAAGTCACTATAATCAACTTAATATTTAGAATTCACAGTATCAGTGAGATTTGTGTAGGCATTATATAGATATAGAAAATTTTTAAGCATTAAAATATCTTATCAATAATTATTATAAACCATTAGTTTTTGTTGATCTTTTTTCCTTTTTTGTTTATAATTTTTAATGATTTTATGTTTGTTTTTGCAGGATGATTGGTGTTTAATTCGCTTGATTTGAATCTTTATTTTTATTTTTGATTTTAGTATATTATTAAAGTTATTATCTACACATATTTAATGTGTAGCATTTATTTAATGAATAATATTATTTAATAATAAGTTCAATTTTAAAGTTGTCAATAAATTAGTATTCACAATTATATTTATCAACTAACCGCGTAACGCGCGGGCATGTATACTAGTATCTATAAAAATAAAAATAAAAAATTTGTGTGTGTGTGTGGTTTTGTGTGGCAGTGTGTGTATATAAAATAAGGAACTCTCGGAAAGAGACCATATAACTAAAAATGATAATTTTAATTGGCCTAAAAATTAATTATTTTGATATTTGTTTAGGGGTGGGCGTAATTTCATATATATGACGTATTCAATATTTTGTTCTAGGTGTGAATTTGATAGTAAATTGACTGTTTGGATTTAAATTAGTGAGATCAAAATGGGCTAAATGTTAATTATTTAATGTATAACCTTGTCAAAAGTTTACCATGAGTGAGATGGAGTGGGTCAAAATAGGCTAAGAATATATCATAACTCAACTCACCCAACTCTAAACTTAATTGTTTTATATATTTTCTTATAAGTCGTTTCATTACAAACTTGTTATTTTTTTTGTCACGACTCAGACTATTGTGAGTGGCATCCGCACTAAAGAACCTTGTGGGAGAATCAACCACCAAGTCAAACTAAACCCAACACGCCATTTATAAAACAAGTTAACCATCTAAAGCAAAGAAAAGTAGTTTTCAAACAACCCAGGATTGAGTCCCCATAAATTGAACAAATAGTTAAAACATTTGGGAAAATAATTGTAACGACCTGATTCTGTCGTTAGGGAAAAGCCAATGGGGAAAGAATTGGACCAGAAAAACATGAAATTTCGTAGTAACTTGAAATTTCGTAGCTTAGTCCAGATTTGGACAAAATCGGAGTCAGGTGAGTCTAGTGAAATATGGTAATGAATGAGAAGTGTAATAATGAAATTGATTGCGTGAGTGGATAGCTAAGACGGTAAGGAACCCGTACGACTTTACGAAATTTAATTCGGACGAGTAGAACTCTCGAAATTGATCTTAGCGTGAATGGGTGTTTTCTGAGTGTCGTGGGATGAAGGTGTGTTGTGAAATGAGGATTTGGAACTCTTAATTCGACATTATGTTTCCATGCAAGCCGCTGTGATGGGATTATTCCTGCCAGGGCGGTTCCGCCATAGCGGGACAGTTGCGATTTAAGTCGAAAATAAACCCCAAAATCATTTTATTCTACAATTTTTGAACTTGAGAAGTAAGGAACCCAGGAGTCTTCTTGACAATTTTCCACTATTCTTGAGGCTAAAGGTAAGGTTTTCACTCTCCGAATCCATTTTTCGTTCCGTAGTACCTAGTTCCTTGGGTTATTATCGATGGGGGAGGATTTTTATCTGTGATTTATGGTGGAAGAAACCCTAACCTGGGTATAGGGATCAATGATTTGGCCTAGGGTTGATAGTGTTGATTATAATCCGGGTACTTAAGCCTCGTTTATTGATCCTTGCGTTAATTGTATGTTTTTAGAGCAAGAACAAGCGGGAAGAATCCGAAAAGGGAAGATTCAAGTGCCTTAGGGGATTCAAGCTTGGATTCAAGGTATGAGATCGTTGTGATTTCATGTTGGTGTGATATATGTTTGTAATTGCTCATTATAATGCATGTATGTATGCGAATGTTGCATTATTGATCACCCTAATCGTAAATGAGGATAATTGAATAATTGTATGCCATGAATCACCACTTGTTGTATGATTGTGAGAATATACATTGTGATTGTGATTTGTTGAATGGATCTGGTGTTGCGTTTTGACATACTAACTTGGATCGGTTGCCACGTTCCAACATAAATATGGGATCGGTTGCCACGTTCCATCATAAACATTAGATTGGGTAGCACGTACCGGTATGCTAACAACTTGGGTTTGGGTTCCATGAGAGGACCATTGAATTAGGTTCCGTGAGAGGACCATTGAATTGTATTGTATATCTACTTGTGTTGATTATGTTCATATCTAATGGTGATTGAGGTTGAAAGACTGTTTGTTGCTCTAAAATGATAACTAATGTGTATTATTGAGAACGTGGAATGGTACATTGATCCTGAAAAGATGACTAATATTGTATATGTTCAATATATGCCTATTTTATAATGTTGTGGTTACTTGCATGTGTTTCACTTATTGGGATAGCCGAATGATCCTACCAGTACACTGTGGTTGTGTAGTGATACTGCACTTACTCTTTGTTTGTTGAGTACATGGCATCTTCAGGCGGCTATTGATAGACCTCAACTAGGTGACTATTGAACGTGACCGAATTTCAAGGGTAAGCCAGTTCTTTTAGGTTGCCATGGATCTCTCTTGTTTAAGTCCACTCTTTTCAGTCTCAGACTATTTTTTTAAGGTGTTGCTTAGTTTCGGGGTTGTACCCCTTGTTCTTAGACTTGTCGTTAGTAGAGTTTTGGTTTATTGACTTTCAGGTTCTAGGGGTTAAGACTTCCGCATTAGTTTGGTTACGTTATTATTTAAACCTTTGGAGTTTATGGGAACTCCGTATTTCTTTTGGTCATTTAAACTTGTTTTCGTAACCTTAAATGCTTTAGTATTTTTATTTAGTTGGTTAGATAATTAGTATTAATGGTTCTCCCACTGAAAGGGTAGTGTGGGTGCCAATCACGATGGTCTGGGTTGTGACAAAGTTGGTATCAGAGCCTTAGGTTCATTGATCTCATTGTACCAAAACGAGTCTAGTAGAGTCTTACGAAATGGTACAAAGACATTATTACTTTTCTTCGAGAGGTTGTAGGACTATTGGGAAAACTCACTTCTTTCTACTCCTTCGTGCTATGACTTGAATCCAATTGGTATCTGGGTGATACAAATTGATATCTTTCCTCCTTCACTCTATGGTCCGAGCTAGAGCAATAACAGTGGTAACACCATCACTAGCAAGAGAGGATGTGTATACACTACCGACAGTTGAATAGGGTCACCATTCGGAACAAGTATTCACTGCCTTGGATAAATGATTTTGACAAGTTGCAGGTGCATCAGTTTACATTTTGCTCTTGAACTGAGAGACCGGCAATGGTCATCTATTGAACAAACTAATTTAGAAATCGAGTTTGTTTGTGAGTTGTAACTTGAAAACTGTGAATGCGTGTTCCTTGTTGCCTGAGTTAACTGCAAATGTGGAAGTTGTATTTACTTGGACGTGATGATATGAATGTGGGTACAATAAGCATGGGTTTAATTTTTGATATATGCAATATGCTGGCTGAATTGATTGAAACTATGCAAGTTGTAACTGTTGAGTATTGTGAAACTCGTTGTGAAAAGAAGGTCATGACTAAGTTCGATGCAAGGGTCTAGATAATGTACGAGGTGATTCGTAAGAAAGATCTGGACGTGTCTTGCGCTTGAGTAATAACCGTATGAGTGTTTGGGTGTATCTTGGGGATGTGTGGGTTATGGTGTTGAATTAGTGAGAATGAGTTGGATTATGAATTGTTGGATTGACTCGGGGTAGAAAATGATTATCCTACTTCAGAGGATTATCCTAAATTGCTCAGTAAAGCTTAAACCCGTTGGGAGATTTAGAAAAGAGAAAACCCCAGAAAAACTTATTGCCTAGGTACTATTTTCATCTGGGCCGCTGGGGCGGGATTTTTTCCACCAGTGTGAGTCCGCTTGAGCGGAAATTTGCCGCTAGAGCCGACAGGGCGAGATAGAACCTTAGCCCTGTCTCCTCTATTTTTCCCAGGTCTCCTTATAGAACCCAAATCGAATCCAAATTAACCCCTGCAATCCAGTCAGTGTTCAGCAATCGAGGATAGACTATAAAACCTTGTAATAAATCAAATGCTGTCAAAAACAAAAGGAAAAAAATTGTCATCCATGTAATTAGAAAAACAAAAGGGGTGTACGAAATTTTCAAAGTGTGAATTTTGATTAACTTCGGTTGCCTTTTTGGGGCATGTAGTTTCAAGGGAAGGGGTAATGGTAGATCTCCAAAAGATTGAAGCAGTCATGAATTGGGTTCGACTTAGTTATGTGACTTAAATTAAGAGTTTTATGGGGCTCGCTAGCTACTATCGTCACTTGTGAAGGGATTAAGGTCAGATTTGTAGATTCAAGTTTATCGGTGACAACATTCAAGATGTTTTAGTAAGGGTCAGTTAGATAATGAACACCATTACTTTAGAAAATGCATTTAGTATTGTTGTCATAACATGTATGGGTTGTTTAGCGAATGCTGAAATTAACTTATGTCATTTGAGGTTCGAAGTTATACTATGATGTCATGGATTGATTGTATATCAAGAAGGGTTCGGATACGACTACTCCAATAGAAGCGATGTTTACTTTGTAAGTTATTAAGTGTGTTAAAATTGTGGAGAACCTGGGCACATGAGAAGGAAATCATCGAGGTCGTGGAGGCAGGGGAAATGGTAATGCGGGTAGAGAAGTAGTGCATCCAGGCAAGGAGGTTACTGTCAAGATAACATGGCTAAGTTTTATGCCTTTCCAGGCAAGACCGAGGCTGAGAGTCTGATGCAGTGATCACAAGTACTATTATTGTTTGTGACCGAATGACTAAGGTGTTGTTTGATCCAGGTTCTACTTATTCTTTTGTGTCCGTGCGATTTGCCTCAAAATTTGATATGATTTGTGATATACTTAATGCCCCTATCCATGTTTCTACCCCAGTTGAAGAGTCTTTCATAGTCACCCATGTATATCGTGTTGTGTTGCTGTATTTATGGATTTTCAGATTTGGGTTGATTTGATTATGCTGGATATGACTGACTGGATATAATCTTAGGCATGACTTGGTTGTCCCCCTATTATGATGTGCTTAATGGTAATGCTAAGTCGGTAACTCTAGAGATCCCAGGTAAGGAAAGGTTAGAGTGGGAAAGGGGTACAAGCCTAAGTTAGTTAAGGTTATATATGTTGTGTGGGGTAGGAAACTGGTGGGGCGGGATTGTTTGGCGTGATTGGCTCATATTCGGGATGTTGAGGTCGAATCCCACTCTATTGAGTTTATTTTTGTGGTGTCAAAACTGAGAGAGCTTAAAGCTCAAATCGAGGAGCTTCTTGATTAAGGTTTCATCCCTCCTAGTGCTTCCCCCTGGGGTGTTCCATCTTGTTTGTTAAGAAGAAGGATAGTAGTATGAGGCCTGTTGATTTTATCTTAAGCCATAAATGGGAGGATTAATACTGGGATGACAAGCTTATGGATAAAGAAAGTCATATTGAGTATACTTGGGTGAAGGCAATTGAAGTATTTTAGTAAGAAAGTGCACATAAAAATTGGGTTAGTCGTTTGAATTTGATGGGTATACCTGAGTTTGAGGTGTTGTGTTGATGGAAAGTTTGACTTTGTAGGGATAGTCAAGGCAGACTGAGCATAAGGGTAGTAAGAGTTTGTGATGGAATGCAATTATATAATAAGATTGGTTGGCAACTATTGAAAAAAACATGAGAAAGGAGTGTACAGACATTAACTCGAGTGTGATGATAAGTGCTTGGTTCTTGTTTTTGAGTTTAGTAATGAGTATGATTGAAATTTTAGCGAAATATATTGTAAGATCGATGGAGATGCGATCAATGATAAACGGAGATTCATGAATTCATAAAAATCTTCAAGGTACAAGCTAATGTTGATAGAGAAAGGGATTGTGTTATACGGTGGACATTACAATTCAGATTTTTCATTGTAAGTCTACATTCGTGGTGATTATTTTGTTAAGTTATGAATTGGCAAGGTGAGAAATGATCAATTGTATCCGGTATTGAGCATTTGAAAGGACTTACACCTAGGTTGAGTCGTAAGTTTAGTACTATTGATTGTTAAGTACCAAAGAAAGGTTTCATTTTTAAAGTGTTGGTTTATAATAAGGTAAATGGTCGGAGTGTTTATGATGGTTGTTAGTATTGTGAGTATGATTCACTAGCTATGCTAGTGTGTTTTCACTTTTGTGGGTGGATCCCTAGTGGTGGATCAGGGGTACTAAATCCTGTGATGTTCTCTTGGTTGAGTGGGAAGATTGGGAAGATTTGGTTTTTTCGAATGACATAATTGGTGTTGTCTTGGAGTTGTTAAAGTATTTTAGTGGTTGGACATGTACCACTTGCTTATGAGAATTCATAGAAGAGCTACCCTGTGTGATCATGGTTGTCCGACAATCTTAATATTCGTCTAACCGTCGAGGTCATGTATTGATTATGTGTGGATGAATGCGGGGATCATTGGGTCCAATATTACTGTTCTTAAGGGTAATCTACAATCATAATTGCTAAATCTAGTATTCGATAGTGTGGTTAGAGGGTTTGTATGCTTGGACATATCTCTCGATGAGTATATGATGTCTAAAGATCAAATTTTTATAACTTAAGCTTATGGAAATTTATGTTGTGAGATGGAGATGTGGATAAGGACTATGATTGTTTGGGTATTATGAGTGTGTATTGGTTGGTTCAGGTTCACTTCTAATTGTAGCGAGTATTGATTTAGAATTTTATCATGATTATGTGAGAAAGGATTTGTCCTAATGTTGTGTCTAAGTCCTTGATAACATGTTGCAGACATGTGAACGATCAACAGTGGAGGGATTATTCCCGCCAGGGCGGGGCCGCTGTGGCGGGCTGGTGGACCGCCATAGCGGGACACTCGCGATATAAGTAAAAAATAAACCCCAAAATCATTTTATTCTACAATTTTCGATCTTGAGAGCTAAAGAACGAACCCATGAGTCTTCTTGACAGTTTTCCACTATTCTTGAGGCTAAAGGTAAGGTTTTCACTCACTGAATTCATTTTTCGATCCGTAGAACCTAGTTCCTTGGGTTATTATCGATATGGGAGGGTTTTGATCTGTGATTTATGGTGGAAGAAACCCTAACCTGGGTAAGGAGATCAAGGGTTTGGCCTAGGGTTGATAATGTTGATTATAATCTGGGTAATTAGGCCTCATTTATTGATCCTTGCGTTAATTGTATGTTTTTAGACCATGAACAAGCGGGAAGAATTCGGAAAGGGAAGATTCAAGTGTCTTAGGGGATTCAAGCTTGGATTCGAAGTAGGTGATGGTTGTGATTTCATTTTGGTATGATATATGTTTGTAATTGCTCATTATAATGTATGTATGTATGCGAATGTTGAATTATTGATCACCCTAATCGTAAATGAGGATAATTGAACAATTGTATGTCATGAATAACCTCTTGTTGTATAATTATGAGAATATACATTGTGATTGTGATTGTGATTGTAGTTTGTTGAATGGATCGGGTGTTGCGTTCCGACACACTAACTTGGATTGGTTGCCACATTCCGGCATAAATATGGGATCGATTGTCACGTTTCGGCATAAACATTGGATCAGGTACCACATACCGGTATGCTAACAACTTGGGTTTGGGTTCCATGAGAGGACCATTGAATTGGATTCCGTGAGAGGACCATTGAATTGTGTTGTATATCTACTTGTGTTGATTATGTTCATATCTAATGATAATTGAGGTTGAAAGATTATTTGTTGCTCTAAAATGATAAGCAATGTGTATTATTGAGAACGTGGAATGTTACATTGGTCCTGAAAAGATGACTAATATTGTATATGTTCCGTATATGCCTGTTTTATAATGTTCTGGTTACTGGCATGTGTTTCACTTTTTGGGGTAGCCGCGTGATCCTACCAGTACACTGTGGTTGTGTACCGATACTGCACTTGCTCTTTCTTTGTTGAGTACAGGGGATCTTCAGGCGGCTATTGATAGACCTCAGCTAGGTGACTATTGAGTGTGACCGGATTTCAAGGGTGAGCCAGTTCTTTCAGGCTGCCTTGGATCTTTCTTGTTTAAGTCTACTCTTTTCAGACTCAAACTATTATTTTAAGGTGTTGTTTAGTTTCAGGGTTGTACACCTTGTTCTTAGACTTGTCGTTAGTAGAATTTTGGTACATTGACTTTCAGGTTCTAGGTGTTAAGACTTGCGCGTTAGTTTGATTAAGTTATTGTTTAAACCTTTGGAGTTTATGGGTACTCCGTATTTCTTTTGGTCATTTAAACTTGTTTCTTTAACCTTAAATGCTTTAGTATTTTGATTTAATTAGTTAGCTAATTAGTATTAATGGTTCTCCCACCGGAGGGGTAGTGTGGGTGCCAATCACGATGGTCTAGATCTTGACAATTGTCACTCCCCGAGTCTACACCCTGGACTTGGCCGGCACTCGGAGACCATTGCTGACCCCAAGTGAACCCTTGTCCTGATTTACTTAACTCAGAGGAAGACTTTACTCAACAAAATAAACTTATGTAATAGTTTAAATGATAACATCTTAGCCAAATTGGCAACTTCTGTCTCAAAACAAAGTATCTGTGAATACATAGATGAGAGTTACTGTCTATGAAGCCTCTATAATATTGAGATGGATTTTGGGACAGACCCCACAACATCCTAATAATGAAAGATTAAAAGGGAATAAAAGAGTCCTCCGTAATGCAAGGAGGCTCACCACTGACTCTGAGTGTTTAACTGGATCAACGAGGCACTGGATGTTGATCCTGGTTACCTGCGTTTGCATCATAAGACGATGTAGGACAACTGGCATTAGTACATTGAATGTACGAGTATGCGAGTTGGAATGCTAAACAACAATTTAAGCTTGAAAAGAGTAAGAAGGAACACTTACCTTGGCTCTGTACAACTCATGAATAATTGAACTCAATATAAAGCAATAAGACACATGCAATATATATATAAAGCTTGTAAAACAGTGTAAACAACTTAGTTCGTTAAAGATAACGCAATAACAAACTCAACTTTACTTATATATAAAAGTAATATAACTTTTGTGGGAGATTTTCTAACCGACAACCACTACTCTGAGCCTAAGTAATGATACAATGTTTTACCTCACGTTGCCCAAGGACCATCATATACCTTGCCGTGATGTAGGACCTTACTTAACTTAGTGGATCCACTAGCTTAACTTATGTGATCATCTAAAAAGTATGACCAATTAGTATCCATGTTGGCTACATGGTTTTTATGGAGACTTGAGTTAATATGAACTCGCATCCCCACTTCGGTGCTCAATACTACTCCCAAAATATACTTTAGCTCACAAGTGTTTTAAACAACTTTCTTTCTTTGATTTGAGATAATTACTCAAAGCTTAGCCCAAAGGCTCTCTTGGAATCGATGTTCCTTTTACTTGCTCAAATGTGTAAAAACATTTATAAACTCTTAGGGAATACTTAGTTCCCTCATAAATTTTGGGAAATGAACTCAACTCTTTACACTTTGCTTAACTTGAAAACTTGAGTCTTAAAATGAAGTTAAACCATTGTTAAAGACTCTTGAAAACTTTAAGAAACTTTGCTTTGACTTGCTTCTTAACTTCTAGACTTGACTCTTAACTTCTTTGACTTTGATCTTAACTTTCCTTGAATTGGATTATGGATTCAAGGTTCATGATCTCATGTTTATGGATAATTTCATGATGTTTAGATGTACCTTAGAGTGTTGGAATCAACTAGAAAACATAGGTACATCGCTTAGGAACAAGTACGAAAAGATGGGGGAAGAATGGGGTGCATTGGCGTCCTTGGCGCTCTGAGAGGCGTGGGGCGCCAGGCCCCAAACTTCAGAGAACATGTTGGGGCGCGCTGGCTGGCGCGGTGCCCCAAGGCCAAAACTTCAGACACTGCTTTGGGGTGCTCTGGCTGGCGCGGCTCCCCACCCTTTTTACCAAAAAAATTCTGACTTTTCTCCTTCATTTTTCATCTCTAAACCCTCCAATCTTCCCTAGTTCTTTCCCCAAACACTTAGGGCCATTAGTACTCTCAACTTACAACAGATATAACTCGAAAATCCTCCCGAAAACACGAGTAAAATCAACAAGAAACTTCAACAACACAACCAATCAAGAACTTAACGATGTCCTTCAAGAAGTTCGCTTTTTAATATATGAACAACCCAAAATCGCTGAATTGAAACAAGTTGGTGTGTGTGGGTGAACTAACCCATCACTAAAATATCTCACATACCTTAATAGGGATCACACCCGATGAATTCCACTCCAAACACTTGACGTTCTTGGCGAAATCTTGGCATTTCTCCCTTTCTTCTTTTCTCTTTTCTCCAAGCCCTAAGTGTGAATTTAATTTTACTAATCTAACCAAAATAAGTTTTTTTACCCCAATAAATCCCTAAAAACGAATTAGAACATAAATTAGAGAAAAGACTACTTTGCCCTTCCTTAACTCCGGATTGGGACTTTCCTCAATCCAGCAGTCCAACTTCCGAAAGGCATATCTTACTGATGTCGAAATCGCACAAACTTGGTGGCGTTGGAAAGATATCTCCAAGGGCTTTCCAACCATATCAATAACTACTCCTAAATAATCTTGAGCTAGGAGTTATGCTCATTTGAAAATGACCAAAACTCACTTTTCTAACTTAGACAAATTTTCCAGATTTTTCTTATTCTTTCCAAAAATTAGTATTTTCTGATTTTAAACTCTTTCTACTCGTTTCTAGGTGCGAGATGTTACAACAATAACCCCTAAGAACTGCAAGTTGTGATACCAAAACTCTAATCTAACCAATAGTTAATAATGGGGATACAACCGCGAAACTAAAAATACAACTTACCGACTAATGTCTTTGAGAGAAATATAATTTACTTTATTTTTATTGTATTTAATTTTTTCCTGAAGGAAGCAAATATAAATAGTGTTGTGGAACACGTCTCTTTATTTGTACTATGTATAAAAAATAATGCTATTTTTATAAATGATTTCAGTTAACTCAATTATGGAGTTGAAGTTTTGATTTTGATTTTGATTTTTGGAGATTAAAATGAGTTAGGACCATTTTACTTAATTCTTATCTTGTCTAATCTATCTCCCCCTATTCATATGGGTGATTGCAATTAATTCATTTTAATCCATCCAAATGCAGTTCAGTTTCTTATTTTCCACAAGTATAAGTAAGAAAATGTATTAAATAAAACATGTGTACACAACAACTTGATAATAATAGGCATCATATCTTCATTGATTTTCATATGATCTAAACTTCATTGCATTTAATTAACATAAATACAAGAAAGTATACACAAACTTTGTACTATATTATTTAAGGACCAATCATCAATGAAAAAAATAAGTGTCAATTCTACAAACATGAAACTCTTTTTTGCCTTTGTTTTTCTTGCTTTGTTCTTTTTTGGGACTAAAAAAATGGTTCAAGCTATTCAACCATATGAGTGTTTAACAACAAAAGGTAAAAAAAATCTTACAACCTTTTTTGGTGGTTCACAAATTTCAAAGTTGCATGATGGTCCACTTAATCCAGGATCTTCACATCGTTTTGTTTCTGGGGCCCTTGACCCACGACAGAGTCCAGATCACCCCCCAGCAGCACCAATCAAGTCAAACAAAATTATATATACAAACTTAACCTTTTAGCTTAATTTTTTTGATTGAAGAAAGTTCTTGTCATTTCTCTTGAACCTAGATTGGAAGCGTACTTATGATTATTAGATACTCATATCATTTCAATTGAAAACAAATAGTATATTTTTAAATCTAATATTCATATTTAGTCCATGAATGAAATAACAATTGAAATGTGAGTAGTCTTTGTACCAATATTGAAAGTCAATAGTTGTAATTATCTTACTCTTTTTTTCTTGGGGGGGGGGGGGGGGGGGGTCAAGATAGAAATAATAAATTGAGACAGTAAAATATCTTGGCTACTTACAAAATCATGAATAGAAGAAAATATCTTTTCAAGATCTCATATATATAAAAAAAAATATAAAATTGTGTGTGTGGGGAGGGGGGGGGGGTTGTGTGGTTGTGTGTGTGTATATAAAAGAAGGATCTCTCGTAAAGATACCATGTCGCACCCTATTTCAAACCGGCCGAAACAGTTCACAACATAATACAGCTGTCACTCTATTTTTTTTAAAAATTATTTTGTTTATTTTAGAGTCACCACCTAAATTTTAAGGAAAATATTAGGAAAACCATTTTTGTGTATGTAAATGCAAACTCTGTTTTGATTTGCGAAACCAGTGAGATTCTGAGTAAGGTTTTTGGTTACCCGAGGGGAAGGTATTAAGCACCTTCAGAGCCTATCCGAAGATAGTCCTTAAACTCAATTTAGGAAAATATGATTAGGAAAACTTGTTTATTTATTTGTTTTAAAAATCAATGTTAAGTTAATTGGTTAGTTTAAGAAAAGAGTAAAATACAAAATACGACATATATATGCCTTATAAAATAGAGTAGTGTTTTATCATGTAAAATAAAAAATAAAAAAATAGATGTACTTAAAAGTATGTTAATTTTTTTATATGTTGAAAAATATAGATGTATCATAGTAAAGTTATCATAAAAAATATATAGATGTTGAATTTATGAAAATATGTCATTTCATTAAGACGTGAAAAATAAAATAAGATAGTAGTGGAGTGTAAATATGTAGTAATATGTAATATGCAATATGTAATTTGGATAAAAATAGAGTTTCCTAAAAAAAATTAAAATAAATAAATAATAATGATACTAAATGTTAGAATATTAGATAGAGTTTGTGATCTAAAATTATGTTTATTATAAAGTATAGTATATACATGCAAGTTGTTTAGAACATATGAACACTTATTATTTATTTACATGTATAGACAAATTGACGATAGATTATATGTAGTAAATTAATATGTATATTTAAGTGTAGGCATTTATAAATTATAAAAATAAATAAATAACATTAGTAAAAGAGATAGTAGATAATATTAGGTTATGTGGAGAAAATATAGAATATATACATTTATATGTATGACATATATATGTATGTACCTTGTATTTGAACCTGTTGGCATATCTGATATTTTGAAATGGCATGTTAAAAGATTAAAATGTTTTTAGCAATGTTTGATCCAAAAAAGTAAAAATAGTCAATATACTTTATAAAGGACTGATGTAAAGAGTATAACAATAGGCCTAACTATTGAGTCTTATTCTATAGTTATATTTTATTTTTGTTAAATGTATGAGCCTATTTTCCTACTTATTTTTTCTTTTAAAAAATAATATAATTCCACAAGTTAATTATTTTAGCCTTTATGTATCCCTAAATTCATTTGGAAGTCCCAATTCATGAGTTTTATTTTTTTTCTACTTAAATACCTAAATGAATATTATTTCACCCTTTTAAAACTTCAATTGAGAATTTTAGATGATAAGTTTTCCTATTCCTTAAGATAAAGACCTAAGTCGATATATATTTCTTTTTCCCCAATTTTGAAATGCTAAACCAATATTATTTTAACCTTTTGAAACTTCATTTGGAAAACTTTTAATACTATATGCCCCTCTTTTCAACTTAAAAGGCCTGAAAGAATGTTATAAGTAAAAATGCTAACCCATTTTTTAAGAAAATATCTTTTGTATCATTTGTTCTAAAGGTGTCTCAACTAAATTCATAAACAAATAATATTAGCTCACGTAAATAAACTTCAAAATAAAAGCCAAGCAATATATCGAAAACTTGTAAGCAAAGGTTAGCCAATATATCCAACAATATAATTGACTCGAAAAGAGGAAGGCTAAGAAATATTGGACTCCTAATTTGTGAGACTCCAAGTGTTGAGATGATCCTAATTGTTGTTGGCCTAATACTTTAGGCCAATAACGAGTTCCAAAGTAGAAACCCTCACCCTCCGGTTGTACATGTAACATACAACGAGAAAAAAGAAGATTAGAAACTATTTAAACAACAATATCAAGTTTAAAAGAGAAGCAACATGAACTTAAAATAAAAAGAGTTCTCAAACTACATGTGTTCTAACCAATATTGTCATTAAGCTTGTTAGGAAAGAACAATACTATTAGGCAATAGAAAAATGATAATTTGCACACAAAAGATCAATCACACCATCAGACAAAATAGGCCGCCATTACTTATGTTTGTTTAACTATGTTCAAATGTCAACAGGGCATGTCAATACTTTAAGATGTTGTTTTAACTATAAGACTAAGGAGGGTTTGATATAGACAACAAATTAGAACTGCAAATGCCAAATTATTCTAAGTTAATTAATGCATATATTAACCCAATAATCCTCGATATTATCACAAATCTTAGGATATAATGACTATGCATATAATATGAACTCGGAGCCCTTTCAGTAGATTACTAAATTTAACACAGAAGAAAGCTTATCTATTTGCTTAACCATCTCTTTGGTAGACTCCAAAAATGATTCTCGCTGATAAAGTCACACATTAACAAACTAGTTATTCCTATATCACGACAAATTACTAAGTTTCATGTCAAGAATCAATGATCAATATAGTATGGCCAGTAAGCAAAGTGAGACTCTCATATATTTCGTAGATAGATAATCAAGCGTTGAACTTCTTAGGTTCGTAGGTGTGAAAACAAAACTGTTTCATATAACTACAAAGACTAATGTTAGGATAGATATCTTCGTGCTTCACAATCAGGAATCAAAGAAATAATCAATGGAATATAATGTTCATGAATTCAATACTTGAACTAAAAAGCTGAGGAAACATGGATTGAACAAAACTTAACTTTAAAATATCGCAGTAAAATCCCAATGTAAAGAAATGGATTCTTAAATTCCTGAATTGCTATCATTTGCATGTTTAATCTGGTGGGTAATTGAGAGTTAAGACCATCAATAAATATCATCCAACACAATTGTCTAAAATAGAGAGATACCCGCCACCTGCTCTTTCAATTAATGTACAGCAAATAAAAAAAAGGTCACTATTTCCATCTTAAAGAAAAGAATGTTTCCTAAATACATCAACAATAATGGAGATACTATTCCTATAACAAAGGAATCCTGGAGGATTAAAACACAAATATGTAAAAAAAATTAAACACCCATAATAATCACCAAATATTTTGAATTTTAAAAAAAATTACTGACCTTGTGCTTGGTAGCAAACAAGTCTTTGATGTCAAGGATTCCGACCTCAAACTTACTTGAACTCGAACCCCAAAAATCGAAAACAAAAAGAAGAGAAGATGAAAGTTTTTATCGAACTGCAACCCTTTTGAAATATATTGTTTCTATATGTTCTTATATCTATTGTTGGATTCTTGATTACTGTTCTTACCCGTTTTTCTCTATGGTTGTTGGTGATTTTCGGATGGGAAAACACCATCCTTTTATAGGTAAAAATCGGATTCAAAAATCCGAATTCGAAATCAAAATACTCACTGGAAAATAGAGAGCTACTGCTACAGATCAAATCAATATCACTTTTTCAGATTTTGAAGCCGTTAGGATAAGGTAAAGGCGGCATATGGTGTCTCTTTTCATCGGAAAAGGGGTGATGAAGGAGACATAGAGCAAGATACCACCGGATATTGTTGTTTTCTGGCGGTTCATGGCCGAACTTTATGGGACGAAGGAGTGACGGGGAATGGGGAAGGAGGAGGAGAAGGAGGAGAAGTTGTGAGGCGATGGGGGTTGAGATGATGCTGGAAACCGTCGGATATTGTTGTTTTTCGGTGGTTCATAACCGACCTTGATGGGAGAGGTCGAAAGAGGCATGGGGAAGGAGGAAACTGAAGACACTTTTTCTGGAAAAGAAGGAACTTTTTTGGTATAGGGAAACAATGCTCGTTGTTGAAGAGAAAGAGGAGAGTTGGGCAGCGTACTATTTTGGAGAAAGTGAAGAGCTTATCTAATTTGGGCCGTCCGATCGTTTGATAGGACGGTTAAGATAAATTAGGAATTAAAAGGAAAAGTTAGATTTATTAAATAATAGTAAAAGCTTAATTAACTAGGACCGTTAGATTTAATCGTAGGGTCAAGATTTAAACTAAAGAAGCACAATCCATGTGCTCGCCTACGCGACATACACGGATTGGCCGGTTTAAGAAGACTTGGATTGTCAAATTGCTCAAATTAAATTCATTTAAATTATAACTACTTCTTGATTAAATAGTCATAATTTATTAAATTAAAATATAAATATTTTTTGCAAGATTAGCTTATTTGATAAAATTAGTCACTATTAAAATTAATATAAATTAGTAACTTATTAATTAATTAAGCTTTCTAATTTTTTTTAAAAATGTACGAAAAATATCTATTGCGACAATATAAATTATATTTGAACAAAAATAGATTCAATTCTTAAGAACGACACTTACTTAAAAATGACAAAGTAAGTAGTAATATAATATATTTAAATTTTGTAAGAAATAACATTTATGAAATAAATTTATCAAGTAAAATAAATAATTAAAAATCTTTTCGTATTCCTATGAAAATTTCATAACATATATATATATATATAGTTAAATGTGGAGAGCCAAAATTGGGTGTCAACACAATATAACTAAAAATAAAAGTTGTAATTGACCTAAAAATTAATTATTTCGATATTTGTTTAGGGGTGGGCGTAATTTCATATATATGAGGTATTCAATATTTGGTTCTAGGTGTGAATTGGATAGTAAATTGATTGTTTGGACTGAAATTAGTGAGATCAAAATGGGCAAAATGTTAATTATTTAATGTATAACGTTGTCAAAAGCTTACCATGAGTGAGATGGATTGGGTCAAAATAGGCTAACAATATATCATAACTCAACTCACCCAACTCTAAACTTAATTATTTTTATATATTTTCTTATAAGTTGTTTGATTACAAACTTGTTACTTTTTTTGTTACGACTGAGACTATCATGAGTGACATCCACACTAAAACACCTTGTGGGAGAATCAACCACCAACTCAAACTAAACCCAATACACCATTTCTAAAACAAGTTAACCATATAAAGCAAAGAAAAGTAGTTTTCAAACAACCAAAGATTGAGTCCCCATAAATTCAACAAATAGTTAAAACATTTGGGACAATAACCCCAGAAAAGGATGCATAAAGTTTCTTAGGGTTTCAAGCTTGTTTCGAGGTAGGTGATGGTTGTGATTCGATGATTGTGTGATGTATGTTTGTTCTTGCTTCATTATGATACTTGTATATGTATGAATGTTGCAATGTTGATCACACTTGTTGTAAATGAGATAGATTAATGATGAGTGCCATGAAATTATGACTTTAATGTATGATCTTTATGATATACTTGTGATTGTGATTGTGATTGTGGTGTGTTGAATGGATCGGTTGCCACGTTCCGACATAACTATGGGATCGGTTGCCACGCTCCGGCATAATTATAGGATCGGATACCACGTTCTGGTATGCTAACTATTTGGGTTTGGGTCCCATGAGAGGACCAATGATTTGATATAAAATGTGAAGTTGTTTGTTGTTCATAAATGTTGATAATATTGTTTATGTTGATATATATGCATGTGATTATAATGTTGTCTTGACTTGCTTATGTCGCACTTAGTGGGATAGCCGCGTGATCCTACCAGTACACTGCGGTTGTGTACTGATACTGCACTTGCTCTTATTTTTGTTGAGTACTGGGCATCTTCAAGCGGCTATTGACAGACCTCGCTTAGGAGATCAGTGATCGTTCGAATTCAAGGGTGAGCCAATTCTTTCGGGCTGCCATGGGTTCTCTTTTGTCTATGTCCACCATTTTCGGACTTAGACTATGTTCTATTAGTTATTAGTAAATTAGTTGGGGGTTGCATCCCTTCTTGTTTAGACTTGGTTCATTGTTAGATGTTTTGGTACATTGACTTTCAGGTTCTATGTTATTTCTTCCGCATTGTTAGT
Source organism: Solanum verrucosum (assembly GCF_900185275.1). NCBI lineage: Eukaryota > Viridiplantae > Streptophyta > Magnoliopsida > Solanales > Solanaceae > Solanum > Solanum verrucosum. The sequence goes on from NW_026020407.1 coordinate 2,187,009, forward strand.
TCGTTGTTAGACTTTTGTTGAAGTTTATGGGAACTTCCTCTTTATTTCCTTAGTATTTAACTTGCTTTCGTAACTTAAATGCCTTAGTATTTTTTTTTAGTTGTTTGGTTTGGGTTGTAGTAGTGGTTCTCCCACCGGAGAGTTAGTGTGGGTGTCAATCACGACGGTCTAGGTCGTGACAAATTTGGTATCAGAGCTTAGGTTCGTTGATAACGATGTACCAAAATGAGTCTAGTAGAGTCTCGCAGAACAATACGGGGACGCCTTTACTTTTCTTTGAGAGGCTATAGGACTTTAGGAAATCTCTCTGTTTTCTCTTGTTTCCTTTCATGCTAAGACTTGATTCCAATCGGTATCGGGCGATTTAAATTGATATCTAACCTCCTTCACTCTTCTATTCGCAGATGGTTAATACTAGATTCAACGACGTTAGGCCTATAGCTCCCGTCAATGCTCCAGCTGAGGAATTTGCAGCGAGAGGTCACGGTCGAGGCAGGGGTATAAGAAGAGCTAGGGGTAGAGGTCGTGGAAGAGTAGCGCCTACTGGAAATGGAGCTCCTATTGAGAATGCGCATATGAATAAGAACCCTCATACGCATCATGAAGAGATTGAAGAGGAGAATATTGATGTTGAGGATGTGGGATAAGAGGAAGAGGTGCAGGCTGAGACTACCGATGTCCCCCTCCCCCCCTCTCTCATAGACCTAGTGTTAGTTCGACAGATTATGTCATTCTTGAAAGGGTTGGTTGGTCCTGGAGTGCTTCTTTCTTCTCAAGAAACTCAAGCTCATACTAATCCTCCTGTTGCTAGCACTATGCCCAAGGTGGCTGGGACTGGAGGTAATGATGCTTTCTTCCGTCCTTTGTTGGGTTTTGTTATGACTAGTAATGAGCATGAAATGTTGACTAAGTTTCTGAAGCTAAAGCCTCTTGTGTTTCTTGGTTCTGAGAATGAGGATGCTTATGAGTTCATTATGGATTGCTATGAGAGGCTTCATAAACTGGGTATTGTTCATCAACATGGGGTTGGGTTTGTGTCTTTCCAACTTCAAGGTGAGGCTAAGCAGTGGTGGAGAGCTTATATGGAATGCATATCTTCTACTTTACCTCCACTTACTTGGACCCAATTTCATGCTCTGTTTCTAGAGAAGTATGTGCCTAGGACTTTGAGGTATCACTAGAAGGATGAATTCATGGCTTTGGAGCAAGGTGGTATGCCTGTGGCTGCTTATAAGGCCAAGTTTCATGCTTTGTCTTGATATGCTACTCAATTGGTGATTACTAAGGAAGAGAGAAGCCGGTTATTTATTAGGGGATTAAATTGTGAGTTGCAAGTATTATCTGTTCATATGACTTCTGCAGGGATGAGCTTTAATGAGGTAACAAACTATGTTAACAAAGTGGAGGGGGTGAGGCGAGACGATCAAGCTAAGGCATGGGAAAAAAGGGCCAACTGTTTCATTCCAGCCGCTTTGGCGCTGGATTTTGCCGCTCTGGTGGGGCCGTTACATCGGGATGATTGCCGTTGTGGCGGGCTCGACGTGACTTAAGGTTGTTAATAAATCCCTAAACGACCTTATTATGCACTTTTCAACTTTTAGAGCTAAGGAACGAACCCCAGGCGACTCCTACTCATTTTTTACCATTCTAGAGGCTAAAGGTAAGTTTTTCACTCCCCGAATCCGTTTTTCGATCAGTAGAACGTAATAGAATGAGTGAATATTGACGGGGGAGGGTTTTGTTATAGATTCTATGGTGGAAACAACCCTAATTTGGATAATTGGGATCATGGGTTTGATCTAGGGTTCATATAATTATTAGTAATTCGGAAATTAGTGATTGTTTATTGATTCCCGTATTATATTGATTGTTTGTAGACCAAGAACAAGCGGAATGAATCCAAAAAGGGAAGCATCAAGTTTCTTAGGGTTTCAAGTTTGTTTCGAGGTATGTGATAGTTGTGATTCTATGATTGTGTGATGTATGTTTGTTCTTGCTTCATTATGATACTTGTATATGCATGAATGTTGCAATGTTGATCACACTTGTTGTAAATGAGATGGATGAATGATGATTGCCATGAAATCATGACTTAAATGTATGATCTTGATGATATACTTGTGATTATGGTTGTGGTGTGTTGAATGGATTGGTTGCCACATTTCGGCATAACTAACTTGGATCGGTTGCCACATTCTGGCATAACTATGGGATCGATTGCCACGTTCCGGCATAGTTATAGGATCGGATACCATGTTCTGGTATGCTAACTGTTTGGGTTTGGGTCCCATGAGAGGACCAATGATTTGATATAAAATGTGAAGTTTTTCGTTGTTCGTAAATGTTGATAATATTGTATATGTTGATATATATGCATGTGATTATAATGTTGTCTTGACTTGCTTATGTTGCACTTAGTGGGATAGCCACGTGATCCTACCAGTACACTGTGATTTTGTATTGATACTGCACTTGCTCTTATTTTTGTTGAGTACTGGGCATCTTCAAGCGGCTATTGACAGACCTCGCTTAGGAGATCAGTGGTCGTTCAAATTCAACGGTGAGTCAATTGTTCCGAGATGCCATGGGTTTTCTTTCGTCTATGTCCACCATTTTCGGACTTAGACTATTTTCTATTAGTTGGGGGTTGCATCCCTTCTTGTTTAGACTTGGTTCATTGTTAGATGTTTTGGTACATTGACTTTCAGGTTCTAGGTTATTTCTTCCGCATTGTTAGTTCGTTGTTAGACTTTTGTTGGATTTTATGGGAACTCCCTCTTTATTTCCTTAGTATTTAACTTGCTTCCGTAACTTAAATGTCTTAGTATTTTTTTTAGTTGCTTGGTTTGGGTTGTAGTAGTAGTTCTCCCACCGGAGAGTTAGTGTGGGTATTAATCACAACGGTCTGCGTTGTGACTAAAACTCTAATCTAACCAATAGTCAATAATGGGGATGCAACTGCGAAACTAAAAACATAACTTACCAACTAATGTCTTTGAGAATATTATAATTTACTTTATTTTTATTGTATTTAATTTTTTCCTGAAAGAAGCAAATAAAAATAGTGTTGTGGAATACGTCTCTTTATTTGTACTATGTATAAAAAATAATGTTATTTTTATAAATGATTTCAGTTAACTCAATTATGGAGTTGAAGTTTTGATTTTTATTTTTATTTTTGGAGAGTAAAATGAGTTAGGATCATTTTACTTAATTCTTATCTTGCCTAATATATATTTCCCTATTCATATGGGTTATTGCAATTAATTCATTATAATCCATCCAAATGCAGTTCAGTTCCTTATTTCCCACAATTATAACTAAGAAAATGTATTAAATAAAATATGTGTACACTATAACTTGATAATAATAGGCATCATATCTTCATTAATTTTCATATGATCTAAATTTCATTGCATTTAATTAACTTAAATACAAGAAAGTATAAACAAACTTTGTACTACATTATTGAAGGACCAATCATCAATTAAAAAAATAAGTGTCAATTCTACAAACATGAAACTCTTTTTTGCTTTGTTTTTCTTGCTTTCTTCCTTTTTGGGACTGAAAAAATGGTTCAAGCTATTCGACCATATCAGAGTTTAACAACAAAAGGTGAAAAAATCTTACAACTTTTTTTGGTGGTTCACAAAATTTCAAAGTGTCATTATGGTCCACATACAGGATCTTCACATCGTTTGGTTCCTGGGGGCCCTGACCCACGACAGAGTCCAGATCACCCGCCAACAACACCAATCATGTCAAACAAAATTGTTATACAAACTTAACCTTGTAGCCTTATTTTTTTTATTGAAGAAAGTTTTTTTCATTTCTCTTGAACCTAGATTGGAAGCGTACTAATGATTATTAGATACTCATGTCGTTATAATTGAAAACAAATATTATTTTATTTTATCTAATATGCATATTTAGTCCATGAATGAAATACCAATTGAAAAATGAGTAGACTTTGTACCAATATTGAAAGTCTATAGTTATATTTATCTTATTCTTTTTTTTCTTGGGTGGGGGCGGGGGGGGGGGGGGGGGGGTCCAACATAGAAATAATAAATTGAGACAGTAAAATATCTTGGCTATTTACAAAATCATGAATAGAAGAAAATATCTTTTCAAGATCTCATATATATAAAAATAAAAATAAAAAATTTGTGTGTGTGTGCGTGTGGTTTGTATAGTTTTGTGTGTGTGTGCGTGTGGTTTTGTATGGTTGTGTGTGTGAGTATATAAAATAAGGATATCTCGTAAAGAGACCATATAACTAAAAATACTAATTGTAATTGGCCTAACAATTAATTATTTCGATATTTGTTTAGGGGTGGGCATAATTCATATAGATGAGGTATTCAATATTTGGTTCTAGGTGTGAATTGGATAGTAAATTGATTGTTTGGACTGAAATTAGTGCGATTAAAATGGGCTAAATGTTAATTATTCAATGTATAACGTTGTTAAAAGTTTACCACGAGGGAGATGGATTGGGTCAAAATAGGCTAACAATATATCATAACTCAACTCACCCAACTCTAAACTTAATTGTTTTATATATCTTTTTATAAGTCGTTTGACTACAAATTTGTTACTTTTTTTGTTACGACACAGACTAACGTGAGTGGCATCCGCACTAAAGCACCTTGTGGGAGAATCAACCACCAACTCAAACTAATCCCAACACACCATTTATAAAACAAGTTAACCATATAAAGCAGAGAAAAGTAGTTTTCAAACAACAAAGGATTGAGTCCCCATAAATTCAACAAATAGTTAAAATATTTGGGAAAATAACCCCTAAGAATTGCACGTAATGGTATCAAAACTCTAATCTAACCAATAGTCAATAATGATAATACAATCGCGAAACTAAAAACATAACGTACCGACTAATGTCTTTGAGAATATTATAATTTACTTTATTTTTATTGTATTTAATTATTTTTCTGAAGGAAGCAAATAAAAATAGTGTTGTGGAACACGTCTCTTTATTTGTACTACATATAAAAAATATTGCTATTTTTATAAACGATTTCAGTTAACTCAATTATGGAGTTGAAGCTTTGATTTTGATTTTGATTTTTGGAGATTAAAATGAGTTAGGACCATTTTACTTAATTCTTATCTTGCCTAATCTATTTTCCCCTATTCATATGGGTGATTGCAATTAATTCATTATAATCCATCCAAATGCAGTTCAATTCCTTTTTTTCCACAAGTGTAAGTAAGAAAATGTTTTAAATAAAACAGGTGTACACTATAACTTGATAATAATAGGCATCATATCTTCATTGATTTTCATATGATCTAAACTTCATTGCATTTAATTAACATAAATACAAGAAAGTATCCACAAACTTTGAACTACATTATTTAAGAACCAATCATCAATGAAAAAAATAAGTGTCAATTCTACAAACATGAAACTCTTTTTTGCCTTTGTTTTTCTTGCTTTCTTCCTTTTTGGGACTGAAAAAATGGTTCAAGCTATTCGACCATATGAGAGTTTAACAACAAAAGGTGAAAAAAATCTTAAAACTTTTTTTTGGTTGTTCACAAAATTTCAAAGTTGCAAAATGGTCCACGTAACCCAGGATCTTCACATCATTTGGTTTTTGGGGCCCTGACCCATGACAGAGTCCAGATCACCTGCCAACAACACTAATCAAGTCAAACAAAATTTTGCATACAAACTTAACCTTGTAGCTTTATTTTTTTATTGAATAAAGTTGTTTTCATTTCTCTTGAACCTAGATTGGAAGCGTACTTATGATTATTAGATACTCATGTCATTACAATTGAAAATAAGTAGTAGTTTTGTTATCTAATATGCATATTTAGTCCATGAATGAAATAACAATTGAAAAATGAGTAGTCTTTATACCAATATTGAAAGTCTATAGTTATAATTATCTTATTCTTTTTTTTCTTGGGAGGGGTGAGGGGGGGGGGGGGTCAAGATAGAAATAATAAATTGAGACAAAAAAAATTTCTTGGCTACTTACAAGATCATGAATAGAAGAAAATATATTTTTATGATATCATATCTATAAAACTAAAAATAAAAAATTTGTGTTTGTGTGTGTGGTTTTGTGTTGTTGTGTGTGTGTGTATAAAATAAGGATCTCTCATAAAGAGACCAATTCGATATTTGTTTAGGGGTGGTTGTAATTTCATATATATAATGTATTCAATATTTGGTTCTAGGTGTTAATTGGATAGTAAATTGATTGTTTGGACTGAAATTAATGAGATCAAAATGGGCAAAATGTTAATTATTTAATGTATAACGTTGTCAAAAGTTTACCATGAGTGAGATGGATTGGGTCAAAATAGGCTAACAATATATCATAACTCAACTCACCCAACTCTAAACTTAATTGTTTTATATATTTTCTTATAAGTCGTTTGATTACAAACCTGTTACTTTTTTTGTTAAGACTCAGACTATCGTGAGTGGCATCTGCACTAAAGCACTTTGTGGGAGAATCAACCACCAACTCAAACTAAACCCAACATAACATTTATAAAACAAGTTAACCATAAAAAGCAAAGAAAAGTAGTTTTCAAACAAACAAGGATTGAGTCCCCATGAATTCAACAAATAGTTAAAATATTTGGGAAAGTAACTGTAACGACCTGATTTCGTCGTTAGGAAAAAGCCAATGGGGAAATAATTGGACCATAAAAACTTTTAAGTAGTAATTTGAAATTTCCTAGCCTAGTCCTGATTTGGACGAAATCGGAGTCAGGCGAGTCTCGTGAAATAAGGTAATGAATGAGAAGTGTAATAATGAAATTGATTGCGTGAGTGGATTGCTAATACGTTAAGGAACCCGTACGATTTAATGGAATTGAATTCGGGCGAGTAGAACTCTCGAAATTGATCTTAGCGTGAATGGGTGTCTTTTGTGTGTCGTGGGATGAAGGTGTGTTGTGAAATGGGAGTTTAGACCTCTTAATTCAACATTTTGTTTCCATGCAAGCCGTTGTGGTGGGATTATTCCCGCCAGGGTGGCCCGCCATAAAGGGACAATCGCGATTTAAGTCAGAAATAAACCCCAAAATCGTTTTATTTTGCAATTTTCAAACTTGAGAGCTAAGGAACTAATCCAGGAGTCTTCTTGACAATTTTCTACCATTCTTGAGGCTAAAGGTAAGATTTTCACTCTCTGAAACTTTTTTTCGATCTATAGATTCTAGTTCCTTGGGTTATTATCTATAGGGGAGGGTTTCGATCTGTAATTTATGGTGGAAGAAACCCTAACCTGGGTATGGAGATCAAAGATTTGGCTTAGGGTTGATAATGTTGATTATAATCCGGGCAATTAGGCCTCGATATTGATCCTTGCGTTAATTGTATGTTTTTAGACCACGAACAAGCGGGAAGAATGTGAAAAGAGAATATTCAAGTGCCTTAGGGGATTCCAACTTGGATTCAAGGTAGGTGATGGTTGTGATTTCATGTTGGTGTGACATATGTTTGTAATTTCTCATTATAATGCATGTATGTATGAGAATGTTGCATTATTGATCACCCTAATCATAAATGAGGATAATTGAATAATTGTATGCCATGAATCACCTCTTATTGTATGATTGTGAGAATATACATTGTGATTGTGATTATGGTTTGTTGAATGGATCGGGTGTTGCATTCAAACACACTAACTTGGATCGGTTGCCACGTTTCGGCATAAATATGGGATCGGTTGTCACGTTCCGGCATAAACATTGGATCGGGTACCACAAACTGGTATGCTAACAGCTTGGGTTTGGTTTCCATGAGAGGACCATTGAATTGGGTTCCGTGAGAGGACCATTGAATTGTGTTGTGTATTTACTTGTGGTGATTACGTTCATATCTAATGATGATTGAGGTTGAAAGATTGTTTGTTGCTATAAAATGATACCAATGTGTATTATTGAGAACGTGGAAGGCTACATTGATCTTGAAAAGATGACTAATAATGTATATGTTCGGTATATGCCTGTTTTATAATGTTGTGGTTACTTGCATGTGTTTCACTTATTGGGATAACTGCGTGATCCTACCAATACATTGTGGTTGTGTACTGATACTGCACTTGCTCTTTCTTTGTTGAGTACAGGGCATCTTCAGGCAGTTATTGATAGACCTCAGCTAAGTGACTATTGAGCGTGACCGGATTTCAAGGGCGAATTAGTTCTTTCAGGCTTTCATGGATCTCTCTTGTTTAAGTCCACTCTTTTCGAAATAAGACTATTTGTTTAAGGTGTTGTTTAGTTTCGGGGTTGTACCCCTTGTTCTTAGACTTGTCGTTAGTAGAGTTTTGGTACATTAACTTTCAGGTTCTAGGGGTTAAGACTTTCGCATTAGTTTGGTTAAGTTATTGTTTAAATCTTTCGAATTTATGGGAACTACGTATTTCTTTTGGTCATTTAAACTTGCTTCCGTAGCCTTAAATGCTTTAGTATTTTGATTTAGTTTGTTAGCTAATTAGTATAATGGTTCTCCCACCAGCGGGTAGTGTGGGTGCCAATCACGATGGTCTGGGTCGTGACAAAATTGGTATCAAAGCCCTAGGTTCATTGATCTCATTGTACCAAAACGAGTCTAATGGAGTCTTGCGGAACGGTACGAAGACGTCCATACTTTTCTTTGTGAGGCTATAGAAATTTGGGAAAAACTCACTTCCTTATACTCTTTCATGCTATGACTTAAATCCAATTGGTATCTCGGTGATACAAATTGGTATCTTTCCTCCTTCACTCTATGGTCCGAGCTAGAGCAAAAACAGTGATAACACCATCATTAGAAAGAGAGGATGCGTATAGACTACCGACAGTTGAATAGGGTCACCGTTTGGAACAAATATCCACTGTCTCGGATAAATAATCTTTTGACCAGTTGCAGGGTGCATCAGTTTACATTTTACTCTTGTACTGGGAGACCGGTAATGGTCATCTATGGAATAAACTAATTTAGAAATCGGGCTTGTCTGTGAGTTGTAACTTGGAAACTGTGAATGTGTGTTCCTTGTTGCCTGAGTTAACTGTGAATGTGGAAGTTGTATTTTCTTGGACGTGATGATATGAATCTGGTCACAATAACTGTGGGTCTGATTGTCCGTGGGTGACCCACGGCCCGTACTGGTTCCGTGGTTCGCATATGCAACCCCCAGACTCAGCCCCAAAAATTTAGCTAAGTGTTGACCCACGGTCGGACCCATAGAATGTAGGTCAGGTCACGGACCGTGGTCCGTGTCCGTGGATCAGACCCTCAAAATCCAGCTTAAGTCCCGATTGACTGTTGACCAGCACGGACCGTTAGTCGAATGACGGTCCGTCGGTTCCGTCCGTTGATAACCCTGACAACTTTAAGTCGGGGGTCTTTTGGTATTTTACTTGTGCGTTGGACTCCTACACTACGTTGTTTAATCCCTAAACTACGTGGTTTTGATCAATTTTATCCTAGAAACATAACTAGAACTTAAATAAGTCAAATCATTGATCAAAACTTAGAAAAATTAGAGCGTAAGAGGAGAAAGAGGTCGAGCAACCCTAATTCAAGAACGCAACAAGGTTCCAGCCCTGAAATCGAAAGATTTCTCTGTAAAATTCACACAATGTATGTGGGATTTCACTAGTGGGTTCCTTTCACCCATTAGGTCCCGAGATTTCAGTCAGTATCTTGATTCCCTTGATATTATCTAGACTTAGGGTTTCATGAATGTTAAAATTGTTGGGTTTAGCTGTTAGAATGATCCAAATCATATTACCATGAATTCAGTATTGTTATTTCCCAAGTTCATGCATAAACTCAAAACCCTAGCTATGTAGTTCTTTTAGTTCATAAATTACACATGCTAGGCCAGATAATTCAGTTATATATAAACATGCCTCAGTTTTCAAATGCATTATTATCAGTATATTAATGTTGCATTCCAGTTTGCATGTAAGTATTTTGAGCTATCCAGTATTACACCATTTCAGTCATAAAGTGTTAACTACTTAATCAATTGGGAGAAGCTTAATACCGAGTGGACTAGGGTCAGTCACCCTCAAGTCCCAGAACTACGTGCCTCGTAGGATAAGTCCCCTCTGTTGGGCATTATATTTTAGTGATCACTCCAGCATGCCTCTATACCTCTGGCAAGGTATATTGGGTCCTCTCGATGGGGCATATACATCGGACTCCACATTTAGATCATGTGGTTTTATGTCGGTTATTAGTAGCTCCATTACAGTTCAGTCAGATTATATTGCATTGACCATGTTATCAGTATAGTTCAGTATTCAGTCTCAACATGTTATAAACTTGGTTATTGCATTTAGTTTAGTCATGTTTAGTATTTCCAGTATCCTTATCATGTTCAGATTATATCATCGTTTTATTGCTTGTTCAGTTATGTTATTATCCAGCTTTACTCTACCCTGCATGGTTAGTACCTTTCAAGTACTGACGCATACTCTGTGCTATATATTCTTGTGATGTAGGTTCAGGTCCTCAGTAGTCAGATCACGCATAGATCAGTTCCCGATCTTCAGTTCAGCAGCATCAGTGATGAGTCCTCATTCTTTGAGGACTAGTGACATGTTATCTTTCCATTTTAGTTTTAGTTTCAGTCTTTCCAGATTTAGCTGGGGCATGTCCCAGCACTTCTAGTAAATTTAAATGCTTATTTTAGACATAGTTAGTTTCAACTTTAGTCTTAGAGTTTGACTGTTCATTTGTATTCAAACTCAAAATTTTCATATATTCAGACTTAGTATATGGGTATTCCCCATCCTTTCAGATTATTTATATGGTTTAGCTTCCACACATTATTTATTGATTCAGTTTATTTTAGTATGCTTATGATATGCCAGTAGGGTTAGCTTGGGGTCACTCGTGATCCTATGTCTCGTGTCCGTGTCCAGGGGGTAGCCTCGGGGCATGACTAACTTGGTATCAGAGCTCTAGGTTTAAGAGTCCTAGGATGCTTGAAAAGTTGCACTTAGTAGAGTCCTTTTATGGGTATGAAGTTTACCACATCTATTGAGAGGGAGGCTACGAGGTGTTTTAGGAAAACTTCACTTTCTTTGTTTCTCTTATCGTACGTAAGGTATGATCTAATTCCTCATTCTGACTCGTCATTTTGCGTTTCAGATCATGCCTCCTCATAGAGCTTATAGAGGGGGTGCGAATGCACGCAATGCTAACGCAGCTCCTCCAGTCCCAGATCAGGAAGTTTCGAATGCTGAATTTTGGAACGCCATCCAGCTGTTAGCTCAGAGTGTGACCAACTAGAATAACCAATAGGCTCCAGTTCCCGCAAATGATAATGTTGGGTCAGCTGCAGCTAGAGTTCATGATTTCGTTACAATGAATCCGCCCGAGTTCTTAGGATCACAGACTGGTGAGGATCCCTGATGAGTCCACAAATTGGACTCATTTAGGGCTTTATTTTGATAGAAATAGTGTCCTCGAATGATTATTTTGTCTCAATATCAAATGAAAACTCTTAAGTTTCAGGTATTTGAAGTTTTAGTGGAAGCATGGATAATTAGGCACAAAAAAGAAGAAAACGGCTGAAAAAAATGAAGAAGCTGAAGCACGAACATCGCCAAGAACCTTTGGCGATTCGCCGAAAGGACAGACTCCGCCCTTTGTTCCAGTATGCTATCCCCTGAAGGAAAAGGATCAAAAAGGCGATGAAAGGAGCAGTCGGCGCTTCGCCGAATAGTTCCGCGAAGCAGTACTATACCGCCCAATGGTCCAGAACGTGAAGATGCGGAAGGCAAGCATGAAACGGCGATGAAACAGAAGAAGGGCAAGTTGCCGAGTCATTCGGTGGCACTGACTAATTTCACCGAAAGATCCGACAGTGCTATTTTCTAAAGTCTATAAATACTAAACTTGTTATTAATTTTATAATTCCGAACCATTATTATATTTTTAATGATAGAATAGTACGTGTTTAGATATTTTCTCTCAAGTTTGGAAAGGGTTTTATGGGAGACTTGAAGAGAGAAGGGTTTCATCTTCCCCAAGTTAGAAGTGGGTCTTCTCCATTCTTATTCCTTTGCTTAAATCAAGGCTTATTTTCTTATACCCATTTGATTTTAGTATCATTTTAGGTGTATTTTGTTATTTCTTGATGTGTGGCTAAAAACCCCCATTCTTGGGGTGTGATTTAGCAAATATGTATTGGTATTGTTATTGGGTCTTACTTGTTAATAGAATAGATGTATTTTAATGGTGATTTCACCTAGTGGTTGTGGTTTAATTTAGTGGATTTGTAGTTGCAAATACAAAACCACCCATGTGTTTTCGGCTTGCCCAAGAGGGAGGTCGTGAAACCAAGACCACTAGACTGATGGCCTAAGGAGTGGGACGATATGAGGTTCAACCCGAGAGGTGAGCCCTAGTCCCATATCCTAACACTCAGCTCGAGAAAGTGAGTGGGGTAAGGCGTAGTCTGGTCTTCATGAGGAAAATGGGTGTCCGAGAGGAACCTATTTGAAACGGGGTAAGTTTCCCGAGAGGGAACTTATTTCCATCAAAAACTTAGCCTAGACACTATTATCTTGCAAATTTCCTATTGAAAGCATGTACCCAACGATTTATCTCAACTTGTATTGCGATCACACCCCAAGAACATTTCCCCATACTTGATTTTCTTGTTAACTTTTGCTATTTTTACTACTTGTGACAAAACCCCCAAATCAATATTTGACACTTTTGTGTCGCCCCCTTTAATTTACTATGTTTTTAATCGTTAATGTCTTTAGCTTCGACTAGTTAGAGCTTAATTTTATTTTTCTATCAATTCTCAAAACCACTCCCTTGGGACACGATCCCAACCTTTAGTTGGGTTACTATACTATCGATGATCGTAGACACTCATACCGTAGGTTAGTGTCGTTGGTCACGATAAGCATCAAAATGGCACCGCTGCCGGGGAGTGGTGTTATTTGAGAATTTTTAGATTAGTAGATTTTTTTCTTCTTAGTTGTAATTTACTAACTTTACATTTAGTTTTGCTTTTCGTTGAATTGTCCATTTAAGTGAGCATGACTGAGCAGAGTAGTGTCAAATTGGTCAAAATAAACCAATGAGTCCAAAAGGACCTCATGCTGACCGAACTGGCATCTCAGCTAAACAACTTGGCCACCAAAATCTCAGAGGTGGAAGTCCAATGCAATAGCAGGGGGAGGTACACACCCCCTCATGAGCGGAGGAAGTCTAGAAATGGGGAGAAAAATCGTGTCGAGGACACACTTCAAATCATTCTCCAAAAGATGACCGATCAAGATCGGGTGTTGGAAGAAATGAAGGAGAATGTTGGAGTGTTGAATCAAATGATTGGATCTCAGTCTAGATCATTCTAGCTGATCAGGCCATTCCTGAGTTTTGCTGTACGTCATCTCCACCGAAATGACATATAGGGGTCACCTAGTGACACTAGCCTAACCCCAATAACGGAGAGTGAGACAGAACTTACGTCGTGCCATGACGTAAAATACGGTGCTTCTTGGGAGGCAACCCAAGGTTTTACTGCTTTTAATTATTCTGTTCGAATAATGGTGTGCTGATTTTGTAGGGTAAAATGAGAAAGGTGCTGAGAAATGCAAGTTGGCGAGCCAAGGATCCAGTGGGCGAGTCACCAAATCTAACAGCGACTCCAACTTAATCCGCCGTTGGGACCCCAAAATAAGGGATGTCCTATAAAACTTGGCGAGGTAAGTATGTGTTTGGTGCGTCGCCGATTTTATCGGCGATAAGACTAACGTCGAGAAATGACAGAGAACAGAACGGTTATATAAAGGCAGAAAGTCAAAATGTTTGAATCTCTCACTTTCCCTCGTCTCAAGCTTCTCAAAATCACACCAAAGGTACATTTTCTTAGATTTTTACCTTTCCATTAGTATTTCAATTGGTAAATAGTGCTTGGGGTTGGATCTCTTTGGTGCCTAGCGTTTCAAAAAACAATTTGATCGGCATTAAAAGTTAGCCCATAAAACTCCGAATTTATCTTAAAAGTTTTTGCACACTTTTGCAATTGTAGTATTAGGATGACGTATGTTGGGCCTCTATGATAGAAATAAGTTGATATGCTATGTGTAATCCGTACTTAAATGCCTGAAATATTTTAATAGTTGAATGCCTTGTTGTTTGTGATTTAATTTGATTGCGATGGAAATGGGTCCCACTTGATTGTCATTGTATTAGTTGGGTAACACCTAAAGAGCCCACATTTGTGCTAAATAACAAAATTGTTCAATGAAGGAATAGGTGACGACATTCTTAAGGGTGATCATGTTAAATGGCTAAAATTTGGCAGGACCGGAAGAAGTCTGAGTATTTTGGAATGATGGGAAGTATGGGTGTTGTGTGAATTTCGTGTTTGCATGCTTTAATTGATTTTTTCAATGCCTATAAGGTTGATTCTAAGAAGTGGGTTGAAAAATAGGCACGGTGAATCATTCAGTGAGCTGGGTCATGCACGCCAAATGATTCAGCAGTTCGCCTACTGACCTTAGATCGCCCTTCATTCATGTCCATAGTGCTGAGAGATCTGTAACTTTCGGCGGACACATCCATGGTCGCCGAAGGTAGTCTATGTCTTGCCATATAGACTTTTTCATCGCTTATTTATCGAGATATCAAACTAATCCCTTTGGTGAGTTCTACCTAGCTAGCTAAAGAGGTTTGGCGATTCGTCGACTGATCGGCGAACCCTTATGCTTCAGATTTTTGGTGTTTTAGTGTGATTGTTCTTCTGACTAATCACAAACTTTTGCAGATATGGTACACACAAACCTAAACGCACCACCTGAGAAAAAGGCAACGGGAATTACAATCAGTGAAGGAGGATCACGACCTTCACAGAAAAGAAAGCAAGATCTCCCACCGGGAGATAAAGGCAAACGAAAAAAGCACATCACTAGGAAGGGCACAAATGTTGAACTAGCTATTTCTGAGCCAGAGGATGAGAAACCTTTGATAAATCGAAGGGAGAAACTTAGGGCTAGAAATCAGCCCACAGCTATCGGAACCCCTTCAGTTGGCACTCCCCCGACTACCGAATCAGTGCCAACTCCACACCACCTCCAGTGGCTCGTACACTCCATGTAGCTCCACCTACACCCAGGTTACTGAATAGACTAAAAGGCAATGGTTTACGAACCATTCTAGAAGAAAAGTTACTATCTGTAGAGGGTTTGGAAAGTAAGCATGCTGAGGTGCTTGACACTTTCAGATATCATGAGTTCGAACAGTTCAGCAGGCCACGGGGCTCTTACATTCCTTCCTGGGTCCGGGAATTCTACTTATCCTATGGGGAGTTGGTCCCGAAAAATAAGAAAAAGGCTAGTGAGTTCCGACCAGTGAAGTCGGTTCTGGTTAGAGGCAAGGAGGTGGAGTGTCACAACGAGCATATTAATGTTGTATTAGGTTGACCGCTGCACTCGGTACTACCATACCAAGGCTTGCCTATTGTTCCGTCTTTAGATGATCTGAAGGGTTGGTTAGCTCCAATGATTTCTGACATCACCCCGAGGTGGTTGGATGCGGGAGCTCCTATTGAGAAGAGGGATATGAACATCGCTTCCCGATATTGGTTTGGCTTTATCAGTAGCACTATCATGCCATCCTAGAACGAGTCCATCATGCGTCATCCAAAGGTGGCTTGCCTTGGTTCTATCATGGCCAGGAGGTGGATCAATCTGGGACTATTGGTTTCACAAGAGATGGCTTTGAGAAGCAAATAGACACAGACATCCTTGCCATTTTCTGTTCTGATTACTGAGTTGTGCCGGCATGCTGGAGTACCCGGAGAGCTTGCTAGCGATATAGAAGTCACTCCATCTTCCTCCACTGATATCCGGCGTATAGAGGCAGAATTTACAAAAGAGGAGGATGACAGGAGAAGAGTAGCCCCAACATATACTTCTCCAGAGGTCAATGTTGACTCATTATCAGCAGAGACACTTTCATCCATCCCGACCTCTGAGCTCTCAGGTATACCAGCTTCTTCTTCTTCCTCACAGGCTCCAGGTGCTTCCTCATCCTCCCGGCCTGCCAGAATCACTCAGGCCATGATCCAGCAGATGTGGCAATTGGCCTATTCAGTTGATGTTAGAACTACCAGACTTGAAAGGTCTGTTCCAGAGATGATTGATAGGGCCATACTAGCAGCACTTACTCTCATTCAGACATCTATTTATGCCTTGACAATGAGAGTTATGGCAAGTTAGAACAGACAGCGGGAAACCTCTGAGGTGACGGCCCTAAAAGCCGAGATTGCAAGTTTGAGGAATGACATAAATTACCTTAAGTCTACCGACTTCACTTCACTCATAGAGAGAGCAGATGATAAGGATGTTCCTGTGACCACCGGGGATGTGCAAGGGGATGGTGCAGCACATGAAGAGTTGGATGCAGAAACCTACAAGGAGTTGATAGCAGAACAGGTTGAGGAGATAAGAGTGAGCCAATATGCAAGCATATTTAGAGATCTGCCAAATCTAGTAGAGACAGTTACGTCCACAACAGCCCCTAATAGATTTGGCATTGCCTTTCCATCTAAGACTACTCTGGGCACTAATGCCCCAAATGATAGAGAGACTGCATAGCCAGGACCTTTCTCTACCCTCCTCTCTACCTTGCTTACATATACTTTTGGATTCTTATTACTTGCATTTGAGGACAAATGATTTTATTTATGGTGGGGTAAGGCCCACACCTTGTGTGTTGGTGTTTTTTTTCTGTTGCTTTGTATATATTTGGGTTGTTCTGTTTTTACACTGCTTTTGTGGATGTTTGAGCTCATAGCTCTCTTTTGTTTTTAATTACAAACAATTTTGACCCTTTCAAAAATTTTGAATTTTTGCCACCCTTTGTGAGTTGAATGTGGCTATTCTTTCGCAAAAATTTGAGTCTCGGTTTCGATCAATACCGATGACTTGAATAGTGCTCTCAATTGATGTACGGCTACGATGAGGCCAAATAAAGTTGCATAGACAATATGTGAACTTGTTGCATCTCGTTGCGATTAGCCATTTATCGAATTGATTCTCTTGTAATGACCATTGCACACTAACGAAAGTGTGTAGTCTTGTTTGACTTAAGTGTCGATGCCTTGTATGATTAGCTTGTTTTGAAACTTGCATGAATAAACCTAGAATTTGTCCTGTTAGTCTGATTGATTTAGAAAGGTATCCTCTTGATATGATCTTAGACAATTTTAAAGAGTGTGAGCCAAATTTGACATATACCTCTTTTGTGGCCTACCCATGAGCGTGTGAAACTCTTTTGAACACCCTTTGGGCCTTACCTTTCTTTGGAAGAACTTTAATGAACTCTAGACCTTACTTGAACCACTAGCTACAATCCTCTTGAGTTGTGGTTTAGCGAATAGCCAACTTAGGCCAAAAGCCTAAGTTGGGGGTGTGGTGAAAAGGGAAAAGGAGAAGTCAAAAAGTGCAAGAAAGTCCCCCTTAACCCATGGTATTGCATAAAAATGGAGCCCCTTCAATTCAATTCAATTCAAAAAATAAAGTGGAATAAAGTACGAAGGGAATTGGGTTTCAAGCAATCGATGGAGGAGAATAAAAAAAAGGATGACTTAGAAGCACTAGAAAAAGAATTGATAAAGGAAAACAAGGGAATGTCTTGAGAATACCACATCCCATGAGGAAGGAGCCACTGAGCCTAAATGAACATACCTTTGCACTCATCCCCATTACAAGCCTTAGAAAGACCTTTTTGATCTTGAGTAAACCAAATCGAAAGTCGATTGGATAATAAGGGCAAACCTATGGGTGAAAACATGCATTGTGTTCCTCTTTTTGAGTGTGAGTGTTGCATCAGATTCCTGATCTTGAATTGATTAACCTCTGTGTGAGAACATGGAATCATTCTTCATGTGAGGGCATTTAGATACTTTTTGTTGAGCTTGAATTTGCACAAGTAGCATGTATTGCGAGCATGAGAATCTTTGGTAATGGTGTGTCACAACTTGAATCTTTGAGTCCACAATTAATCCTTGCATAAGTAAATTGAGTCTTGTTATGTGCACTCATGATTGAGTCTTGTGTAGCACTGTTTGAGACACCCCTTTTGAACGACTGAACTCAAGTTTGCTTGAGGACAAGCAAAAGTTTAAGTTGGGGGTGTTGATGAGTCCACAAATTGGACTCATTTAGGGATTTATTTTGATAGAAATAGTGTCCTCGAATGCTTATTTTGTCTCAATATCTGATGAAAACTCTTAAGTTTCAGGTATTTGAAGTTTTAGTGGAAGCATGGACACTTAGGCGCAAAAAGGAACAAAAAGGCTGAAAAGAACGAAGAAGCTGAAGCATGAACATCGCCAAGAACCTTTGGCGATTCACCGGAAGGACAAACTCCGCCCTGTGTTCCAGTATGCAAAGCCCTGAAGGAAGAGGATAAAAAAGGCAATGAAAGGAGCAGTCGGTGCTTCGCTGAATAGTTCCATGAAGCAGTACTATACCGGCCAATGGTCCAGAACGTGAAGATGTTGAAGGCAATCATGAAATGGCGATGAAACAGAAGAATGGCGAGTCGCCTAGTCATTCGGCGGCATCGACTAACTTCGTTGAAAGATCCGCCAACGCTATTTTCTAAAGTCTATAAATACTACACTTGTTATTAAATTTAGAAGTCTGAACCATTATTATATTTTTCATAATAGAATAGTACGTTTTTAGATATTTTCTCTCAAGTTTGGAGAGGGTTTTGAGGGAGACTTGAAGAGAGAAGGATTTCATCTTCCCCAAGTTGGAAGTGGGTCTTCTCCATTCTTCTTCCTTTGCTTAAATAAAGGTTTACTTTCTTATACCCATTTGATTTTAGTATCATTTTAGGTGTATTTTGTTATTTCTTGATGTGTGGCTAAAAACCCCCATTCTTGGGGTGTGATTTAGCAAATATGTGTTTATATTTTTATTGGGTCTTGCTTGCTGATAGAATAGATGTATTTTAATGGTGATTTCACCTACTAGTTGTGGTTTAATTTAATGGGTTTGTAGTTGCAAATACAAAACCACCCATGTGTTTTCGGCTTGCCCGAGAGGGAGGTCGTGAAACCAAGACCACTAGACTGATGGCCTAAGGAGTGGGTTGACATGAGGTTTAACCCGAGAGGGTGAGCCCTAGTCCCATATCCTAAAACTCAGCTTGAGAGAGTGAGTGGGGTAAGGCCCAGGCTGGTCTTCATGCGTTAAATGGGTGTCCGAGAGGAACCCATTTGAAACGGGGTAAGTTGCCCGAGAGGGAACTTATTTCCATCTAAAGCTTAGCTTAGTCACTATTATCTTGCAAATTTCCTATTGAAATCATGTACCCAACGATTTGTCTCAACTTGTATTGCGGTCACACCCCAAGAACATTTCCCCATACTTGATTTTCTTGTTCACTTTTGCTATTTTTACTACTTGTGACAAAACCCCCAAATCAATGTTTAACACTTTTGGGTCGCCCCCTTTAATTTACTATGTTTTTAATCGTTAATATCTTTAGCTACGACTAGTTAGAGCTTAATTTTATTTTTCTATCAATTCTCAAAACCACTCCTTTGGGACACGACCCCAACCTTTAGTTGGGTACTATACTATCGACGATCGTAGACACTCATACCGTAGGTTAGTGTCGTTGGTCACGATAAGCATCAATCCCCAAAACTTCATCGATGAGGTCAAGAAGATCTTTGGAGTGATGCAGGTAACTGGGAATGATCGGGTTGAGTTGGCATCTTACTAGCTTAAGGATGTAGCTCATATCTGGTATACTCAATGGAAAGAGAACATGGGTACATATGTAAGTCCTATTACTTGGGAATGCTTTAGTGAGAACTTTCTAGACAGATTCTTCCCAAGAGTGTTGAGGGAGTCAAAAGCTCAGGAGTTTATGAATTTGAGGCAGGGTTCTATCATGGTCCAAAAGTATGGACTCAAGTTCACCCAACTCTCCAGGTATGCTCCTCACATGGTTGCTGATTCCAGGGCTCAAATGAACAAGTTCATGTATGGGGTATTCGATCTTGTGAAAACAGATTGTAGGAATGCCCTATTACTTAAATATATGAACATCTCTAGGCTAATGACTCATGCTCAGCAGGTTGAGGGTGATAAGCTTAGGGAACAGGCTAAGGAGAATAAGAAGGTAGGACAGGCAACACTGATTATTCTCAACATAAATTGGATGGTGGAAATCGCTCGCAGTTTCAGCAGAAGTCGTCAACTCCAACACCTTCATCAGCTAGTGTTTCATCGTCTAAGTACTGTAATGATCTGAAAGGTAGGGCATCAGGCTCCCAGACTCAAGGTAGTATTTCAGTCACCAGAACCTACCTTACTTTTCCTAAGTGTGGTAAGAACCATACGGGCAAGTGTCTTGCAGGAAAGGAAGGATGCTTTGGGTGTGGTCAATCTGGACACAGGTTGAAAGATTGTCCTTCTAAATAGTTTCAAGGGGGCAATAATAGTAGAGCTCAGTCTAAAACTTCAGCAGCGCCAGCAGGTCACCCGATTCAGTAGGGTAACTCCTCTGGTACAGGTAGTGGTCAGTGCCAAAATAGGTTGTATGCTCTTCAGGCTGGCAAGGATCAGGAAGACTCTCCAGATATAGTCACCGGTACGTTGCGAGTCTTTCACTTAGATATTTATGCTTTGTTAGATCCAAGGGATACTCTTTCCTTTGTAACTCTTTATATTGCAGTCAACTTCAATGTTAGTCCAAAAACTCTCTTAGAACTCTTCTCAGTATCTACTCCAGTCGGTGACCCAGTTATTGCCAAACAGGTATATAGAAATTGCCCTATCACAGTCTCCCAAAAAGTCACCTCAGTAGATCTTGTAGAGTTAGAAATGGTAGACTTTGATGTCATTCTAGGCATGGATTAGTTACATTCCTGTTATGCCTCAGTGGATTGTAGAACTAGGTTTGTTCGTTTTCAGTTTCTAAGCGAACCAATCTTAGAATAGAAGGGTAGTAGCTTAGCGCCTATAGGTCGATTCATTTCTTACCTTAAGGCCAGAAAGATGATTTCTAAGGGGTATCTCTATAATCTAGTTCAGGTTAATAATTCAAGCTCCGAGACCCCAACTCTTGAGTCGGTTCCCGTACTCAATGAGTTCCCAGAAGATCTTCTCGGAGTTCCTCCCCAAAGGGAAATCTACTTTGGAATTGATATCCTTCCAGATACCCAACCTATTTCTATTCCTCCTTACGGAATGGCTCCAACAGAGCTTAAGGAATTGAAAGAGCAATTGAAAGACCTTCTAGATAAGGGCTTCATCAGACCTAGTATTTCGCCATGGGGTGCGCCAATATTGTTCTTGAAAAAGAAAGATGGTTCTCTTATAATGTGCATTGACTATAGGCAGTTGAACAATGTCACAATCAAGAATAAGTATCCCATCCCCAGGATTAATGACTTGTTTGACCAACTTCAAGGTGGTAGTCATTTCTCAAAGATAGACCTCAGATCGTGTTATCATCAACTCAAAGTCAGAGATAGTGACATTTCGAAGACAGCCTTCAGAACTTGGTATGGTCATTATTAATTCGTAGTTATGTCATTTAAACTAACCAATGCTCCTGCAGCTTTCATAGATTTGATGAACAAATTGTTCAAACAGTATTTGGACTTAATCATTATCGTCTTTATTGATGATATCCTTATTTACTTTAGGAATGAGGAAGAAGATGCGAATCATTTGAGGGTTGTCCTGCAAACTCTCAAAGATCTCCAGTTATTTGCTAAGTTTAGCAAATGTGAGTTTTGGTCGCAATCCGTTGCTTTCCTTGGTCATATCGTGTCTAGCGAAGGAATCCAAGTGGATTCTCAGAAAATAGAAGTAGTGAAACAATGGCCCAGACCTACCTCTCCTATAGATATCAGAAGTTTCTTGGGTTTTTTTGGTTATTACAGAAGGTTTGTGGAAGGATTTTCATCCATAGTCTCTCCAATGACTATGTTGACGCAGAAGAAGATCAAGTTTCAGTGGTCAGATGATAATGAGAAGAGCTTCACAAAATTGACAACTAGGTTGAATACAACTCCCATTTTGATTCTACCAGAGGGATCAGATGGTTATGTTATATATTATGATGCATCCAGAGTCGGCCTAGGTTATGTGTTGATGCAGCGAGGTAAGGTTATAGCTTATGCTTCTAGACAACTTAAGGTGCATAAGAAAAACTATCCAACTCATGACCTTGAGCTTGCAGTAGTAGTGTTTGCACTTAAGATTTGGAGACACTAGTTATATGGTGTTCACGTGGATGTGTTCACAGACCATAAGAGTCTTCAGTATGTGTTCACCCAGAAAGAGTGGTTGTTCATTTGTATTCAAACTCGCAAATTTCATATATTCAGACTTAGTATATGGGTATTCCCCATCCTTTCAGATTATTTATATGGTTTAGCTTCCACACATTATTTATTGATTCAGTTTGTTCTAGTCAGTTTAGAGGATTATTTCAGACATAGTTAGTTTCAGCTTTAGTCTTAGAGTTTGACTGTTCATTTGTATACAAACTCGCATTTTTCATATATTCAGACTTAGTATATGGGTATTCCCCATCCTTTCAGATCATTTATATGGTTTAGCTTCCACACATTATTTATTGATTCAGTTAGTTTTAGTATGCTTATGATATGCCAGCAAGGTTAGCTTGGGGTCACTCGTGATCCTATGTCCCGTGTCTGCGTCCATGGGGTAGCCTCGGGGCATGACAAACTTGGTATCAGAACCCTAGGTTTAAGAGTCCTAGGATGTCTGAAAAGTTGCACTAAGTAGAGTCCTTTTTATGGGTGTGAAGTGCACCACATCCAATGAGAGAGAGGCTACGAAGTGTTTCAGGAAAACTTCACTTTCTTTGCTTCTCTTATTGTGCGTAAGGTATGATCTAATTCCTCATTCTGACTCATCAGTTTGCGTTTCAGATTAGGCCTCTTCGTAGAGTTTATGGAAGGGGTGTGAATGCATGCAATGCTAACGCAGCTCTTCCAGTCCCAAATCAGGAAATTTTGAATGTTGAATTTTGGAACGCTATCCAGTTGTTGGCTCAAAGTGTGACCAACTAGAATAACCAACAGGCTCCAGTTCCCATAAATGCTAATGTTGGATTAGCTGCAACTAGAATTTGTGATTTCGTTGGGATGACTCCGCTCGAGTTCTTAGGATCGCAGACTGGTGAGGATCCCCAAAACTTCATCGATGAGGTCAAGAAGATCTTTGGAGTGATGCAAGTAATTGGGAATGATCGGGCTGAGTTGGTATCTTACTAGCTTAAGGATGTAGCTCATATATGGTATACTCAGTGGAGAGATAACATGGATACATATGTATCTCTTATTACTTGGAAATGCTTTAGTGAGACCTTTATGGACAGATTCTTCCCAAGAGAATTGAGGGAGTCAGGAGCTTAGGAGTTTCTGAATTTGAGGCAAGGTTCTATCATGGTCCAAGAGTATGGACTCAATTTCACCCAACTCTCCAGGTATGCTCCTCACATGGTTGCTGATTCCAAGGTTCAAATGAACAAGTTCATGTATGGGGTATCCGATATTGTGAAAACAGAGTGTAGGAATGCCATGTTACTTAAAGATATGAACATCTCTAGGCTAATGACTCATGCTCAGTAGGTTGAGGGTGATAAGCTTAGGGAATAGTCTAAGGACAATAAGAAGGCTAGGACAGGCAACAATGATTATTCTCAACGGAAATCGGATAGTGGAAATCGCTTGCAGTTTCAGTAGAAGTCGTCAACTCCAACACCTTCATCAGCTAGTGCTCCATCCTTCAAGTTCTGTAATGATCAGAAAGGTAGGGCATCAGGCTCCAAGTCTCAAGGTAGTATTCATGCACCAAAACCTACCTAACTTGTCCTAAGTGTGGTAAGAACCATCCGGGCGAGTGTCTTGTAGGAAAGGAATGATGCTTTGGGTGTGGTCAGTCTGGTCACAGGTTGAAAGATTGTCCTTCTATATAGGGTCAAGGGGGCAATAATAGTAGATCTCAGTCCACAACTTCAGCAGTGCCAGCAGGTCGCCTGACTCAACAAGGTAACTCCTCTGGTACAGGTGGCGGTCAGCGCCAAAAAAGGTTGTACGCTCATCAGGCTGGCCAGGATCAGGAAGACTCTCCAGATGTACTCAACGGTACGTTACGAGTCTTTGACTTAGATGTTTATGCTTTGTTAGATCCAAGGGCTACTTTTTCCTTTGTAACTCCTTATATATCTGTCAACTTCAATGTTAGTCCAGAAACTCTCTTAGAACCCATCTCAGTCTCTACTCCAATCGATGACCTAGGTATGGCTAGACGGGTATACAGAAATTACCCTGTCACAGTCTCCCAAAAAGTCACTTCAGTAGATCATGTAGAGTTAGAAATGGTAGACTTTGATGTCATTCTAGGCATGGATTGGTTACATTCCTATTATGCCTCATTGGATTGTAGAACTAGGATTGTTCGTTTTCAGTTTCCAGGCGAACCAATCTTAGAATGGAAGGGTAGTAGCTTAGCACCTATAGGTCGATTCATTTCTTACCTTAAGGCCAGAAAGATGATTTCTAAGGGGTATCTTGATCAACTAGTTCGGGTTAAGGATTCAAGCTCCGAGACCCTAACTCTTGAGTAAATTCCCATAGTCAATGAGTTCCCAGAAGTGCTCCCAGAAGATTTTCCCGAAGTTTTTCCCAAAAGGGAAATCGACTTTGGAATTGATCTGCTTCCAGATACCCAACCTATTTCTATTCTTCTTTACAAAATGGCTCCAGCAGAGCTTAAGGAATTGAAAGAGCAATTGAAAGACCATCTAGATAAGGGCATCATCAGACGTTGTATTTCGCCATGGGGTGCGCTAGTATAGTTCGTGAAGAAGAAAGATGAGAATGTGCATTGACTATAGGCAGTTTAATAATGTCACAATCAAGAATAAGTATCCCATCCCCAGGATTAATGACTTGTTTGATCAACTTCAGGGTGCTAATTTCTCAAAGATAGACCTCAAATAATGTTATCATCAGCTCAAAGTCAGTGATAGTGACATTCTGAAGACAACCTTCAGAACTTGGTATGGTCATTATTAATTCGTAGTTATGTCATTTGGGCTAACTAATGCTCATGCGGCTTTCATAGATTTGATGAACAGATTGTTTAAGCACTAATTGGACTTGTTCATTATCGTATTTATTGATGATATCCTTATTTACTTTAGGAATAAGGAAGAAGATGTGAATCATTTGACGGTTGTCCTTCAAACTCTCAAAGATCGCCAGTTATTTGCTAAGTTTAGCGAATGTGAGTTTTGGTTTCAATCCGTTTCTTTCCTTGGTCATATTGTGTCAAGCGAAGGAATCCAAGTGGATTCTCAGAAAATAGAAAAAGTGAAACAATGACCCAGACCTACCTCTCCTACTGATATCAGAAGTGTCTTGGGTTTGGCTGGTTATTACAGAAGGTTCGTGGAAGGATTTTCATTCATAGCCTCTCCAATGACTATGTTGACGCAGAAGAAAATCAAGTTGCAGTGGTCAGATGATTGTGAGAAGAGCTTCACAGAGGGTTCAAACGGTTATGTTATATATTATGATGCATCCAGAGTCAACCTAGGTTATGTGTTAATGCAGCGAGGAAAGGTTATAGCTTATGCTTCTAGACAGCTTAAGGTGTATAAGAAGAACTATCCAACTAATGACCTTGAGCTTGCAGCAATGTTGTTTGCACTTAAGATTTGGTGGCACTAGTTGTATGGTTTTCACGTGGATATGATCATAGACCATAAAAGCCTTCAGTATGTTTTCACCCAGAAAAAGTTGAATCTTCGTCAGAGGAGATGGCTAGAGTTTCTCAAAGATTATGATATAAGTGTGCATTACCATCCTGGTAAGGCCAATGTAGTAGCAGATGCTCTTAGTAGACTATCTATGGGTAATGTAGCACATGTCGAGGAAGAAATAAAGGAACTAGCGAAATATGTCCACAGACTTACTTGTCTAGGAGTTCCAGAAATTACCGGTGCAACCCACAATTGCCACCCATGGAGAGTAGGGTGACCCACGGCCCGTGCTGGTGGTCCGTGGTTCTCATCTGCAATCCCCCAAACTCAGCCCCAAAATTTAACTAAGTGTTGACCCACGGCCAGACCTACAGACCGTAGGTCAGGTCACAGACCATGGTCAGTGTCCGTGGATAAGACCCTCAGAATCCAACTTCAGTCCCAACTGACGGTTAACCAACATGGACCGTCAGTCGATCGACGGTCCATCGGTCTCGTCCATCGGTGACCCTGACAACAGATTTTAAGTCAGGGTCTTTTGGTCTTTTTTTTATGCATTGGACCTCTAAACTACATCGTTTAACCCCTAAACAACGTGGTTTTGATCAATTTATCCTAGAAACATAACTAGAACTTAACTAAGTTAGATCATTCATCAAAACTTAGAACAATTAGAGCGTAAGAGGAGAAAAAGGTCAAGCAAACCTAGTTCAAGAATGCAGCAAGGTTCCAGCAGTTCCAGCGCTGAAATTGAAATATTTCTCTGTGGAATTCGTCACCAAGTATGTGGGATTTCACTAGTGGGTTCCTTTCACCCATTAGATCCCTAGATTTCAGTCAGAATCTTGATTTCCTTGATATTATCTAGACTTAGGATTTCTTAAATGTTAAAATTGTTGGGTTTAGCTGTTACAATAATTCAAATCGTATTATCATGAATTCAATATCGTTATTGCCCAGGTTTATGCATAAACTCAGAACCCTAGCTATGTAGTTCTTTTAGTTCATGAGTTACACATCCTAGGCCAGATAATTCAGATATATATAAACATGCCCCAGTTTTTGAATGCATTATAATCAGTATATTAATGTTGCATTCTAAGTTTGCATGTCAGTATTTTGAGTTATCCAGTATTACAGCATGTCAGTTATAAAGTGTTAACTACTTAATAAATTGGGAGAAGTTTAATACTGAGTGGACTAGGGTCAGTCCAGCTCAAGTCCAAGAACTACGTGCCTCGTAGGATAAGTCCCCTCTGTTGGGCATTATATTTTAGTGATCACGCCAGCATGCCTCTATACCTCTGGTAGGGTATATTGGGTCTTCTCGATAGGGTGTATACATCATACTCTACATTTAGCTCATGTGGTTTTATGTCGGTTATTAGTAGCTCCCTTATAGTTCAGTCAGATTCTATGCATTGACCATGTTATCAATATAGTTCAGTATTCAGTTTCAGCATGTTATAAACTTGATCATTACATTCTGTTTAGCCATGTTTAGTATTTCCAGTATCCTTATCATGTTCAAATTATATCATTGCTTTATTTCTTGTTCAGCTATGTTATTATTCAGCTTTACACTATCTTGCATGATCAGTACCTTTCAAGTACTTACACATACTTTGCGCTACATCTTCTCGTGATGTAGGTTCAGGTCCTCAACAGTCAGATCACACATTGATTGGTTCCCGATCTTCAGTTCAGTAGGATCAGTGGTGATTCCTCATTCTTCGAGGATTAGTGACATGTTATCTTTCTATTTTAGTTTTAGTTTCAATTTTGCTAGATTTAGCTGGGGAATTTCCCAACACTTCTATTCAGTTTAGAGGCTTATTTCAGACAGTTAATTTCAGCGTTAGTCTTAGAGTTTGATTTTTCATTTGTATTCAAACTCTCAGTTTTCATATATTCAAACTTAGTAAATGGGTATTTCCCATCCTTTCAGATTATTAATATGGTTTAGCTTCCGCATATTATTTATTGATTCAGTTTGTTTTAGTATGCTTATGATATGCCAGCAGGGTTAGCTTAGGGTCACTTGTGATCCTAGGTCTCGTGTCCGCGTCCAGAGGGTAGCCTCGGGGTATGACAATAACTATTGAGTATCGATGCAAGGGTCTAGATAATGTACGAGGTGATTCGTAAGAGAGATCTATACGTGTCTTTTGCTTGAGTATTAAACATATGAGTGTCTGGGTGTATCCTGGGGATGTGTGGGTTATTATGTTGAATTAATGAGAATGAGTTGGATTGTGTATCATTAGATTAACTCGGGGTAGACAATGATTATCCTAGTTTAGAGGATTATCCTAAATTGCTCAGTAAAGCTGAAACCCATTGGGAGATTTAGAAAAGAGAAAAACCCCAGAAAAACTTATTGTCTGGGTACTCTTTATATCTGAGCCGCTGGGGTGGGATTTTTTCCGCCAGCGTGAGGTCACCAGAGCAGAAATTCCCCACCAGAGCGGGACAGGTGAGACATAACCTTAGCCCTATCTCCTCTATTTTTCTCAGGTCTCCTTATAGAACCCAAATCAAATAGGAACTAACCTCTGCAATCCAATCAGTGTTCAACAATCGAGGATAGACTATAAAACCTTGTAATAAATTGAATGTTGTCAAAAACAGCAAAACAAAGAAAAAAACTGGCATCCATGTGATTACAAAAACAAAGGGGTGTGCAAAATTTTCAAAGTGTGAATTTTGGTTGACTTCGGTTGCCTTTTTGGGGCATGTAGTTTCAAAGGAAGGGGTAATGGTAGATCCCCAAAAGACTGAAGCTGTCAGGAATTGGGTCCGGTTCTATGACAGAAATTAAGATTTTTGTGGGGCTCACTAGCTACTATCGTAACTTGTGAAGGGATTAAGGTCAAATTTGTGGATTCAGGTTTATCGGTGACAACATTCAATATGTTTTGGTAAGGGATGGTTAGATAATGAACACCATTACTTTGGAAAATGCATTTAGTATTGTTGTCATAACATGTATGAGTTGTTTAGCGAATGATGAAATTAAGTTATGTCATGGATTGATTGTATATCAAGAAGGGTCAGGATACTACTGCTTCAATAACAACGATGTTTACTTGGTTAAGTTATTAAGTGTGTTAAAATTGTGGAGAACCTGGGCACATGAGGAGGAAATCATCGAGGTCGTAGAGGATGAGGAAATGGTAATGCGGGTAGATGAGTAGTGCATCCAGGCAAGGAGGTTGTCGTCAAGATACATGGCTATCATGATTTTAATAAAAGCATATGAATCATATTCTTATGAAGTAAGTTATTATAATAATTTCCTTAGGCCTAACTCATATTTAAATTTTTATACTTTTAATCCACAGTATTATACCAACATCGACATATGATTCAAGGTCAATTAGGTAATCAACTGAGTGACAAGTGTTATACACTCAATCATGCTATTCAAATGATTCTACCTTTATTAGTCCATGCCTACACCAACACGTGTAATTTCATAACGATAATTACAATTTATATAAAGTCAATCTCAGTAAGTACAAGTAACTTCAAAATATTAAATCTTTTTAAAGTAAATTCATGTCCTAATAGCATTAACAAATTTATTTTCATCAAATGATGGTTCATGCCAACTCATTCTTTTGAAAATATCAAATTCTTATATCAAATCCACTAGCAATTCAAGCATCAATTCTTCTGATTTGAAAGTACAACAAGTGTTATTCCATTTATTAAGACTTCAAAAAAGCATATTTTTAAGAAAACATGTCAATAGCACCACAACTAACAACATATCCAGTGAAATCTCATAAAATGGGATCTGAAGATAATTGAGTGTACGCAAAACTTATCACTACCACGTGGAGGTAGAGATGTTGTTTTCAAAAGACCCTTGACTCAAGTGTAACAAACTCAAATAAAAGAAGAAGAAAATAATGAAGAAAATGAAAACATATCAATAGCACCGAATAGTTTATGTGATTAATAGAAGGTGAATAGTAAAATTCAAATTCTTGATTAGTGGTTCTGATGATTCTAACACCTTTAATACCTTAATTGTAATTACAGACCGAGTTGTAAGACACGGTCTAGGGATTAAGTATCAAGAATTGTCATTTTGAAATTGATGGCTATATTTTAAGTCCCAAAGCATAAAACATCGTATAAATTTTATAAAATCTTATTTCAAGTGTCATTTCATCAACAAGTTCTAAACAAGATTTTCCTTTTAATATTCATTTGTAAAATTCAAATGAAACTTCACATATAATATTATTTTTACAATATGGTGATGCTTGTACCCGCTCTCCTCCACAAACACAAACTCACATTTACAAATATTATGTATTTCAATATGTTTAGAAAAAATACATCAAAAAGAGTAAATCTTAACCTACCTCAACTTTAAGATCCAAAAAAATATTATGTCTTAACTTGGTAAATTATTCATACGTTGCCAACAATTTGGTATCCAAAATACATCAACGCATGAATGAATATACATATATAACCATTTGAGACTTAGAATATGACTAAAACTTTCAAAATAACAATTCTTGATACTTAAGAGTCAAGCCATATCCATGTCTTATAACCCAGTACTTAACCACAATTAAATGTTAAAGGTGTTAGAAATTAGACTCATCAGAATCATCAATCAAAAATTTTAATTTAGCTATTCACCTTATTTTACATCAAGAGCCCTAATTGAGAATAGCCCATTCAAAAAATAATAGAGTATATCATTCAAATTATGATTTTTACTCCATCTTATTCCCAAGTGTTCATCTCATACTTCTTGTGAGTTCAAAGCCCTAACATTAAATCATCGAAGACATTCTTGAAGTATCAATGAATTTCTATGGATTTTAATTCATACAAATATTAGATTTTGGTATTTACACTACTAAAAAACTGCCAAAAAGTGACGGACTGCATCGCTTTTTTTGCCAAAAGCGACGCAGTCAATCTCGCCGCTTTTTGGCTCGATGCTTTTCCAAAAGCAACGGACTGCGTCGCTTATTTTTTAAAAGAAAAAAAATAAAATAATGCGATGTTGTTCGTCGCTTTTTAAATTTTTATTTTTAAAAAAATTTACAAAAAGTGACAAAGTTCGTCGCTTTTCATAATTTTTATTTTTTTTTAGAATCTTGAAAAGCGACGGACAATGAGACGCCGTCCGTCCCTATTCTGGAAATGAAATTTTGAAAAATCCAGAAAAGCGATGGACCAAAGGACCTTGTCGGTCGCTTTTCTGGATTTTTTGAAAAGTAAAACCCATGAAAGCGACGGACTAAAGGACCCTGTCCGTCGCTTTTCTAGGTTTTTTAAAAAATAAAATCCAAAAAAGCGACGGACAAAACCACTATGTCCCTCGCTTTTTCTGCAATTTTTTTGACAGCCGAAACTGGCAGATTCTACGTCAGTTTCTGCTGCCTACCTGCAAAAGCAATTCAATTCAGTTCAACCTCAATCAAACACAAAATATTATAAAGAAACTATACAAAATATAAAACAACAATTTAAATTAACATTCAAAAATATCTAAATCACAATTTAAAGACTTATAAAGTCCTTCAAAATTCACTTCAAAATTAAAAAAAAATTTGTAAAGACTATATTTTATCAAGATTTCTAAAGTTCAACCTAATAATTAGTTCATAAATTCTATAAATCAAGATTCTAAAGGACAACCAAAAGTTTAAAATCCTACAATAATTCAAGATTTCTAAAGTTCACAACGTAAAGTTCTAAAATCCCACAATAATTTAAGATTTCTAAAGTTCACAACCATAGTTCTAAAATCTTACAATAATTCAAGAATTCTAAAGTTCACAACTTAAAGTTCTAAAATCCTATAAAAATTCAAGTTCTCTAAAGTTCACAACTTAAAGTTCTAAAACCCTACAAAAATTCAAGTTCTCTAAAATTCACAACTTAAAGTTCTAAAATTCTACAATAATTCAAAATTTCTAACGTTTCACAACCTAAAGTTCTAAAATCCTACAAAAATTCAAGTTCTCTAAAGTTTACAACTTAAAGTTCTAAATTCCTACAATAATTCAAGATTTCTAACGCTCACAACCTTATAAAGTTCTAACAAAAATTCAAGTTCTCTAAAGTTCACAACTTTCAGTTCTAAAATCCTACACTAATTCAAAATTTCTAAAGTTCACAACCTAGAGTTCTAAAATCCTACAATAATTCAAGTTCTCTAAAGTTCACAACTTAAAGTTCTAAAATCCTACAAAAATTCAAGTTCTCTAAAATTCACAACTTAAAGTTCTAAATTCTACAATAATTCAAGATTTCTAATGTTTCACATCCTAAAGTTCTAAAATCCTACAAAAATTCAAGTTCACAACTTAAAGTTCTAAAATCCTACAATAATTCAAGATTTCTGACGCTTACAACCTTAAAAAGTTCTAAAATCCTACAAAAATTCAAGTTCTCTAAAGTTTACAACTTTAAGTTCTAAAATCCTATAATAATTCAAGATCTCTAAAGTTCACAACCTAAAGTTCTAAAATCATACAATAATTCAAGTTCTCTAAAGTTCACAATTAAAGTTCTAAAATTCTACAATAATTCAAGATTTCTAACGTTTCACAACATAAAGTTCTAAAGTTCTACAAAAATTCAAGTTCTATAAAGTTCACAACTTAAAGTTCTAAAATCCTACAAAAATTCAAGTTCTCTAAAGTTCCCAACTTAAAGTTCTAAAATCCTACAATAATTCAAGATTTATAAAGTTCACAACCTAAAGTTCTAAAATCCTACAATAATTCAAGTTCTCTAAAGTTCACAACGTAATATTCTAAAATCCTACAAAAATTCAAGTTCATATCTAATTTCTAGAATTTCTAAGTTCAAGAATTTCCAAGTTCAAGAATTTCTGAGTTCAAGAATATAATTCAAGTAACCCAATTTTCAACAACAATATAATATATAAGCACAAATACAATGGCAAATTGGAAAACTCAACTAATCTAACTTCTAACTTCTAATTATTTGTTAGTTCTAACTTCTAATACTTTATTTACAATCATATTGAAAAATCCCCAATTTAAAAGAAAACTAACCATAAAATCTAAAATCCTCAATTCTCTCTCTAACTAACAATAATCAAATGTACAAATCAACAATTGAATAACACAATTCAACAAACTAAAACAATATACAAACTAAGAAATCAAATATAATTACTAGAATTGAAAAAAAAAACTAAAATTAAACCCTAACCTTATAACAAGAAAGAGAGGCAGTTGAGGAATTCTTTTGGGTGGCGGCAGAGGGTGGCCCGGCAACGGGGCGAGGGAGGTGGTGGCAGCGACGGGCGATGGTGCAGCACAAGTGGGATTCTTAGAGAGAAGGGAGAGAAGAGAGACAAAGATAGAAAGAGATATGAAAAATTTGGGGGATAATACGTCTCTGGTGCAACATAATTAAACAAAAAGCGACGGACAACGTCTCTTTGTCCGTTGCTTTTTTAAAAATGTTTGACCAACATTTTGACCAAAAAGCGACGGACTAATCGATATTGACCGTCACTTTTTAAAATTATTTGACTAGATATTTTCACCAAAAAGCGACAGACTAAGAGATGTTATCCGTTGTTTTTTAAAAAAATTAATTAATTAAATAAAATAAATTAAGAGCAATGGATAGCGTGGTTATTTTTTAATTTATAAATAATTATTTTTAATAAAAAGTGACGGACTACGTCTCTATATATATTAAATAAAAAATTATTAATTAATTTTATATATATATATATATATATATATATATATATTTGGCGCAAAAACCGCAAAAGAAATGACTGACTAAGAGATGTCGTCCATCGCTTTTTGTAAAATAATTTTTAAAATAATTATTTTTATTAAAAGGCGACGGACAGTGTGGCAAATGGCGTCGTTTTTTGGAGCAACGTCGTCCGTCACTTTTCTGTCCATCATTTTTTAGCAGTTTTTTAATAGTGTAAATGGTGTTATTCAACAATAAATGCATTATAAACACTTAGCTTTATGTATATTTATAAGGGATATGCTCTTCTTGCTCTCTTGTAATGATCCGGTCAGTCATTTTCTATTTTCCATAGAAATTACCATTTTGCCCCTCTCTATGTCGACCCCGAGTCATTTTTGATTGAGTTTGAAAAGTTGGTTTCAAACTTTGAGTTAAAAATTGAGAATTTGGTAAGTTTTGAGTTTGAAAGGCTAAGTTGTTACGAAAGTAGTTTTTGGTGTCTTTTGGAGTTTTGAGTGTCGGAATGGGATTTCGTCGAGTCCATAAATCCTCATATGTGAAATATAATCTGTGAGAGTTGTCGATTTTAGTTTCCTAGTATTTTTGAGGATTTGAGGTCCTAAGTTGTGAAATAGTGGAAATTTAATATTTGGGTTGACTGGTCAACATTCGGGGTTCGGGTGCTCGGATCGAAATTCCAAGAG
This sequence comes from Solanum verrucosum, assembly GCF_900185275.1. Taxonomy (NCBI): domain Eukaryota; kingdom Viridiplantae; phylum Streptophyta; class Magnoliopsida; order Solanales; family Solanaceae; genus Solanum; species Solanum verrucosum. Next base: position 2,221,233 of record NW_026020407.1, read on the forward strand.
TTTTGTTGGATTCGGAGGATAATTTTAAGCGTAGTTGAGGCCTTGGTTGATTTTTGAGAGGTCCCAATTTATTTTAGCCGTTTTAGGCGTGAGTTGATTTCTTGTGATTTTCATGGATATCGGGACAAAGATGTAACACCCCGTATGGTAGGAAGACCAAAATGTAGAATTCCAGAAGTTACAGGTTCCACCAACAGGGTCACTTACGGGCCGTAGGTGGGGTCCGTGGTTAGCCATCAGCAACCCCCTCGCCAGAAACCCAGAAAATCCAGCTAAGTCTGGACCGTAGGTTAGACCACGGTCTATGGTCCAAGCTGTGGTTCAGCTCCCAAACGTCGAACGACGATTGACTAGGACGGACCGTAGGTCCATCCACGGTCCATCGATCAGACCCGTCAGTGGCTTCGATAGATTTTAAGTTAGGGGTCATTTGGTCTTTTCCCCTATGCGTTGACCACCTAAACTACGTCGTCTAACCCCTAAACTATGTGGTTTTGGTCAGTTTTAGCTTAGTAACTTAATCAGGCCTTACCCTAACCAATTCATTCTCCCAAAAATCGATCAAACCAAGCAAAAGAAGAGAAAAAGCATCGACCAAACCCTTTCCAAGAATGCAACAAGTTTCCCTCAGTTCCAGCTCCAAAATCGAAAGATTTCTCCATGGAATTCGTCACAAGGTATGTGGAATTTCACTAGTGGGTTCCTTTCACCCATTAGGTCCCTAGATTTCAATCAGAATCTTGATTTCCTAAATATTGCTTAGACCTAGGGTTTCTTGAACTTTAGAAATTGTTGTGATTTAGCTGATAGAATATTCCTAATCAGGTTTTCATGTTGTTGTAGCATTGTTGCTTAGTTCCTTGCATGAAATTCAGAACCCTAGTTATATAGATTCATTTAATTCATGAATTACACTAGCTAGGATGATAAACATATATACATGCCTCAGTTTTCAAATGTTTCATTATCAGTACTTAATGTTGCATTTTCAGTTAGCATGTCTAAATCTTAAGCTATCCAGTTTATTTCAGTTATGTTGTATTGTACATATTCTATCCAGTTTATTTTAGTTATGTTGAATTGTACACATTCTAGTTGGGAGTAAGCTTAATACCGAGTTGGACTAGGGTCAGTCACCCTCATAGTCACAGAACTACGTGCCCCCATAGGTTAAGTCCCATCTATGGGCATCATATTTAGTGATCACACCAGTCATGCCTCTATACCCTAGGCAAGGTATATTGGGTCCTCTCGATGGGGGGTATACATCGGACTCCACATTTAGCTCATGTGGTTTTATGTCAGTTATTAGTAGCTCCCACAGTCAGATTCTAGTGCATTGACCAGGTTACCAGTTATATTTCAGTTTCAGTATGTTATGAACTTGGTCATTGCATTCAGTTTAGTTCATATTCAGTATGTTCAGTATATTCATCATGTTCATCTTATATCATTGCTCAGTATGCTTTGTTCAGTTATGTATATTGTTCAGCTTTATTCTATCATGGATGCTCAGTACCTTTCAAGTACTGACGCATACTCTGCGCTACATCTTCTCGTGATGTAAGTTCAGGTCCTCAGTATTCAGATCACATGTAGATTTGTTCCCGATTCGTATTTAGCATTATTAGTGATGAGTCCTCATTCTTTGAGAACGATAGACATATTTTTTTTACTTCCAGTTTCAGTTTTGCTAAAGTTAGTTGGGCACATGTCCTAGCATCTCTAATCAGTTAGAGGCTTATTTCAGACATAGTTAGATTCAGTTTTAGATTTGAGTTTGACCTTCCAGTTGTTGTTAAACTCTCAGTCTTTTATATATTCAGACATTATTGGATATTCCCCACCATCTCAGTTTATCTTATGATTTAAACTTACACATAGTTTCCCTTAATACAGTAAATTGTATATATGCTTATGATATGCCAGCTTAGGGTTTGCTTCGGGTCACTCGTGATCCCAGGTCTCGTGTTTACGTTAAAAGGGTAACCTCGGGGAGTGACAAACTTGGTATCAGAGCATTTCTACATGGAAGTGGCTAAATGCCCTAATTGTCAGCATGTGAAGGTAGAACATCAAAAACTAGAAGGTATGACTCAAGAAATTAACATTTCTACATGGAAGTGGGAAGTGATCAACATGGACTTCATTACAGGTTTACCTCATACTCGCAGACAACATGATTCCATTTGGGTAATAGTAGATAGAGTTACTAAGTCCGCTCACTTTTCGGTTGTCAAGACTATAGATTCGGCGGAGGACTACGCCAAGCTTTACATTAATGAGATAATCAAGTTGCATAGGGTTCCCTTGTCTATCATCACAGATAGAAGTCGTCAGTTTACCTCTCATTTCTAGAAGTCATTTCAGAAAGGTCTTGGTACCCAACATCTCATCCACAAACTGATAGTCAGGCAGAGCGTACCATTCAGACTTTAGAGGACATGTTTAGGGCTTGTGTGATCGACTTCAAGGGTATTTAGGATGATCACCTTCCTCTTAAAAAGTTTGCTTACAATAATAGCTACCATTCCAGTATTCAGATGGCTCCTTATGAGGCATTGTATGGGCTTAGATGTTGATCTCCAGTTGGTTGGTTTGAAGTAGGTGAAGCAGCCTTGATAGGGCCAGATTCAGTTCATGAGGTTATGGAAAAGGTTCAACTCATCCGAGATAGACTTAAGACAGCCCAGAGTCGCCAAAAGTCCTATGCAGATATGAGGAGAAGGGACTTAGAATTTGAGATAGATGATTGGGTTTTCGTAAAAGTGTCACCTATGAAGGGGGTGATGAGATTTGGTAAGAAAGGGAAGCTGAGTCCCAGATATGTAGGTCCTCACAAAATCTTGAAAAGAGTTGGGAAAGTGGCATATGAGTTGGAGTTACCAGCAGAACTAGCAGCGGTGCATCCGGTCTTTCACATTTCGTTGTTGAAGAAGTGTGTGGGTGATCGTCAGGTTCAAAGGATAGTCTATGAAGGATAGTATCACTTATGAAGATGTGCCAGTTGAAATTCTTGATCGTCAGGTTCGAAGGTTGAGAAATAAAGAAGTCGCTTCAGTTAAGGTTTTGTGGAGGAGTCAGTCAGTAGAGAGAGCTACTTGGGAAGCAGAAGCAGCCATGAAGGCCAAGTATCCTCATCTCTTTCCTTCTGATTCCATTCTAGCTTGAGGTCTTAGTTCCTCTTCCATCTTTCAGTTACTCTTGTGTAAATTCGGTCTTAGTATCATGTTACTTCAGTTAAACTTGCATTTTCAGCGTATTTACATGTTTTTGGAACTTAGTTCAGTCAGATTTCAGTTTCCATTACTTAGTGGTAGGTTTTGCAGCTCTTTCCCTCCATATTTAGATAGTTTAGTCTTCATTCGAGGACGAATGTTCCCAAGGGAAAGATAATGTAACACCTAGTATGGTAGGAAAACCAAAATGCAGAATTCCAGAAGTTGCAGGTGCCACCAACGGGGTCACCTACAGACCGTAGGTTGACCCACGGACTATAGGTGGGGTCCGTGGTTGGCCACTTACAGTCCCCTCCCCAGAAACCCAGAAAATCCAGCTAAGTCTGGACCCACACCAGGACCTACGAACCATAGGTCAGACCACAGTCTGTGGTCCAGGCCGTGGTTCAGACCCCCAACTTTCAACTTCCAAACGTCGAACGACGGTTGACCAGGACAGACCGTAGGTCCATCTACGGTCAGTTGGTCAGTCCCGTCGGTGGCTTCGACAAATATTAAGTCAGGGATCATTTGGTCTTTTCCCCTATGTGTTGGACACCTAAACTACGTCATTTAACCCCTAAACTACATCGTTTTGGTCAGTTTTAGCTTAGTAACTTAATCAGACCTTACCCTAACCAATTCATTCTCCCAAAAATCGATCAAACCAAGCAAAAGAAGAGAGAAAGCATCGACCAAACCCTCTCCAAGAATGCAACAAGTTTCCCTCAGTTCCAGCTCCAAAATCGAAAGATTTCTCCATGGAATTCGTCACAAGGTATATGGAATTTAACTAGTGGGTTCCTTTCACCCATTAGGTCCCTAGATTTCAGTCAGAATCTTGATTCCATAAATATTGCTTAGACCTAGAGTTTCTTGAACTTTAGAAATTGTTGTGATTTAGCTGATAGAATATTCCTAATCAGGTTTCCATGTTGTTGTAACACTGTTGCTTAGTTCCCTGAATGAAATTCAAAACCCTAGTTGTGTAGATTCATTTAGTTCATGAATTACACTAGCTAAGATAGATAAACAGATATACATGCCTCAGTTTTCAAATGTTTCATAATCAGTACTTAATGTTGCATTTTCAGTTAGCATGTTAGAATATTGAGTTATCCAGTTTATTTCAGTTATGTTGTATTGTACACATTCTAGTTGGGGGTAGGCTTAATACTGAGTTCGACTAGGGTCAGTCACCCTCATAATCCCAGAAATACGTGCCCCCGTAGGTTAAGTCCCCTATATGGGCATCACATTTAGTGATCACCCCAGTCATGCCTTTATACCCTTGGCAAGGTATATTGGGTCCTCTCGATGGGGCTTATACATCGGACTCCACTTTTAGCTCATGTGGTTTTATGTCGGTTATTAGTTGCTCCCACAGTCAAATTCTAGTGCATTGACCAGGTTACCAGTTATATTTCAGTATTCAGTTACAATATGTTATGAACTTAGTTATTGGATTCAGTTTAGTTCATATTTAGTATGTTCAGTATATTCATCATGTTCATTTTATATCATTGCTCAGTATGCTTTGTTCAGTTATGTATATTATTCAGCTTTATTCTATCCTGCATGCTTAGTACCTTTCAAGTATTGACGCATACTCTGCGCTACATCTTCTCGTGATGTAGGTTCAAGTCCTCAGCATTCAGATCACGTGTAGATCAATTCCCGATTTGTATTCAGTATTATCAGTGGTGAGTCATCATTCTTCGAGGATAATAGACATGTTTTCTTTTACTTTCAGTCTTTCAGTTTCAGTTTTGCTAGAGTTAGCTGGGTACATGTCCCAGCATCTCTAGTCAGTTAGAGGCTTATTTCAAACATAGTTAGATTCAGTTTTAGATTTGAGTTTCACCTTCCAGTTGTTGTTAAACTCTCAGTCTTTTATATATTCAAACAGTAATGGGTATTCCCCACCATCTCAGTTTATCTTATAATTTAAACTTCCGCATAGTATCCCTTAATACAGTAAATTGTTTATAAGCTTATGATATGCTAGCTCAAGGTTAGCTTGGGCTCACTCGTGATCCAAGTCTCGTGTCTATGTCAAGGGGATAGCCTCTAGGCATGACAAAAGAGACCTCAAATTCATGTTTTGATAGTTCCATCGAGTCTGGAACGTCGAGTATAATTGATTTGCATATGTGGTTTGTGTGTACGGGGTTCCGAACGAATTCTGATGGTCCTTTTGATATTTTTTTATAGTTGGCTATATTTTTCTGGTGCCTGAACCTAGTGTCTCTCACGATCTCAAGGAGGAACTAGCTTTCATGAGGCTCGCTTTTTCATGATGTTCGCTTCTGTGAATGGTCAACTTACCTTGACCTTCGCGATAATGAGTTTCGCAGAAGCAAAGGCTCCTTCGCTTTTGCGATGCCCAAGATTTTAGCGGCTCACTTGTGCAATACCTCAGAGGGTTTTTGTCCTGTCATTTCAGGGTTTAAGCCAATTTTTCCATTTTTGAGCTTTGGGGACCCTTGATGGCGATTTTGAGAGGATTTTTGTGCTAGAACATCTGGTTAAGTGTTGTTGATCCTAAACCTTCATTTTCTATTAATTAATTATGAGTTTTAACACTAAAATATAGGGGTTTTATTGGTAAATAATGAGGTTTTTAAGAACTCAAGCTCTTAGCTAAAATGGAGTTTGTGAACCGATTTCAAGTCCTATTTCGAAATGATTTCCCCTAATAATTTTCTAAAGCCTTGAGTAATATTTTCAAGTATTAAATTATGGATTCAAACCTTAATTTTAGAATTGGGTTTTGTGTTGATTGACCTACCATTCAAGGGAATGGTTGTGGGTGTTGTTTTTTTCTGGAAAGTGATTGTATATACCTGCTTATTTATAGATTGTGTAGCTTTGGAAGTGATTCGGAAGGGGAAAACTCAACTATTGGAATGATTGTTGATTGATTTAAGGTAAGTGGCTTCCTAAACCTTGTATTCTAGTTTGCATTTATATGCTTCCTTTGTTGAATGTGTGTGGTGAGTAATGGGAATGAGGTGAATGGTTTGAATTGTTCACTTGATATATCAAAATGAATTAAAAAAAAGGTTGAAATGAAAATGTCATGTGTTGATCATGATGATGTGAATTGCCTTAATGTGACCCTTATTGATTGATTGATGAAATGCTTGAAAGCGTGAACGTGGACTTGAATATGCAAATTGTTGTCTCTTCTATGTGGTGTGATAATGCTTGTATGCTTTGTTCGTTGAATAGTGTGATAACACATGTGAAGTGTTATTATGCAAAGGTCTTTGTCGGCAAGTGTTATTATGTCAATGTCTTTATTGGCAAGTGTTATTATGTCAAGGTCTTTGCCGGTGAGTGTTATCATGCCGAGGTATTTCCTGGAAAGTGTTGTCATACCGAGGTCTTTCCCGATGAGTGTTAAAAGAAGATGGGAAATGAATTCGGCTAGTGATGATCATTGTGACTTGATACACTTTGATGCTTATGCATGTCTGACTTGTGAATTGTAAATGATGAACTTGTTATGTGTGACTGAGATACTTGTCATTAAGATTGATTTATTTGATTATTTGATTATTGAATTGTGAAGATTGAACTGTGAATATTGGACATGTGAGCCGTGTATTGTAGAATTGCTAGGTTGGGCCAATTTCTATGCAGATTGTTGTTTGAGGAGGTTCAGTTAGAGTGTAAGTGGTATTCGATTTCTAGCTAGTTGCTTGTTTAGTAGGCTGCTTGTTGGGTACCATGTTATTGGTACTCACTCTTGCTTCTACACTTGTGTAGGATCCGAGCCCGGACCCGTGTGATCTATTTCTCCTTCTATTGACCTCAAGGCTCGTCAAGGACTTGAAGAGGTAGCTTTTTGTCATTTGGCAGACCTTTTCTTTCCTTTTCTTACACTTTGTTCTGTTTGAGAAACAAAGATTGAGACTTGTATTTATTTCTTAATTCCGCACTTGCGTATATAATGGCTTGTACAGATGACAACCAGATTTTAGGAGTGATAATAGAAAAATAAGTTTTTCCACTTTATCTTGTTTTATTTTTTATTATTTTTTGTCTTTCTTTCATTTTTGTTGGGTTGAGACTGTCTTGTCTCGGTGGGAAGAGACAAGTGTCATCATGTCCATTTTGGATCGTGATATCTCTAAAATCTAAGACCTGATAAAAACTGAGTCTCTTTTTACTGACTCAAAGATTTGTTGGTGGTTGTGAGGCTCACACAACCTAGAATCCTTTTTAAATTCCTTGACCACTTTTCGAGGTTGGCCTCAAACCCCTTCATAATTGGTTGCATGGTACATACTCCATGCCATGTGACTCACACATGTTTGCATAACTGTTTTGTTACCCTAATAAAAAGGTCATAATTCCTTATAAAAGTGTTCAAATGATAAACAATTTGAACTATTAACATTCAGATTCAAAGAGATTTCATCAAATTGGTTATTCGTAACATAGTTCTTCATATCTTAGAAATGGTGTTCATTTATAGGTAAATCTTGTGTAGGATTTTTTTAAACTTAAGTCGATAACATAACTTTTCAACTCAACTAGGCCTGGGGCTTTCTTTAGATCCTAAATAATTATATATATATATATATATATATATATATATATATATATATATATATATATATATATATATATATATATATCGTAAACTTCTTATCATATCCGTATAACATTGTTCTTATAATTAGTGCTTGATATATAATACTTAAATTAATGTAGTTAGCATACATAGATCTTTTTAGTGACCTTTAGATATTTTAATTTTTGGGGGTGCTACAAATCAATTCATTCCTTAACACTCGATGCATTACTTTTGCATAAATAATTCAGTTTCCATGTTTCATATTCGATGTCTATGCGATACATAACTCAAATTTAACCTTTCTAGATCACTTATTTTGTACATTCTCTTATTTATGAGCCAACAAGCTTTTGTACAAACACTGCGATTATGTTTTGTACCGAAACTTATGTGAATGGTACATTATACTTGGGCCATTTGATAGTTTGATCTTTTCATGCTAACACGTGTATTGATCTCTCTTTTGTAAGCAAACCACGTCTACTACTGTTCTGTTCATATTCTTTTGTATACTTTCCCTTACTTTTTGCCTTTCTTCTACTTAGGTTCTTCTCCATCCACCTCAACAACAATTACATGTGGCTTTGCTATTCAAATTGAATTTGTCTATGCATAAACATCGTCATCTAAGAGTTCTTGATTTATCAAAATTATCTTTTAATTTTTTCTTTTCTCATCCATACTTTATAAACGATATTCAGCCATGTCACTTGCTACTCGAGAAGGTAACAGAATTATGCTATTCTAGGTCTACATGTTTTCTCTAACTCAGTCTATAATTGGTGATGCGCATGCATGTTTTTCTTTTTGACTATATGGTAGCGATTTTGGTAACAATTTATGTATCAAGTTTTGTAACTATTTATTTCTATTATTTATGATTCAACTGAGGTTTTTCCAGTGTCATCTGATTGGAAAGCATCTCATCCATAATTTTTAGAGAAATCGGGTTTACATCGCCACAAGAAATCTCTATCTTATCCCTAAACACCTCGAGGAATGTCAAAAGGATAAAAATCAATAGAGCCAGACAAACCCAACTCGACAAAATGCATCGAGCCCAAGAACCACTCTGACTTGATTTTGGCATTTTTGGTGAGTTCCATTTGAATATTTTTTCTCCTTTTATTCGGTATATCATAAATATTGCACATGCATGGACCTATAGTTTGAAAATTTTAAATTTCTCAATTTGACTTTTGAAATGTTCCAGGGGTGTGCTTTATTTCATGATTGACTTCTTTTTGTGAATATAATTGTAGAGACTTTGTTATGTAACATGAGTGATATCATTAGGACGATTGCATCATATATAAATAATAAATAACTTACTTTACTTCATTATTGTATCCAACTTTTATATTAGTTTTGTTTATTCCTCACATTTTTCTTATAGTAACATTTCTGAGCATCTTAGGTGTTTATGTGTGAAAATTATATTTAGGTCATGAATTTAAAGTTAATATTTTACCATTACTTGAATTCAAAAGAAGTACTTCAACGGGTTAAATGATTTAACTAATTAAGAGAAACAAATAAATAATTGAATTACTAAGTGACATCTTTGAACATTTTCTGTTTTTCAACCAAAAATTGTATAGGAAAACTGATATAAGCACATCAATGATAGTATTGAGTACCTAACTTCTCTCATATGATTCACGGTATAGTAGCAAAACTTTTAACACTTGAAATATGATAAATGAAGAAAATATTTACAAAACTAAATGTTGTAGTTGATCTTCATTTTTCTTGAAAAAGTTTAATGCCTTCCTCCCAAACATCACTCGACTAATTTGCGTGCAAATTTATGTTTCTATGCACATGCCAACGCAATATATAGAATATGAAGGAAGAAAATGAGTGTTCTAGGGAGAACGTCGAATGACTCATGCGGAACTGACATAATTTCTTGACGAACTTATGTGTGGTTTTCATTATCAAATGTTTTTATTACTGTTGAAACAATGAAAGAAGTTTCTAAAAGTGGCAGCATAGTCCTCATGATCGACCATCTACAAGCAGGTTGCACATGGCTGGTCTATGAGGTATAAAATCTATTTTTCTTGATGCAATAACTGAGAGAATTGCAGTAGTCTTGAACGAAATGTTGATCTTTTCCTAGATTTTAACTACGGTGACTTTTTCAGTTATGCTTCTTTCTTTTCTAGCTATGATATATTTAAATATGTTCTTCATATAAAAGTAAGTGATTCGTCTACCTTGATTTTGCTTCTTCTAGAATGATTTTCGAGCCAAAATAACAAGAAATTGCTTCCTTTTGCTCAAAAGTTGATGGAGAATGTAATCCCTTAAAAACATAATAAGAAGTTTCTTTACTTGAGAGCTTTCTTTCAAGTTATCATAGTTGACACTCGATTTATACTAGACCGGGTGGTACTAGCATGAGAGAAATTTCATATGACCTAACTAGCAACCTACTTATGAGATATGAGTATTCAAAATGTTTTCTGAGTGAGTTTTTTCAATTGCCTCCCCCCCCCCCCCCCCCCTCATTATGCAATATTAAACTTAAAGTTATGATTTGATACTCATACATTTAGGATGTATTTAAGGATTCTCATAATAGTTCTTGGGATTTTCTCTTTTGTTAATTTAGAAGAATGACAACAAATATATTTTTTATATTCGACTTTCATTTTTTTCCTACACTTTGTCTAACTACGGAAAAAATTTATTTGCTACATTTACTACTAGAGTGAGCAAACCTGAAGGTGGACACTGAGGTGTGTCCATTGATTTTGTAATTGAATATGATGAATAGGTATTTGTTGGTCACTATAAAAGCACTAGAGAAGGACATGCCTTACATATTATTTAATGATTTGGACAAGAAATATTTCAATAGTGTGGTAGGACATTTGCATAGTAGATAGTTCAACGTGTGGTGGAGAAAGAAATTAAATGTAATTTGGAAGAATAATTGAGCTATGCACCACTATTTTGCTCTCTCATTTTCTTACAATCCATAATAATCCATTTGCTTTTGATCAGGACTGACCTCATTAAATAAGAGTTATCGGGATCAAGAATGTTGGTCTTCATCTTTCATAAGTCCCTATCTCATTTGTAAATTGATCTTGGGAATTCAAGTAGCTATGTAAAGCGGATGACCTTAGGGCTTACTATTTATAAGGAAATTATGTTTTAGACGGCGTTCTGCATTCAATGCACCTATTTTTATCTTTCATTTAGGATAATCAAATTTCTAGATTATCATTGTGCTACTCATAAATAATCAGATGTGTGTGCATTCTCAGACTGAACATATCTGAATATACTTTTGATGAATGACCAAACAACACATGCTCTGGCCTCACAATCATGAGGAGTTATATTATGATAGGAGGAGGCACAATTAACATTTTAAGTGCCTACATGCTCGGGGCCCTTTAAGGTATGAAGCTTTTTTTCCTTACTTGAAATGTGAAGTAAATTATGTTTGACACGATCAGTGCCACCATTTTTTTTTTACCGTCGCATACTCATCAAGTTCCCTTTAGTAGGACAATGTTATTTCTAAATGTTCGTTTAGAAACTCATTAAATTTTCCCCTGTACACATCCATGCTACTTTGATACATTTTTCCCTATAAGATAATGTAAATCATCTACCCTCTGTTAATGGTGTACTTCATAGATGCAAAGAATAATATATAAATAACAGGCAATATGAAGTCAAATCGATCAAGTTTTGCCATCGCCTACACCTCCATATTTACATTTAAGTCATTTTTTCACATTCTTATGAAACCCATATCAATGTTCTCTTCTAATTTCTTTCTTTTTCATTTTCTTTTTTTTTTATCATCAAATTATTAGAAATCAAATATGAGATGTTCTATGTCTACTAAGGCTAATATTTCATATATTTAACCACATGCCTCCATGTTTGTTTCTTCATTCTGTCATATGTGTACAATAGTTAAATTTTGTAAGGATAGTCATATGATTTTTTCCACTCTGCATCAAAATAATTATCTACTTCATTCTTTTAACCGTCTAAATAAGCATGAAAAGTTAGATTTTTCCGATTAACTAGTTGTACATTGTATATGATTTTTCTCCTTCTGTTTCAAAATAATTGTGTATTCATTTAACTGTATAAAATTAATAATGCAGTTTATTTTTGTATGTACTTTGTTCTTTGTTTTATTTTTACTATCTTCCTATTTGCAATTTTGAAGACGTCAATTGAGAAGTACATTTAAAATTGGAAAGTGAGTGCTATTACATTGCAACATTATTCTTAAGTACTATTACAATAGTGCGGCATTATTCATGAACTTACAAATAATTTTTGGAATTAACCATTTGAGAGATTGTTTAATAATTGTCTGTGTCTGAATTAATAAACTTAATAAGACGTTGGTATTTGAAAAAGGTTACCTATATTAATTTATGCAAGATATTAGAATGTTAATTTTAGGTTATGTTGATTTTAAATACAGATCCTTCATATTTTCTAGTTGGGGTATTCCGTTTCTCTTTAACTTTAAGTGTGAGTTTTATTTTATACTAGTCTTTGTAAACTAACCTGACATTCAATCTCTTTTGTTGGAGTTTTTGGGGTATTGCTTACAAAGACACTTACAAAAACTAGTTGATAGCCCTATCTAAGAAAGTGACTACTAGACGTGCAGAATAAAATAAAAAAGTTTTTTCCTTGCTTGATTTTCTATTTTTCTTAGGATTTGGTCTATTACACACATTTAACTAAGAATACGAACAAAGGATTTCGGTTGTCAAATATTTTACAAAAATATAAGAAAGGTCATTATTTGTATGGTGAGATGTGATCTTCATGAAAATCTTGATCTTTTAGCCCAGTTTGACAAAACAATGTCACAAGAGAGAGTGATATGCTAAAACTGTCTATTTTAATACAGATACAGAAGTGATTGCAAAAGGCTTTATCTTTTAAAAAAATTATGTTGTACATATATATATAGAAAAAGTTGTATAACTTTCATAGAAGGGTCAGAACAGCCAAACTAAAATTCCTAAGAAAGATTTATATGCCGAGCTTTGAGTTCAAATGAATATACTTTACGCTTAGATAAGAGAGAGGGAGAAACATAAGAAGCTTTAAAGGCAGTAAAACTTCATCTAGATCTTTCCTTTTCCTTTTGATACTTAGATCATATGCCAGATTTCATTCATCCTTCTCAAATGTAGGTTTTTATCTCACTCATTATCACAAGTTTGAAATAGTACATGTGCTATGATAATTGACGTGTAACAAATGGTATAGCCAAGAACAATCATATGAATTCGTTGTTTTGCAGCATGCTGACTATTTTAGTTGGAGGGTAGCATTGAGTACTTACTATATATATGTCAAGAGTGGAGAGAAAATCTTATAAGAATAGCAACTTCTATGATATATAGTTCATATATCTATAATGTTTGATTCATACATAGACTATTGGTTATTGTTATCCATTTAAATTCTCAGTACGAATCAATGTTTGAATTTATCTATCTTGATCCATGTGTAAGGCAATAACACAATCAATATTATTCAAATGTATATAAAATTACATCTCTCATCATGAAACATGTCATGTTGGTATAGTTACATAGACATTTAAATATATAGTTTATTGTTTAAGTCATATTACCACAATAAAATTGTCACGATCCGAGCTTACACCCTGGACGTGGCCGGCACTCGAAGACCATTGTTGGTCCCCAAGCGAACCCTCATCCTGGCTGACTACAAGCGGAAAACTGATCCAAGCATACAAAGCTTAAAAACTGAATAACATTCATGAAACTGAAATACAAAGCTTTAACTTAAATGAAAAACTGAATAAAAATGAATTATTCAACTCGCCATAAAATAGGCAATTTAAGTCTTTAAAGCATTTAATAAAATAAATGGTACAAACTTCTCAACTATACTGACTATCTATGAAGCCTCTAACTGATAAAGATGGAAGTCGGGACAAGATCCACGACATCCTGACTAAACTGAAAAGTAAATGAAATCCTCCAAAAGCAAGGAGGCTCACCATAGCTAACTCAAACTCTCGGATGTATCAGCAAAGCTCATGTTGATGATCCTGAATACCTGTGTCTGCATCATGAGAAGATGCAAGCCAAATGGCTCAGTACGTGAAATGTACGAGCATGTAAGAGGAATTTTAAAGCATAAACATAAGCTTAAAACTTGATAAAAATGAAACATACTTACCTCTTCTCAAACTTACTCAACTCAAGGAACACTCAAAACTACTCAACTTACTCAACTAAAAAGTATTTAACGATAAGATACTCAACTCAGAGATTAGATACTCAACTCAAAGATATGATATTCGACTCTGGGTACTCAACTCAATATAAAGCAACAATACACATGCAATATATGGAAAGCTTTATAAAACAGTAAAACAACTTAGTTCATTAAAGAAAATGCAATAACAAACTCAACTTTACTTATATAATAAAGTAATATAGTTTATGTGGGAGTTTCTCTAACCGACAACCATCACTTAAGAGCTATAGTGATAATACAACACTTTACCTCACGCTGCCAAGGACCATCCAATAATGCCATCAGTATAGGACCTAACTGAACTTAGTGGATCCACTAGTCTATGCGAAAAAGATTCATCTAAAAAGTATGACCCTTTTCTACCCATGATGGCTACATGGTTTTCATGGAGACTTGAGTTAATATGAAACTCGCATCCCCATATCGGTGTTCAATACTACTCCCAAAAATATACTTAGCTCATCTGTTTTAAAAACAACTTCTTTATGTGATTTGAGAAAAATTCCTCAAAACTTAGCTCAAAGGCAATCTTGGAAATCTCAGTTTCCTCTCTTGTTTCATTTAGAAAGCGATTACTCTTTTCTGAAAACTAGCCCGAAGGCTCTTAGGAAATCTCAGTTTCCATTTTTATTTAAATGTGAAAACATTTTAAATCTCTTTGGGAATACTTAGTCCCCATATACTCTTGAAGAAATGAACTTCCAACTTTACTATTTACTGAACTCAAAACTTAAATCTTAAAACAAAGTTTAAACATTTGTAAAAGACTTCTTAAAACATGGTTCATGCCGAATTATGAACGTGAACGATTCAATGCAAGGTTTTCAACTTGGAACTCAAGAACTTCAATAATACTACTCATTTCAAGAATGCTCAACTCAGAGGGTTCATGCGGAATTATGAGCATGAACTACTCAACTCAAGGACTCAAAGATACTTTTCATCTCAAGACTGTTCGCTTATAATGTTCATGTGGAATCATGGGCATGAACAACTCAACTCATGAACTTCATGGGTAATAGGTAATCCCATGATTAGGATTATAATCTCAAAAGGGTTAGGAACCCGATGCTCACGACTTATGACTTGAATATACTACTTTTTTCAAATATACTAAATTGATGGAGTTCATGCAAGAGTTATGGGCATGAACGACTCGACTCAAGGGTCAAAATATCAATATGGAACTCGCGTATACGACTCTTCTCATTCTCTTACTTACTTCCTCAAAACTTGGTTCAAATCAATAGTTGATCTCAAGGATTCACAATTGAACTCAAAGGCTTTCTTGAACTCTACTCTTAACTCTCTCTTGAATGTGAATTATGAATTCAAGAGTTATGGTTCATGATATGAAGGATCTAGGTGATAGTGTAGACTCATGAATACATTTTCCTCACTCTGATACTCACTTGCTCGAGTTTTGAAACCAGTTATTAGAATTTGTAGAAGACTCCTCAAAAAGACTTAAAGGACTTTCTTAGAATGTTCGAAAGAATTCTCAAAAACTTAACTCTTAACTATACCTTGAATGTGAATTATGAATTCAAGGTTGTGATAGGAAAGGTCTCATGATGTTTAGGAATGATTTTAAATGGCTAAACATGAGAAAAGCCTGAAAACCAATATTTGAGAGTGGGTCCGCGACGCGGAGAGGCTTTTAAAATTTGGTTTCGAAAACAACTTTTGAGGCAGAGCACTCCGTGTCAGCTCCGCGACGCGAAATAGAAATTCCCAAATCTGGGAAGTGGTTGTGCGACGCGGAGGGGGTTCCAAATTTCGACCAATGAAATTTCTTCTTCGCTTCCTATCCCCAATTCGCCTAACTTCGATTCTTTTTCTCAATCTCTCTTTAGATTTAAATACCCAGCACAAGAACACAAGAATCTAACTTTAACCCCTCTATAAATCGACACATTAACCTCAACAACTCTTCAATCTCAGCCCAATTCAAGAATAAAAGCAAATTCATGAATACATAACAAGAACATCAAAGCTTCAACTTTTAGAACGAATTTAAAGCTAAAATTAACATGATTGGCGTGTAGGTGAACAAACCCAACACTATGGAAGCTTACATACCTGAAAGAACCATCTTCTTGAAAAACTTGAAGGAAAATCTTGAAAGATAAACCCTAGCCTTAGCGTTTCTTGAATCCCTTGAGCGTAGAATTTTTTTTGGAGTGAATGAGAGGGTTTAGATTTAAGAAAACTGAATTTCTACACGTTTAGGGCAATTTAGATGACCTCCTAAGGGTTTTTTAGGATGAAAATACCCCTAAAGAAAGAATTAAAACGAGCTGGGAGTTGGAATGATCTTTCATCAGGCAGTGATGTCCGTGTTGGCTCCGCGTCGCGGAGCTATTGCTAGGTTTGCGCAACGTTAGTAAATCTTTCATAGCTTTTTACTCAGAGCTTGGAATTGAGAAAACTCTATGGCGTTGTAAAGAGGACTCGAAGGGCTTTAATGTAATACCTGGTAGCTCACCTAACTCATCTTGTACTAGGAGTTATGGTCATTTGAAGTTGACCCAAAACTTAAGAAAAACTAGGAATGACTTGAATGCTTTTCTCTTCAGTTCTTCCTGGAACTTAAGGTGCTACATCTAGTGACCTTAACACTCAAGAAATTTTAAATTCCTTGCAAAATCTCACTCACTACGAAGAACGGTTCAAGTCTTAGCTCAAAAATTTTCTGGGGTGTTACAAAAATATTGCATAAAATTCAAGTTTGTTGGGCCCGTGCTGAGCACGGACCATGACAAATCTAGTATAATATAATTTGATACCCTCATAGTTGAATGCGTCGCCATGGCCTCCAAATCCTAAAGGGTCATTTGGTAAAATGTATTAAATAAAATAATGCATGTATTAATTTTGATATTACTAATTTCTTATTTGGTACAAATTTTTAACCTATGTATAACAAATACATTTTATTTGATATTATGTATACCTAGCAAACCACGTTATTATCCATACAAGAGTTTGTAATACATGTATAATCATGGTTAAAGACACAATTACTCCTGAAGTGTACAAAGCTAAAGAATGTGAAGGGTATTTTTGTTAACATATAAAATTTTAAATAAATTTATGCAATGCATGTTATTTTAGTATACCAAATCAAATAAATGAAAAAATATTAATAAAACCAATCATAAAATAACTAATCTCTATCTTCCTAATCCCAACGTATTCTCTATAATAAGACATTGTTAGGTAAAATAGGTTAATATATTAACATTATAAATGTGTATTTTCAATAAGCTATTGCCATGCAAATTAATTTGTCACGATAGAAATAGAACATTACTTCAACTTTTGCATTAAATCAATGATCTATTCTCAACATTTTAAAGTTGACAACTCATAGTAGTAAGTAATATGATTCTTCAATTTGATTTTAATATAATTAACTTTATGCTTAATTATACACTATAATTCATTTAATATGTTATCATAATTAACTCGTGAAAACTAACTAGCATTGTAATTGCTAGATGCAACTTTTATTAATATTTTTTCAATCTTTCAACTAGTTTGGCACTTCTACTAGTTGGTATCTATCTATAGTATATATAAATAAATATATTAACATATCATAAAATGAAACTATTGACATATTTAAATGGAAAAATCAAAGTTGAGTAAAACAATTTAGTAGTTAAATATTTGGTGTGATAGATATGGTCACATGTCACAAAACATTTGTATAGTTGCATGAAAAGGAGTAACTCTCCATGAATATTCCATATTACATCATTAAAAGAAAAAAAGTAAGGTTATAAAAAAGAAAAAAAGGTAAGCTATTTTTCTCTATTTGTCCACGTTTATGATCACGTAAACCATATTTTTGGAGGGAAAATTTTAAAAGAACAAACAATTATTCCTATAACGATACCATTCGATTTGTTCACAAATTTAAATTTACAAAAATAATAATAAAAGGTAGGCTCCACCTATTTTTTTACTACGTGTCACTATTTAATTGGATGATTACGCAATTTTATTCATGGCCCTTCTGAAATTGTACCAATTGAAACACTGGCTCCGAGCCTCAGGTTTGGATCGAACCTTAGGTTCAGTCCGAATTCCGAACCTAGCCTCGCTCCACAGTAGTTCGTTGAAAATTTCGCACTATTTCGATCACTTTATCTCTCTCTCTCTATATCTTTGTAATCAGCTCGTTTTCTTTTCTCTCTCTCTTCTGCTCCCTCTCACTCTTCGGTGCTACCATTTTCTACCGTCGATTCAAAACCCTAGAATTCGAATACTCGAAGGATCCGAGCTCCATTGGTGTCAGCTTCAATATTTGTGTGAGTTTTATTTATGAATTACTGTTATAAACCCTAGTTTTCTCTACTCATGCACAAAATGTTGTGCATTCGATGGACACTCTTTGTGGAGGGTCTTGGTGTTGTAAGCCTCTTGTACAGTAATTTTGCTGCTTATAGTACCGTTTTGTTCTTGATGGTTTGATCAATTATTTTGTAACGGTGGTGTTTGGCCGAACTTGCACCCGGTTGGATTATTTTAGCAAAAGTATACGGCTACACAGATGTAAAGAAATCACCTTTCTTTTTTTTGTTTTTGCTAGAATTCGAACAGTCTCTCCATGTTTTTAATCTCATTCACCGTTAGACCACACCCTTGATGCTTAAGTAAATCTGTATGTGTTGATTCATGTAAGGTTTTCCATAGAAGTTGTTATAAAAATGGTGCTTTTTAATCTAATTGCTCTCCCCCCCTCCTCTTCCCAAAAGGAAAAAAAATTACTGCTAAAATAATTAGGTTTTTGACAGAATGTGATTTTTGATATGTTGCCCCATACTAACCAAAGGGTGCTTATCTGCTTTCGGCTCCGTTTATATTGATCTTGTGGCATTGAATTTGGAATCTATTTTTTTAATTTGATTTTATAATTTTATGTTGATTTTTCTTTAAAATTAATCATTTCTTGGAGCAGAATGTGTTGGGTTTTAGAATTCTCAAATGTTGTCTCAGTACCGAATGGTTTGAAAAAGAAGAAGATTAGTAGCTAGACAAACAAGTCAAGAAGTGGAGTTAGTAGCTAGATCACTTAGTTTGTTGTGTGAGGACTTGTCTCATTTGTTATTTTATAGTCAAGCTTCTCTATTGTGTGTGTTACCGCCAATCCCCATGAGTTCCAATTTTTTCTCTAGTGTCTAGATTTAAGCTTCATGGTTGGACAGAACTGATAGGAAAAAGAGGTCCCTAGATTCTTGTGGATATTAACTTTGAAGAATCCATTGCAAAGATCATGCTTTTCTTTTTTGCATCTTGATGTAAACTTGAAGAATCAATTGGCAATGCGTAATGTGTTGGCCTTGGTGTTGCTGTGAATCCATCAGACATAATTACATGTTGTGAACATGCCTACGTTGATAATGACAAACAAGATAGGTTACCAAAAAAATAATGACAAAACAAGATGCCAATGTGACAAGTTTGCTAGCATTCCACATTGCTGACTTAGTAATGGTTCGACAATGACATGAAGCTAATGGGGAAAGAAATGCATTGCTGACTTAACTTGTCATCAATTGATATAAATGACTAACTTGAGTGGGTAGCTGAAATAGTTTGATCAGTAACAAATGTAGAGCCCTGACTTGACTGGTTAGTTGATGTAAACCGATAACATTAGCCCTAGACAGATGCTGACTCTCTCCCTTGATAGGTTAGCAAATATGGTCAGCAAATTTAGTGTTGCAATGGGCTCTACAAATAGAAAAAAGTAGGTAAACTACGAAAAGAAAGAAAACTTTTTGACCAGTCAGGTAACGTATGAGGCAATCATTACAGGGAAACTACGTAAATCTGTACAGGATCACCTTTGATACCATATGAAAAAAGAGAAAAAAAAGGAAAATAGATGTGTTAATTTGGTCAGTGACAACAAACAAAGGACTCCATTTAAAGAAGTTTTGAAGCTACATGAATAAGGGAAGTTTTTGATTATTTTTGGTGATCTTTTGTACCTTTTGCATCTTCTTTATAGGCCATCTATAAATTTCCCTTACTTCATCCGAAACATTAAGAATATTCTACCCAATATTTTAATTGCTCTGTTGACTTTCTACTGTGACGAAATTCGTTGATACTCAAGTTTTTTACGATGACATAATCAATAGAAATATTCTACATAGTTAAAAAAAAAGAAATATCCTGCACAGTACTATTTGATGACTGTCTCGACTGTGACAGGGTGGAATAAGGACCCTGCATGATTCTGTTTTGGTTGCTAATATAACAACTATTTGTTGGATCCAATTTGACTGCCTTGTCTGCAATGAACTAACTACTACTTCCTTTGTTCCAGTTTATATGAGATACTTCCCTTTTTAGTCTATCCCCAGACTCATTTCTCTGTTGAGCTATTAGTATGGAAACCGGTAGAAAATATTCTAACTACTACTTCCTTTGTTCCAGTTTAGATGAGATACTTTTGTTTTTAGTCTATCTTCAGTTTCATTTCTTTGTTTAGACACAATTTAACTATAAACTTTCTATTTTACTCCTAATGAGATGATTTACAACACACAAATGTCTATGACTTGTCGTAGACCATAAGTATTAAAAGTGTTTTTTCTTTATTTTAAACTTTATGCCCAGTTAAATACCATCACATAAAATGAGATGGAGGAAGTACCAATTTAGCCATGTAGTAAGAAGTTGATGTTGTTTTGATAAGCATTACAATACAAAAAGGTTTGCTCCAAGGAAATTTTGGTGCTTAAGAGTCTAATCCAAGTGTAGAATACTAGGCCTGAGTGAGACACATGTTAAGATAGTTGAAGAGCCTGCAATAAATGCTTTATAGGGGTTTTGATGAAGTGGTTGTGCTATGATTGTGGTAGGGTATACTGTAATATGGGGATTGCGATTAGTGATTGATTGTAGAATGCAGCAATAGGGCTCAATGGTTTATGGTTCTATGTTACTTAGTTTAGCAGGAATATTTGGTACTGAGCAAAGTGCAAATAAAAAAAATACATCACCAGTAAGATTTTATTTTATTTACTGGACCAAACACCTTTTATGTGCACATCATAAGGTCGTGTGCTCTATATTTTATATTATTATGTTCACTGTGTCCACCATTGAAGTTGTGATAGCTGTGAAGACAAAACTTAGAGCATCAGTGCCTTGCCTTCCCATTGATTGTAAACATCTATAAACAATTCGTTATGCCCTCTCTCATATTTTTGTTTTGATAAGGATTATGCCCTTTCTTTCATACTGTCCATTGAAGTAGTACCATCAAAGTGTGAACGCCCAAGTGTTAATGCATGCCACTTACTGGTAACTCAACATTGGCAACTATTGTTTAGCACTGTTGATAGCAAAAAGTGCTATGATTGTTTTCAACTTTACCTAACTACACTAGAATGATCTTGCAGGAGTTTGAGGCAGTGATTCTTAGCTTTCAAGAGAAGAGTGACACCAGACGACTATGTCTAAATGCTAGGTTGCGCATCTGTTGTGATGTGAGGTTGTTCATTATTTGATGCTCATTGATATCTTTCTGTGCTAATAACCACGTAGCAATATTCAACAGTCAAAGACTTCAGAGTGAAATCATCTATGCCTGGCAACGACGTTGGAGATAGGGTTCACAACTTCTTTGCACAAGACAGCTTGTCGCAAGAGCAGCACAATTCCCCAGTAGTGGACGGGAATTGGCCAGCTCACAGTAACAATCTGTGGGTAGGAAGTCAGAGACAGATAGGTGCTCTGACTTCCAACACAAAGAATTACAATTTACAGAACTCTGGTAATTCAACATGTGGCACGTTCTCTAAACTATTATTTAGTAGCTATAGCTCTGTATGATAGTTGTTCTCTTATATTTCCTGCATTTGCAGATAGCGGGAAAGGGCCGAGCAGTTATCCTTTTACCAGACAGCATGGCTTGAATTATATGCAATCCACTCCAAGGCCTGAGTTTGGAAATGGTCAGTCACAAAACCAGCAGACAAATTTGAATGGCTACATGTATGATAATCAGTTATACCAGACAAGGCAGGATGAATCCAAATTTCTGGCTGTTGATACAGATTATGATCAACGTAGTCTAGCCTCAGGAGGCTTATCTCCTTATGCATCACATCAAGGAGTGGGTCCAGAGCAACAGACAAGAGTACTGGTTAGGTCAGACCCTTCTGAGAGTCCTGCTAGTTTTGATCTTTTTGGTGGTCAGCAAATGAACCGTCAGCAATCAAACATGCTGCAGTCTCTGCAGCAGCAGCAGTCTGGGCATAGTGAGATGCATCAAGTGCAAATCATGTTGAAGATGCAGGAACTTCAGAGGCAGCACCAACTTCAGCAATTAGATACCAGGCAGCAAGATACACTAAATCAGGTTTCCACCTTATCTAAGGTGGCATCTGGTAACCATCCCCCGGCATTGGCTCATGACACTACAAATTCTGGTGCATTAAATTTTTCTTGGTCAAGTGATCTTGGCAACACAAATTGGTTGCAACGTGGCTCTCCAATCATTCAGGGATGTTCCAATGGACTGAATCCGACAAACATTGGACAGGCACAACACATAATCCCTCTATCAGCTGACCAATCTCTATATGGAGTTCCTGTTTCTGGTTCTAGAGGAAGTGTGAACCCATTCTCACAAGGAATAGCTGATAAGACCACAACGCAGCCAATGCCAACCTTTGATAGTTCATTTCCGGTTAATCAGTATGCTGGACTGCAGGATCAAGCCAGTGTGCAGGATGGGACTTTCATTCCTAGACAGAGATCCCTAGACGGCAACCTTTTTGGACATGCTCCAAATCAATCTCTTACTAATGCAATAAATATGGAGAACCCTCAGCAGGCAAATACTATGCAGAGAAATTCAGTTTTCCAGGACTTCTCTGGCAGACAGGATCTAGCTGTTCCTTCAGAAAACTCCCAGGAGAAAGCAGGGACACATGCTTCTTCCTCACAGAATGAAGTTGGCTTAGATCCTGCAGAAGAAAGAATATTGTTTGGTTCAGAGGATAATATATGGTCGGCCTTTGCCAAGAGCCCTAATATAAATGGGGAAGGTGGTAATCCATTTGATGGTGAAGGATTAATGAATGGGCTTTCTTCTATCCAAAGTGGTACTTGGAGTGCGCTTATGCATTCTGCTGTTGCAGAAACTTCTAGCAATGACCTTGGGGTACAGGAGGAGTGGAGTGGTTTAAATTTTCACAGTACTGAAATTCCTTCGGGAACTCAGAATTTGATGTATAACAGTGGGAGACATAAAACATCTTCTGCAGAAGAGAATTTACCCCCAAACTCATCCTTGAATTCTGTTTCTGTTCGGCCTTCTGATGGTACCAATATGAACAATAACTACTCCAATGTCCAGGGCCATATGCTTCCATATGAGCCAGGCCAGAGTTTGCATGCCAACTCTTCTCAAAGACTTGTCCAGTCATCGGAGGAAGGAAACAAGTGGTCAAATTCTGGTGCACAGCAGAAGTCAGCTGCTGAAGTAAGCCAGGTGGTGTTTGGGGGCAGTTCTCATCCTATTAACAGAGAAATAAATATGAGAAAGAGTTCTGGTACTTTGACATCTGAGCTTGGTGGAGCTAGACAACTATGGGACAAAACAGCTGGTTGGAGTGATGTAGGATCTGCAGTGCCCTCTGGAGACTCAGCTTTAAGAGTTTCGAGTGAGAACTCATCAAATTGTTCCCTAGATGACAAGCGGAAGAAATCCATCCAAGCTGAAGTTGTTCATCGTGGTGTGATGTGGAACTCTAACTCTTCAGTTGATATGGAGCATGTGGGATCATCTGTCGCTAATCACCAAGTGAATTCAGAGGTCTTTAACTTGCAGAGTTCTGCGTGTGTACCCAACTCAAGTACCATCAGGGGTGAGGAAACCAGTCAACTTCAAAATAATTATCATTCTGATTATTGGAAGAACACTGATCCCTTTGTCAAGTCTACGGTAAGCGAAGGCTTGGGTGTTTTGCAGCGTCATGTTACCAAAGACAATCAGGTCTTGCACAGGGCCATTAGTAATGTAGAAGCTAAAATGCATGACATGCAGAACAGTGATAATAAGAACTCAAATAGCAGCTACCGCTCTAATTTGTTTCCTCATTCACCTGCTTCTAATATGAGGGAAACTATCTTGTCAGATGCTAGAGATTCAAGGTCTCTTCCCACTGGGAAGCAGAAGTCGTCTGATCAGGCTGACCAGAAAAATTCTTGGCATCGCAAGTTTCAGTATCATCCCATGGGAAACATGGATGAGGGTTTAGATCCTCCGTATGACAGGAAAGACCCTAGCCATTCTCAGTCTATGCTGTTGCCGAATGCCAATCATGGCCAGTCAGAAGTATTTGGTCAGGTTCCTAAGAGTCGGGAAGAATTGGAAGAGGTGATATATGTGCTTCACGTAATACATTATTTGTGTCTTACACATTGGTCATTAATAAAATATAATATTCCTTAATCTACAGGGGAAGCCGTATGATGTTGTGAGAGATGGCAAAGGCTTTACTGAGGTGCATTTGCAAAGCAGCTTTCATAGTGGTGGATCTAATATGCCTGGCCCCTTCAATAAATCAGACTTACATGCACCAAATAAAGCTGCACAAACTAGGTAATTAATTTCTTCACACTACTCATTCATGCTCTTAGAATCTTAGAAGAGTTGGGCTTCATTGCTTTGCACTTAGTGAAGGTCTTAATCTTAAGATGTCAGTCATTAAGTGTATTTTCTTTCACGGTCTAAATCTTAATCATTAAGAGCATTTGTTTTTCTTATTTTACAATCACCTAATGAGTATTAACTATTAAGATCTATAACATAGACTGAATATCATCAAGATGTTTATTTAAGAATTTCTATAAATGACTGTTACCGCTACTCAATCTACTTTTACCCACCACCTACCACCCACAACCACCATTTCAGCCACAACTATCACCACCGTCAATCACTACCACCTACCTTTCACAACCACCATCCTCAGCCCAACCACAACCAACACTACCGCTAATTACCAAAATCAATCGTTATCACCATTAACCATCAAATGCAATCATCACCACCAAACATTATTTGATTCACTAATCACTACCGATAATTACCACCATTAGTCAGTATTATATATCGTTAACCACCACATCACTCACCACCGTCATTAGCTATCAATATCATTCCACTACTAAGTATCAACCGCCATCACCAACAACCATCGTTAATCACTAGTGTCAACCAATATACCTTAAGATACTACTTACAACCACCATCATCAGTCAACACCATCCCAAATTGACATACACAATCACCATCATTAGTCATCACCTCCACCAATTGCTATATGAAAATTTTAAAATATTTTATTGATATAAAATTAGATCAATTTAGTATTTTTTTTTTAATTTGTATTTATTATTTTTTAAACAAGACAAAATTTATACATTCAGATGTTGAAAATACAGTCTTAACTATTTAGTATTCAAATCTTAATGCAACATCTTAATATTTATATTTGTATTTAGATTCAGACCTCCAAATCTTAATGCACAGATGTGCATTCACATTCAGACGTCTTAAGCTTAACGAAAATAAATGAGGCCTAATTCTTCTGTTCATTATTCTGCATATTTCTTTGGTGGCCTTGTTGACTTTCATATTCTCCTGTAAAAACTTCTTCCCAATGCTGTTTGTGTAAATGGTTTGATTGTATTTCCGGTTGTAGTCCAAACATGCTCCAGCTTCTTCAGAAGGTAGACCAATCAAGTGTGCACGGTTCTATGACTCAGTTAAGTAATTCTGAACAGAAAGTATCATCTGAGATGCCTGAAGCAGAAAATTCTGATGGATCCGTTGGTCATCTCCAGCGAAGTCAGTCTTCTGCCTCTCAAGGCTTTGGTCTACAACTTGGCCCTCCATCTCAACGGATATCAATCCCAAACCATTCCTTGTCATCTCTGAGTACCCAAGCAGTTAGGTCTACGCACTCTCATGCTACTGAGGAGACCGGAGAGAAGAGTCGGGGACAGATGTGCCCTCCTCATCAGGGTCAATCATTGCCTCCTGCTGAACATTCTGTGGAAGAGTTGAAGAATAACAGATCTGGGGTTCCAGGGAGTACATATAATGAAGCTTCTTTGTACACAATTCCTGGAAAGTTTTCTTCAGCAGTTGATTCTAGTTCTGGTTTTCCTTACTTGAGAAGCTCACTTCAAAATCCACCTGTGGTTAGAGCTACTGGGCAACTGTCAACAAATCATTCTATAAATGTATCCTTCGATAAACATGGTCCCTCTTTTGCAGAAAAAGGTGATTCTTGCAGAGGACCTGGAACTGGTCAATCTGTACAGTCTTCCATCTCCAAAGGGACTGGTGATGATAAACAGGATAACCCTTCAATCTCTGCGGGTAAGTCTCAGTTAAGTAATGTGAATGGTCCCCATCAAAGGATCTCTGCAAATCAAGTTTCATCTAAAGAGCCAGGGTCAGTTTCTCAGCCTATTTCAATGTCTGGCACCGCTCAGCAGGGTGCATATTCAAAAATGTTCTCTAATATGTGGACCAATTTTCCACCACGGCAGCCCCTTTTTGTTACTCAATCCACCAAGGAGCCTTCTCACATTCACCAGTCACATCAGTTGAATAATATGGAGTCATCACTGTCTGCTGCAGAGAGGCAAGGTGATCTAGATGCAAATAAAGGATGGAAGTTCAAATCTGAGGTTGGTACAAACACAGTGAACATTTTAGGTTCTGTTGAGGGGGAAGAAGAACGAGTGATAGAAAGTGCTTCTCGACAAGTTGAACTAGTTCAGATGAATGATTCACAGGATAGAGAACCTGTTACGAATCTCTCAGAGGGATCTCCTGCTAATTCTACATCAATGCAGAGAGATATTGAAGCTTTTGGTCGATCTCTGAAACCAAATAACTTTCCTCAACCAAGTTATTCCTTACTAAACCAAATGCAGGTGATGAAAGATGTGGAGGCTGATCCTAGTGAAAGGTCCTTGAAAAGAATGAGGGTATCAGACAGCAATACAGGTGTTCAGCAAATTCTTTCTGCCGATTCTAGAATCCTAAGCTTCTCTGGGCGGGAAAATTTACAAAGAAGTGTATCATCGCAACAGGGAGGAAATGTGACTCCTCAGGACGTACTGGCATCTCATCATGATGATGCTCAGAGCAGCTTTCAGAACAACAGTATAAATTCTTTTAAACCTGAGCATACTCAGATTAGTCCTCAGATGGCACCATCTTGGTTTAATCAGTATGGGACCTTCAAAAATGCTCAGATGTTACAGATGTATGAAGCAAACAGAGCTGCCTCCATGAAGACAACTGATCAACCTTTCACCCCTGGGAAGTCTTTTAATGGGTTGCAGACATTTGATTCCATACAGAGAGTAATCCCTGCAAATGCTGATAGAAGTAATCTTGGGCAAAGTTCATCTGCTGGCTCTGCTGCCATTGAAGATTTTTCTTCTCCACAGACATTGCCACTGAATGTTGGACAGTATCACCAATTGCTGAAACCCAAGAAGCGGAAACGTCTTACATCTGAACTTACTCCTTGGTGCAAAGAAGTTTCACTGGATTCGCGGGGAAAGCAGACAATCAGGTTCATATTTTGCAGTACTTTTAGTAAACTGCTTTGCTTTCATGCTTCTTTGCTCCTTTCTCAATGCTTTCTGCTATTCCAATTTGTTTTCATTTGGATTGTCTTAGTTCCAGCTCAGGTTTAATGATATTTGTTAATTTGTCTATCTGCAGCTTGGCAGAAACAGAGTGGGCCAAATCAACTAATAGGCTTGTTGAAAAGGTATCTTGATTTGGTTATTGTAATATTGTATTTCCCTTCTTAAAATTTGTCTGCTTCATCAGTTTTAATAGCCCATGTTCTTATAATAACAGGTTGAAGAAGACATTGACCTGATTGAACATGGGCCTCCGAGGCTTAAAGTAAAAAGAAGACTTATTTTGACCACTCAGCTTATGCAGCAATTATTTCGCCCTCCTCCTTCCACAATTCTTTTTTCTGATGCTAACTCAGAGTATGGGAATGTGGCTTACTCCACTTCTAGATTGGCCTTGGGGGATGCATGCAGCATGGTCTCGTGCTCATATGTTGATTCCAATTCACCTCACACCAGCAAAGAACCGTAAGTTTGCTAGTTGTTGCTTGAGATGTTCCAATCAGATCTACATCTTAAATAGCCCTAACAGTGTGTTTAATGTATTCTCATAGATTTCATGACAAGCAAAAAAAATCAGAGAGATACGACAACCATATGTTTGCCAAAGCTGTGGAAGTGTTGATGGTAAGAGCAAGGAGACTGGAAAGTGACTTTTTAAGGTAATGCTTCTTGATTGGCTTACACCACTACAACTTATGAGCTTGTATATTATACATTAGACCCATGGGGTCTCTTGTATTTTACTTTTGGGGGCTGTTGGGGGAATAAAGGAAACTTGTTGGGGACAAAATGTGAAGTCTGAGGAAAATGGAGATGTCGTGCCTTGCAGTAGTTAAATAGGTTAACTTGTCTGCTTTTATATCAATACTAGTTACGAAAGGTTCAGGTTTTTGAATACAATCACTTCTCCTGTGTTATAGAAGTAAATCCGATCTTTGGTTGCTTTGGTTAGTTCTGTCATGTGTGATCTCTTCCCTTTGTGGATTACTATCTTGAGCTACATCTCTTCTGCAAAGAAATGTTCCATTTTCTAATGTCTTCTTCCTTGGTAATATCAGTATGTTAGAATGAGTCTGCCAAGTTACAGGGAAACAATATGTACTGCTAAATTTTAGCCCTGGATCCGCAGACTTCAGTTTTGTGATAAACGAAATATGGTTTTATTGGGCAACTCCTGGGCTTCATTCGGATTCTGATGTGATCTTTTTGCTTCTTCTGTTAGCACATATTGGAATATACAAAGCTTAAAGGTCTTTAATCATTCCCCACTTGTGGGATTACACTGGGTATGTTGTTATAAAAGTAACTTTAATCATCATTTCCTATGTTGACAATTTGAGGATAGAAGTGCTAATGCCGATGTTTCAGATAAAAGCAAGCAGTAATTGATTTGTTTCAGAAAATATTAATTCTGTATAGTCTTTTATAGCTGCTCCATATTGGGTTTCTGTTAATTCCTCAGCGCCCATTTCATCATTTACATGTTACAGTTGTCTTTAGGATCTTATCTTCTTTACTAACTTCAGTTCTACCTGACAATTTACAAGGTAAATCCACGTAATAAGCTTTGTTATTCCTTTTCCTCTGTTGCAGACTGGATAAGAGAGCATCAATATTAGATGTGATGGTGGAAGGCCAGGATATTGAGAAGTTCTCGGTCATGTCTCGGCTTGCGAAGTTCCATGGTCGGGTGCAGTCTGATGGTGTTGATACATCATCTTCATCAGATGCACGTAGCCATAAACCTTTAACAAGATATGTTACTGCACTACCAATGCCAAAAAATATCCCCAACATGGTACAGTGTCTTTCACTATGATCACAAATGAAGTGATTTCCCCATGTTTTGGTGGTAAATCCACTAGCTCTACTTCCTGAGAAGTTTTGATGCTAAATATGGTGGCAATAGGAACAGAAATTGATGGGCACTGAGCTGTCACATCAAATGTAATGTAAGCTGTCCAATCTTTTACGTGTTGGCCACTTATGTCTTATGAAGAAATATGATTCATTTTGTGTATATCTCTTCAAGTTTGTAGGGAGGGAGAGAAAAGACCCGTGGGCGTCATTTTTGCCGCTGGTAGAAAAAAATGTATCTCCTGTGTATTAGGAGATGACTGTATAAAGTTAGTCTTCAGTGTTATCCCTTATCTCACAGAATTGTGAAGGTAATCGTAATTGCTTTAGCCAGGTTTGGGGTACTTCAGATTGGCATCTTTCAGTAAACAAGGAGTGCAGGATTTTGCTGAAGTTGAATTATTTGTAGATTTACTAGAATTTGTAGATGGGGGCAGCTCTGAGAATTTAAGCAGCTGTAGGTGAAAAAGAGCGTTATTAGTATAGCTTCATTCTAGTTAGCTCTCTTGTACAGACCTTTTGAGGTTATAACAACTTGAGACTTGACTGTCTTTGGTTCCTGTTATTGATGTGATACTATAGTCTGAATGTTGAAAGATGTTGCTTGTGTATTCCGTTAAATATCCCATCTTTTGATTTAACAGTTACATGTGGTATGTCCTGGATGAAGAATTGACTTGATAAACAAAAACTCTAATTAGCGATCACTGTTCTTCTCCCTCACCCTCAAACGAATCACTGGAAGTTGGTCGTCCTCTATTTTTTACCCAATTCTCGTACTAAAATCCCAGTTTCTTCTATTTTATTTCTTTCCTTCTCATACTAGAAGTTTACAACCCACTCCTCCATTACCACTTCCTCTTTAACCATTATCAGCCCCTCTACCTCTTCCTCCATTGTCTTTGCTGTCTCTGCCTCCTTTTTATGCCACCCTCCTCTTATTGTAAATTGACCTCACTTCAATTTTCCAAATCTCGTTGTGTCCTGTATGATCCCAGAAGGGTCTAGTCGTGCTCCCTCTATCTTACTTCGGCAATCCTCATCGAAGAAGAAAGATTGATTTAGGGTGGAGGACGGTGGAAGGAGATGGAACTACAAATGAGTTATGGTAGTGGTAGGATTTGGTTCGTGATAGCATCCAAATTTTGGTCTAAACTCATCCTCTGTTCCTTGTATTTGTCCCTTTGTTTTTCTCTCAAATTTCAATGATTTGTTTTTCTCTCAAATTTCAATGATTTGTTTTTGCTCTCAGATTAATAAGTAATATTCATCTCTGGTTGTTGATAATTTTCAATTTATGAGATACAATGTATACAATGTATACAATGATGATTGGGGTATGTTATATGTATTTTCATTGCATTTTGTTGTCTGAGAAAGAGAGAACACAATCTCTCGAGTGAGCGCATATAACCTATCGTTACAGCAACATTGATACAAAGATTTAAGTGAACGCATCCAACCTATTGTGACTTTATCCATCAACAGTGTACGTGTTGATACAACTATTATAGCGAATGAGTTCATAGTATTTCTTTGTATGAGCATGTACAACATATCGTGATTGTATGCGTTGATACAATTATATTTATTGAACACATACAATCTATTGTAACCGTGTCCATCAAATTGTATGTGTTGATACAATCACTAGAGCGAATGAATAAATGTGAAATTAGAGTGAATGAATGTAACCCCTAGAGCGAATGAATAAATGTGAAATTAGAGTGAATGAATGTAACCCCTTATACAGTAAAACCTCTATAAATTAATATATATGGGATCATAAAATATTATTATTTTATAGAGGTATTATTTAATCGATAAATTAATATTTATTAATTTAAAGAGTGTTTTGTGAAAACGTCATTCATGAACTTGAGGTCATGTTTAATGATCCTGACTACCACAAAAAAGTTGACGTCAATAACATTTTGGATTATCCGGATGAAAGTGCTACATGTTCAGAGGTCCATTACTTAGAAGAAATTGTGGATACCATAAGAAAAAATAATGTTGATGATGAAGTTGAAGATGATACAATACCGTTGCAACTAATTACGCTTAAGAAAACACTTATCACATCTAGAACTCTTCACAATTTGATGGTGCAGTTCGAAAAGCCAACACCAGAACTTTTTGATGCAATAAGAAAAGTTAGAGATGAGCTTCAACTAGATTCAAATTTTAACAAAAAAACACGATAGAATCATATTTCACTTGTCTTAGATATATTTGTACTTTTAAAGAATTATTAATTTATAATATTGATGAGACCATATATTTATATAGGGGATTATCTTATTATTTTATCGAAATTAGTGATTGTTTCCATTGATCCAAGTCGGAACCGGAAGAAAATATTATCTTAAAGAGATTATTAATTTAGTGAGGTTTTAATGTACTTTTATTTGTATCCTTGTAGCCCATGTATTCTTTGTAGTGTGATAGTTGGCTAATTTGTTGCGTTTGCTTTTTTTTTTAATAAATAATAAATTGTCACACATTTTAAGCTTCTCAATGAGAACTGTATTCATTGATACAATCTAAAGGTACATATGAATACAATAAATATAGTCGTCTGACACTCCAAACACATGCTACAAATGATAAATACCTAAACTATAGCTACAAATTGTTAACAAGTCCAAAACTGCAGTCATTTATGAAAGTTTCAAAATTTCTTTATGGAATTTTTACTTAAATAATATATTTTATATGATTAATTATCCCTTTTAATGTTACTTTATATTTATTATTATTTATGACATAACTTTAGCTTTAATAGCCATTTGATATTTGATTTCATCGGAGTATATATACTCTGGTGGAATTAAGGAAGAAAAACTCACTTCGGTAAAAATACTATTAAGTTACTCTTTAATAACATTACGTTATATACATACCCCAGTGGTATCAAGTATATATACACCCTAATGATATCGATTTTAGCTAAATTTATACTTGATACCACCAGAGTATATATATACTGATGGTATTAATGAAGAAAAACTCACATTTCAGTGAAAAACTATTAAATTACTTCTTGATACTATTAGAGTATATATATATACTCTGGTTGGTATCAAATAGTGATTCAATGAAAAAATTACTAATTTACTCCTTACCACTACTAATTTACTCTTTCATACCATTAAGATATATATATATATATATACCCTAATGGTATCAAGTATTGAATTCAAAATGTATTATAATTGTTGTTTATTTTTTTCTCTTATTAAACGATATCAAAAAGATATTATACCTGAATTTCAAATATTAAAAAATTATTCAAATTAGTTTGTGTTATTATATAAACTATAGTTGTAATACAATTTGAATTCAATATTATACATTGTTATAAATTTGATTGTTGTTATTCCAACAAATATAATACATTTTAACAATGTAAAATTAATTTAAATTGTACTGAAATATTAAAATTCACACATAATACTTAAAATATATTTGTATTAAAAATGTTTTAGTTATATATTCAACATGTGCATTAAAACATGCCTACAATATGTATTATATATTGAATTCAAATGTATTACAATTGTTTTTTTTTTCTCTTATTAACAGTGTTAAAATATATTATTGTATTAAAGATATTTTAGTTATATATTCACAATGTGCATTGAAAAATGCACTATGTATAATGTATTGAATTTAAAATGCATTACAAGTATAATTATAGTTATTTATTTTATTAATGATGTCCATATTTTTTTAAAAATAAAATATTAATCTTCAAAAAATCCTTAAACATTAAAATAATTAAAATTTAAAAAAGAAAAAAGAGAGAAAAATGACTGAAGAAAAGAGAAGAATGAAAGAGAGAGAACGATAGAAGAAGAAGAAGAGAGAGAGAGAGAGAATGACGGAAGAAAAGAGAAAAAAATGAGTGAAGAAAAGAGAAGAATGAAAGAAAGAAAATGATGGAAAAAAGAGAAGGAGAAAGAAATAAAGTTATAAAATACTATGGTATGGATGTCCACTACACCAAGAAGTTACTATGACTAATTATCTCCATTACTTCCCTTCATTACGAAGATAACCTCCACCTTTATGACAATTATTCTTGTAACATTTCACCTTCATAACCTCCTCCATTATATTCATGTTAATGTCATGTTTATGACTAACCTTTTGTATGCCTCTATGTTACACTATAAATAGAGGCATAAATGTTCATATTGTAGACACTTAAGATTTGGTGAACACCTGATGACTTGGAATAATAAGAAAAGCTCTCATCTCTTGTCTCCATATTTCTATTGTTTTCATCTTCTATATTTCTCGCCTTATTTTACTTTAGATTTACAACACGATATCAGCACGAGTCTCAAACCAACTGAGATAGATGAACATATAATCTTTCATCACATCAGGTACATAAACTATTACATTATTCTAATAAACAAATCATCTAGTTGAGTCAAGCTATTCACTCTTTTTATTACTTATTTGAACATTTTCGTCATCACTTTGAGAAGCAAAAAGCTAAACATTAAAACTATTCAAATTGTTTTCCTTTCTTAAATATGTCTTTTACAGTTCTTCTCTTGTTGAATTAATGAAAAAAAAAAGTTAGCACTTTGATAAGTCATTTAAATTAGGGATAGTAGTAATTTTAATAGTCCACTGAAGATTCTGAAAATTTGGCTGATGAGACTATTTTTTTCCCGCTTTTGAGTTTCTAGTATCATTTTATTAATGTTGGAATTGGTATTTAACATATTAAGGTGGGCATACTATACCATTGGTTGACGTATTATACCATTGGTTTTGTATTTCTGTTACTTTAATTATGATTTATTAGTACATAAAATTGGGTGACTTATTATATATTGGTTGAGGATAAGACGATGGATTCAAGTTTCATCGCACCAAGATGATAAGGTATTGGGTTTGAGTCCCATCAAATTGTGGCCTAAAACATCTTTACATGGGTAAGACATTGAGTTTGAGTCTCAATGCACTATTTGATGATATAATGATGATTGAGCAAATTGATATGCTCTTGATAAAAATCATGAAATTCATTCAATTGATTTGCTCCATTCTCTAATGTGAATGCGATAGCAGTGCATAATATGTTTGAAAGATGAAAAGTGATTGTATGTATGAATATGAGTGTGGTAAAATGTTAATGATCATCATTGTGGTAATTAAAAGGAAAAACAATATGAGTTCTTAAGATGGTCCTTCAAAATGTGAAGGTAATTTTTGCCATCAAAGTGGTATGAAAGGTTATTGGGGACATTGTTGTTGGTGCAATCCAATTTGAAAAGTTTTGAAAATCCTCCATCAAAATAAAGGAATACAAAGTGATAGTATATTTAGTACATTTGACATTTTAAAGTGATGTTAAGGTGGGTCACATAAATTTGATAATGTCAAAGCATGACAATGAGTTTCTATTTAAAACTTATGGAGCATGTACAAATGGTTATGGTCCATTTCTTGAAGAAAATGTGACTTGTATTCGTATGGATAAGGACATGTTCATGTATGGTTTGATAAATGTCACATCTCACCTCTACGGGAGGTTTGAGAGATTGAAAAGAAATATTTTGACATAAATGGTCATTTAGTCATGTACTTTGAGTACTACATAAATATTGTGGTATGTTGGAACATCAGAGCAGAGGCGGGCATAGAATCTATGAGTGTTTGGATTGAATCCTATTGAAGAACAAAAGAAAGAAATAATTATTTCCTATAAAGGTTGTGGTCATGACCAAAATAAATATTGTTGTGTGGCAACACAAATTTGTCATTAGTTGTCAAGAAATAGGTCTTGCATGTAATAATTTTAACCATGACAATAATAATGATTCTCTCCTTGAAGGAGATGGTCACCATAAAAATGGTGTTGTGAAATTTGTGGCAGTACACAAAATTCATTTAGAGTTTCGGAAGGACTAATTTGTTACTATCCAGAAAATAAAATAGTTCATAATATTGAGGTTGTAGTAAGTCTCAAAAGAAAATTTTTAAGTTTCAGAGGAATTGAAAAAATTTATTATATTGAGATTGTAAATTATTGAAATTGCGCAAGAAGTTCTTTCGGTTAAAACGATATGCGACTCGGAGGACATAAGACTTCTTGGTCAAGCCAAAAAGATTGTTGACTGGATGCTCCTACCCCACCATGCCTGACCCTTTATCTTAACTTAAGAAGAAAGAGGAGGTATGAAGCGTGGGACAGAATGCAAGAAGTGTATGATACAATAGATAAACCTTAACAGACTGGACCGAACCTCCCTACATCAAGAGCTTTTGGCTCTTCACAAGAGAGCACCAGGTCGTTATTAAATATCTTCAGATTACTACAATCAAGGCGGGTTATGAATATTTACATAAAAGGTTACTCACCTTTCTCTTGTTTATTGAATAAAAACATGGGCAATATGTAGGAATCACATGCAAAAGTAAACTAGAAGTTTACTAGAATAAATATCAGTTGGCATAACCGATTGGCCATTCCGGTTTAAATGTGATGCAAAAGAAATTGAGAATTTACGTGGCTATATGTTTGAAGAAATAAAAGATTCTTCAAGAATTCTTTTGTGTTGCTTGTTCTCATGATAAAATGATCTTTGTACCAGCTAAGGTTGGGATAGTATCCCCTCAAATTATTTGAAATATATAAAAAGGTGAATATGGGCTCATTCACCTGCCATGTGGACCGCTTACTATTATAATTTAATAGATGCATCTATGGTACGGTCACATGTGTGTTTGTTATCCACTTACAAATTGATTTTTGTAAGATTGTTTGCTCGAATTGTTAAATTAAGAGCATCGTTCCAAACTATAAAATTATGTTGATAATGTTGGTTGGTTAGCATAAATTGTATGCCTCCAATTATAACTAGACCATTGATTATGAGAACAAATATCTCAAATAAAATTTGGTATAAAATGAGTTTATTTAACATGTACGCATCAAGCTAACAAGGTTCTCCCATCATAATTGGTTCAGGGTCAGAAACCAAATAATTTCCATCTAAAAATTTGATGTGTGCACATATGATTTTATTGCTCCACCACACATAAAGATGGATCCCCAAATGAGGTTGGGGTAAATGTTAGATTTTCTAACATTAGGGAGAGATATGTTTACCAGCTGAAAATTATGTGTGGGGTGAATAATCTAGATCCTCCTTAAAAAAATGTGAACTTGAAGTTCAAAAGATAATTCATTTGCAAAATATTACAAATAATTTGTCAGATGTATTTGCTGACCCAATATTTTAATTAAGCTACAAATGCTCCAATAAATGGTCATTGAAGGACATAGTCTATGGTACGTCAGAAGCGTGATATACCAATCGGTTTCAAATGTAAAACTCCATGAGGAAGGACAGGAGCAAATTATCAAAATGATCATGATAACGAGGCAAGTGCTTTAAAAGAGCACCATGACATGACATTTCATAAAACCTTGGCAGAGGTTCAGGTAGCTGAAAATGATGAAAAATGAAAAGATCTTGACAAGTTATGTCGTATTGGAATCGATATCAAAATGACCGTCGACAGTATCTTTGATATGAAGTAGCACTCAATGCTATAAATGGTTACGAGGATCTTGAATTCAAATATGTCATATAATGTGGACAGTTAAATTATTGGCCAAATAAAATGCACTATTCAAGTATATTTTGTTTCACTTAGAACAGTGATGTTTTTGAACTTATAGTTTATAGATCAAAATATATGTTAATGGGGGTACAAATGAATCATTGTGCGAAAGTATAACCGTAAGATATAAAGTATGGTTTGTGCCTCGGGACATAAAGAATTTTCTCAAAAGTCCTTGTATTATTAAATGGAGATATATTCTCCGATGGTGGATACAATGAGACTTATTTCAGTTGGCAATAGATGAAATACTTGAATATGTATAATGAATGATTATCATGTCTAACTAGACGATGAAGGTTATATGAAAATTCTTGAAGGGTTTAAAAGGGCCTAAAACAATCCCATTGAGTACCCAATGGTTCTGAGATTGCTTAACACAGAGAAAGAATCTTTTCGACCTCATGAAAATGATTTAAAATGGCAGGTATTAGTGCACTTACAAATTTCTAGTTATGCAAATATTGGAAAATTATTTGATATACACAACGAAAGTTATGTGAAGGGATTGTCATATTATCATTCATGTTATAACAAGAAACTAATAAAGCAAATGACTCAACATATAAGATGTTGATTTTCTTTGAGAAGAAAAGATGAGCTTCAATAAAATTGAAATGATCAATCTCCGAGTCATAAATGATTTGATTATGTAGATGCAAAATATTTATTTGATTTGCATAAGCTCGATCGCAAATGGTCTATTTGCTTACATATGGAGGCACAACAATATCTTGACATTCAAAGAATCAAACATTAGTAACCACTTCTTCAAATCATGCAGAAATAATATTGATCTATGAAGTAAGTAGGGAGTGTGTTTTGTTGTAATCGTGATCTATCGTATTCAGAAAATATGTGATTTTCCTTTGGAAAAGGACATTCCAGCCACCATACACGAAAGTAATATATAGCTCAATTGAAGGGAGGATACAATCAAAGGAGATCGGACAAAACATATTTCACCAAAAATCTTTTTCACACGTGATCTTCAAATGGTGAGATAGATGTTCAAAGACCCATTCAAGTGATAATATTGTAAACTTATTCACTAAGAACATGCCAACAACAACATTTGAGAAGTTGTGATATAAGATTGGAATGCAACGTCTCCGAGATATCAAGTAAAATTTTTATCAAGGGTAGAAAAATACGCGTTGTACTCTTTTCTTTAACCATGATTTTATCTCAAGTGGGTTTTCCTGGTAA
Organism: Solanum verrucosum; assembly: GCF_900185275.1. NCBI lineage: Eukaryota > Viridiplantae > Streptophyta > Magnoliopsida > Solanales > Solanaceae > Solanum > Solanum verrucosum. The sequence goes on from NW_026020407.1 coordinate 2,259,777, forward strand.
GGTTTTTAACAAGGCAACATTCAAAGCATATTAAAAGATATGTGTACTCTTTTTCATTCATTAGGATTTTTTTCCACATGATTTTTTCCTAGTAAGGTTTTAACGAGACACTTTATCTATGGACATTCAAGGGGGAGTGTTATAAAATACTATGGTATGAATGTCCACTACACCAAGAAGTTACTATGGCTAATTATCTCCATTACTTCCCTCCATTATGAAGATAACCTCCACCTTTATGGTCATTATTCTTGTACCTTTTCACCTCCATAACCTCCTCCATTATATTCATCTTAATTTCATGTTTATGACTAACCTTTTGTATGCATCTATGTTACACTATAGATAGAGGCATAAAGGTTCATATTATAGACACTTGAAGATTTGGTGTAAACTTGAAGACTTGGAATAATAAGAAAAGTTTTCATCTCTTGTCTCCCTATTTCTATTGTTTTCATCTTCTATATTTCTTTTCTTATTTTACTTTAGTTTTACAACAATAAAGAGAATGATCTATTTGTGGTAAAAAAAAAGTAAGACTGATCTGTGCAAAAGTAAAAGATATGTCATAATTTGTAAATAAAGTTATATAATATATTATTTATGTAAATTACCCTTTATTTATTTCTCAACCTTGTCTTTTCAACATTTCATTACCTTTGCTTTCGTTTCGGCAAACTTGATCATGGTATCTCATGGTCAAGACCTTCAACAAAGACACCGCATTAAAGAGGTGGAGGAAGAGGATACGCCAATGTTGGGGAAAGGAAAAATCTCCATTAGTAAGTCCTTTTCTAGGAGTAAGGAGATGGTCGAGATCCTAGTCTGAAAAGGAGAGTGTTTGACATAAATACTAAGGAGTTATACTTCTCATCGAACTATAACTCCTATAAAAAAAAACCATAAAATAGTTCGATGACCAAAACAAGCCAGTGAGTGGGTTCACTTCTTTAATACGATAGACCATCTACCCACTATCCAAGTGAATTGTAGATGGGAAGGTGTAGATGTACATGTTTAATACATCCCAGGGTGAGGTCGAGTTACCATTAGTTGTGATTAAAAGTGTTTACGGTTTGGATAAAAACCTATCGAAATCAAAAATTGAACCAAATCGATTATATAATCCGATTTTATTTTGGATTTGGTTTGGTTTAGAATTTTTAAAAATCATAAGTATTTGGTTTGGATTTTATTCGAAAAAATCAAAGAAAATAACCGAACAGAACCCAACCGATAAATTATATACATATATTTTATTATTATACATGCATTATATATTATTTTTACAAACAATTTTAAAGATCTTATATACATTTTCATCAAATTTTATTTTTAATCTATTTATGAAAACAAAAATACCCAAGATTGGTAAAATTCTTGGTGGGACTAGAAATGTCAGTCTCTCTTCCTTCTTAGCCAAAATGGTGAATTTTGAAGCTTTATTCATAGTAAATTTTGTGATTGAAATTTCTATAATGTCACCCGTTCAAACTATTTTTCGTTCTGAATGGATTGTTGTCACTTTTTTCCCGTTTTGAATGAAACATTCTTCTTATTTTTGTGTATGATTAATAACTGAACCAAACCAAATTGAAATTGATAACAACCAAACCGATAAATGTATATTATAATTGGTTTGGTTTTGAGAATTTAAAAATCAATTAAGTTGGTATGATTTTGACTTTGACCAATAACTGATTAAATTCAACCCGTGAACATCCCTAGTTATAATAAATTTTATATTATGTATGTACATGTATCCCTTCACCATTGAATTCAAACTTTTGATTTCCTTAGTAATCTAACAATTGCTTGGCTCAAGTGGGTCTCTAGGTGTGAAGGCTTTTGCATGCCTACAATATCTTATTGCCTAGGCTGAAAGTCCATTACCCTTGAGAATTCTTTTCTCTTATACTCCCTCATGCTCTGTTATCTATGTGTAAGGGAGGGGGTGCCAAAACACCCAGTGAACTCAGTTGAAACTTCATATATATATATATATATATATATATATATATATAAATCAGACACAGTAACAAGTAAGCGTGTGGTGCTAGTACTGGTGAAAGGACAAGTTTTCAACTTCCATGTTGTGGGTTTGATTCTAGTATTCCACATATAAATTTCATGCTGCATTTTACGTATATAAATAATATGCGTAAAAATCACACACCCATCTAAAGTTGTCAAAAAAGGTTGACCCAAGCCTAGCGGGCCAAGGGATTTGAAGGGCTTGGGTCGGCCGGTCCTTCATTTGAAAGGGCCTGAAAATACTCAACCCAACCCAATCCTAGAAGGGGCGAGGGCTAAGGCGGACTAGCCCTTTTTTTTCTTTCCAAACTTAAAATTCTATAACATCAAGAAAATGAGAAAAAATTTCAAATCAAATATGACAAACACTGGTATTGTTTCGATAACATTAGCAAAAACTCTAATATAATTAGCATCTATCTAGGATACTAGATACGTGAGATACATGTATCTAGTGTGATTCATCCCAGATATGTGAGCGAGATAAGAGAGTGACAAGCAAGATGGGTGGGGGTGAGGGCGTAGGATTTGTCTATGTATCCTAGATACATGTGAATCCACTTGAATATATTGTATCTAGAACAAATTAACCTAATTTTGAGTCCATTATCTCAAGATACATGTATCAGAACGTACCAAAATTTGATAAGATTCATAATATTACAACATAGCATGTATTTAAGTAATTATCTCATATACTAGTGATATTGTTATAAGTTACCCTTAAATAAATAAATTTGGCCCATGAGGCCGATCCCGGCTCGACCCTAATCAAGCCTCAAGAGCCAAGGGCTTATATGGGTGGAGCTTATAAGCCCTAGTTTTAAGGGAAAACTACCTATATACACACATTTTTTCCCCATAATTCTCATTATTCCCTACCATTTTTAAAATTTACCAAAGTCCCTTATTTTGAGCGCAACAACCAAAATTCCGGATACATAACTCCCACTCCTCAAACCCATGCTTATCACTTCCTGATTTCACTCTACAAATCTCTCCCATTTTTTATTCCCGTGATCTTTTCAGTTTAGTGATCCATTACGTATGAAATTCGAAATTAGTCTCTTTCATGTCAAAACGATTTCAACATGAAATAGGTATCCTTTTCATCTTCTCCAACTGTTTGTTCATCCTTTGTTTTTCAATTTTTTTCTTCTTCAAATTGCTGATACAAATGGAAGATGCACCATCTTTTAGTCTTTGTTTTACACAATTAAACGAACCTAACATTGGCCGTGTTTTTTTAATTATGAAGATATTGATTTAGCTGAATATTGATCCAATGTAGGCCGTGTTCTTAATTCTGACAATGAAGATTTTGAAATCGACTGTCGAAAAATGCTCAAAAAAGAGAGAACAAGATCGAATTGTTGGTGTCTCCGGTAAGGGCTTTGGATCAAGATTCATAGGTGAGTTATGTCGATTCAATAATGGTGGCATTGGTTCAGAACTTGAATACCCATACACGATCTCTCAAAAAAAAATTAAAACATATAATATACACACATAAGATACATTGCAGGCTACTAATTTAATTGTTGGTCATTGTTTGTACCATGTTTAAGTGTTGGGCAATGTTTGTATCGTGTTTAACTGTTGGACAAATTTTGTATCAAGTTTAACTGTTGGAATTTTTTGTATAATGGGTTACTGTTAGTTATTTTTTGTATCATGTGTTACTGTTTGTTATTTTGTATCATTTTTAACAGTTTGTCATTTTTGTATCATGTTTAACAGTTTGTCATTTTTTGTTCAATAAAGTCTTTGAAATATGCGATCAAACAATTCCAACTCACTCTTTGAGGTTTGGTTCTACATACAACATGTACCTTGTGTATTTGATTCAGATGATGAAAACTGTTATGAAGATCGATCGAAACAACGAAATGACCTATTAATCATGAAGAATTTGAGAGCGGAGAAGTCGAGGAAGGACACATGCTCGAGTTCTAAATCTACCGTTGAAAAAAATATCCACAAAAAGGGGAAAAAGTTGGATATACCATTACACGATCATCACTATCAAATATACAAATTTTCAATGTATCTCGCTTATTTTGATTCTTAAATTAACCTTTGTTAGTCACATCACTGATCTGATACTTCACAACTACATTAGCCTTTATTTTATGCAATGTATCATATTCATATTTAAGGTGTTGATACATAACCCTAATGTTGTTGAATCTTCGATTAGTTTTATCATGTTCAATATAAATGTTGTTGATACATAAACACTACCTAATGTCTCATTTACATATATCAAGTTCTTTAATGTATCATCAATCTTATTCAAATTGAAAATGCTATATATACAGTAACAAGTCAGTTGTGTGTTATGTATCTGCACTTTTTGATATTTGTTCAGTCTTATCCAACTTAGAATGCGATGTATATGTACATATTATCCAATAATAATCTTGATACATAAATCATAATGTTCTATAGGTGGAGCATTGTATATCAGATCCAACAATAGGTATATGATACATATCCATTCTTTCACAAACTAAAACTACATGTAAATGATACTTAATAACTACCACACAGTAATCTATCGATCTAAAATCAAACATTTTACGCGCAAATACTTAGGAATTTACTAAATATTTTAGGAATAGTAATGTATCATGAGTAATATATTCTTCTTTTCCAAAACGTCCACAAGGTATCTCGTCTAGTTGAAATCTACCAAAATTACATATTTTTTGCTTAAGACAAACAATGTATCTTCTTCCAGCATCATAAACTGAAAAAATAAACTCAGATGGCATGGAACAATCTGCAAACATTAAGAAATTCAGTGATACATTATATGAAATATATATATATTTATTTTCAAAGCAATACCTATATAACAACAAACTAACACATAACGACACAATTTTGTAACCATCTTATAAAATGTACTAGAAACATTACAATAACTAATGATATAACCATTCACAAAATCCAAGATTGATATATATATATATATATATATATATATATATATATATATTAATGTATCATCCATATTTTTTCTTGATCAAAATAAATAATTTACATATCTTGATTGTTACACTATTTATATGTACAATATACACAATAATAGTCTGATACATTTATACAAATTTGTGATACACACACTCAATATTCAAAACGTATCTGATCTATCTCAATTGGTAATTCATTTATTGTTTGTATCATATGCAATATATTATGATGATATATTTTTATTCAAATCACATCCAGATACAAAATAATGACCACATCATAATCCATAGATACAAATGACAATACACGTTCATGACTTACATATTCACATCAAAACGACAAAACAAAACTTCTTCTTCAATCTTTTGCAACAAAGTTTTAACTTGTCCCCTCAATAAAGCATCGCCAGATCAAGGAGTAACCAAGTATTTGGCTTGACCGGTAATCCTTTTCTTAGATATTTCTAAAGAGGGAGTCTCTATAAATTTCCCATAGCAAGACCAACAATGGGGAAATCATTCGTTATATCAATCAATGTTGATTGTTTCCCAGTTCAGATTCTTGATTTCGCCACTGTTTTCTTCTCAGATTCTTCAATTTTCTTTGAACAAGAAATGAAATAACTTTTCAGAAATCAAATTAAATTTCAATAAACGAAAGATGATAAAGGGGAATAGAAACTTACTAGTTGACAGAAGGATCTTGTTAGCAATGTTAGTAGCAACCAAGGCTTGTGATCTTGTCACCCTTTTTGTTGAGCAACAACACAAACAAGGGTCGTTTCCTCATGTGGAAATTTCACGATTTCGAATTGACAGAGAAGATGAAAAATTGAATTTCAATTTTGTGAAGTTGTTACAGATTGGAATGGATTGATAACAATCAGTTCTGCGTGATTTGTGGGAAAGAAAATCAATTTGACGTTAATATTTCATATTAAGCACAATAGACAAGTTTTATATTGTATCACAATTAATGTATCCGGATGAAATTTATGTATCCGGATGACTGATAATTTAAGAATTTTTTTGTAAAATAAAAAAAAGTAGGGATAAGATGTAATTTTAGGTCTTACACTATGAGATTTATGTAAGTTATACTAGTTTTAAATGAGCTTGAAAAATCCTATCTCAACCCTACCCCATTTTGACGGCTCTACACCCATCTGGTAATAGTATCAAGTTCTAAAAGTTCTAAACTTTAATTTTTCGAACATCTTTTTTGTTGTAATTTTTTACCGATTTTCTTTTTCTTTCCTTTTTTATTTTAAGCATAAAATAATACTTCCTTTATTTGAATTTATGTGACACATTTTCTTTTTAGTCTATTTCTAAAAAAATGTTATCTTCTTATTATTAAAAATAACTTAGCTTTAAATTATTATATTTACCTTAATGAAATAATTTATAGTCAAACAAATATTTAATATTTATTTTAGATGATAAATTTGAAAGGTTGTAATTAGGATGAGGGAGTGATATTTTTCTTCTTTCAACTAATTCTTTATAGCTCCTCCCTTTCGTCCAAATTTCGTTTCTCTTACTCTTTGTTCTATTATCTAAATCATTTGAATGCATATGAAAGTTGTAATTTGGATTGTGATAATTTAAATCTTTTTGAAAGTTTTAATTTATAAAAAAAAGAAGAGAAAATGGCCAAAAGGCCCCTCAATCTATGTTTCGATTTCTAACTACACACTTCAATTTCACAAAGGTCCTATCACCCCCTGAAGTGTTTCAAACTGAAATTATTATCACCCTAAATGCATAGCTGGCAAAGTGAGTGTATCTCACTCTCTTTGAGAGAGTGAACTCCAAAAATAAATATTAAAATTTTATTATTGATATTTTCTTTTAAAAAAATATGTATTTTTAATTATTATTGTTGTTGTAACAAAAGTCACCATCTCTAAACAATTACTATCATCACCATCTTCACCAAATTCACCATTCTTGATTCAAGAAAAAAATTTAAACTCTGTTAAACAAATTTGTAAAATCAGTCTAATAAACTATTGATAAATTGATATGAGAATACATTTATATCACCCCAAAAGGCTTTGAATCTAATTTGAAAAAAAAATTGATCTGAATTTAAATCAAATTCATTTGAACACCCAAAAAAAAATATTTTCTTACTAATAAACCCTTTAATTATCAATCTCAAATTTCAATCAATCAACTACATCTAGACATATTCTCAATCTTATTAATTGTTCAATCGCCGGTGAATCAATCTTTTTCTCTTCAAAATTGTCACCGGCATCGACATGACAATGATGTGGAACACATCGCCGACTCACTTTCTCTATTCATCCCCTCACTTTTTTTACTTTGTTTTTCAGATCTTCCGACGGGAATAACTTTTTAACAAGTCTCACCATCATTATTTGCCCCTCTTCCTCACAAGTGCAACTCCAAGATAATTGGATTTTACAATAATTGTGAAAATGGGTATAGTGAAGATATAGGAAGAAAGAATAAAGAATTATAAAAAAGTTGGAAAAAAATAAAATTTAATGAAATTTCTAGGTGTCAAGTGCGTGATATTCACATGTCTAACATAGATGTGGTTGTGACCTTTTAGGGATATAATAAATTCAGTAGTAAATACTTTAGGGGGGTGATAGGACCCCCGTGAAATTGAAGTGTGTAGTTGAAAATTCGAATATAGATTGAGGGGGTTTTGACCATTTTCTCTTTAAAAAAATTGCATGTTGCAATAAGCGATAACATGAAAATCATATCGAAATCACATTTGATTTTTGTTTGGCCCTTTTAGATTGTCAGTTGATATGAGCGAATACTTCGTCTCTATTACTAAAATTATGTATGTGAAATTCTCCGACCTCTTTATATTTAGTTTGTTACATAGAACGTGAAATATTTATAAATATAAACAAGTATGTCATCATTGAGTGTTTTTAGAATAAGAAAACTATTGGAGTGCAATTATAAATAAATGGTATATTTATTTATTTATTTATTTATTTAATGTAAATTTTAATACTATTGGAAAAAAATATTCTTTGGGTAAGTTATCATAAATTTTTTTGGTGGATTCATTTATTGTCATAAACATAAAGGATGAATAAGCGAACAAATGCATCCCAAGTTTCTACTTACAAGGTCAAAATAGGTTAATATTTGATCGATTTGATGAACATAACGATATGGCACTCACAACCTCCAAATTCTAGATCCACCTCTGGACAGGGTGTTCACATAGACCATTTAGAGAAAATGGATCCTCATATCCAGTATCGATGATGATAATGAGTTGGGATGGTATGAGAAGTTTGTTATTTTTCTGACCAAGGAGTTGTATCATCTAGACTAGCTATTGTTTCTAGAAGAATGGAATAACGACCATAATTATGTTTCTCTCTTTTTCTTTAATAAACTTAGCTTATAGATTCCTTTGAACAACAACGCTTCCCCCTTTCCTTCACCACCAGCTGGAGCACAGTCTTCGTCGGAGAGCACTTTTAGTCTACGCTGGTGAATGGAAGCCCCCCTATCAAGCAAGAAGGAAGCGGCTCTTCCCACGGCGGAGTCACCATTGACTCCATCGTAGTGACTTTTAATGGGGTTGATGTCACCACTACATTAAAAAGATCTTGAGCATTTCTACCAAAGCTTCAAGGTCCTGGAAGGCCAATTTTGTTGAACGAGAGTAGAAGGCCAAGAACCATGGTAACACTTTGATTTATTAAATTGAGCCAATTGAATCATTGTTGCGAAACTACGTAATTCATTTTTTGCATATTCGGAAGTCTAACATGGAAAAAGCAACAATCTTAGCCTTTTGTTGTAATGTCCCATTTCTTGTGAAATTGCTTTTATTTGTGAAATGATATTTTTTTCCTTTCCCTTAGTGTTTTCATGCTTAGCTTGTGTTATGAAAATGGTTAGCGTGGTCTCCGATGTGATCGGGATTGATTTTGGTGATCTTGCCCCTTTTGAGTTGAATTATATTGGCATAATTGACTTTGGTCAAAATTTTGAGTTTCAAGTATCGATTTGAGATTCCGTAAGTTTCATTGGGTCCAAAATGTCGAGTTTGAGATAGTAAGATGGTTACTCAAGTTTCTGAGGCCTTCGGTTGAGTCTTGGGTGTTTAGGCAAGAAGTACAATTTTAAGCCTTACGAGAGATCCGGAAGGGCATTTTCATCATTTGACCTTTTTTAGAAATTCGATGATTTCATTGAGTCCAGAATGTCGAATTTAGTGAGGTGGCATGTTCAATTTATTTTTATCGAACCCCGAACAATTCCCTAGGGTCCATTCAGGGACTTTTTCCCTTGAGTTGAGCCGTTGGTTTTCTGGTTTCTAGTGCGGGTCATTTTGACATGCATGATCGTTCTCAGTAGGCTCGCAATCGTGATGTGTCTACTCTGTGGCCTTCGCGATCGTGGTCATCAGGCTCGCGTTCGCGATGAGCCCCTCCCTTAGCCTCCGCGATCGCGGACAGGGGTCTCGCAATCGCAATGTGAAGCACTATGTCCTTCGTGATCGCAAGAGTTAGTGGCTCACGATCGCGGTGACCAATTTTTACCTGAACAAAACCTAAATTTGGGATTCTTCCCATTTTCCTCATTTCCACCATTTACAATCCTTTGGAGCTTTGGGGAGGCGATTATTGTGAGCATTTTTGTGAAAACTCATGTAGGTAAGCTTTCCTTACCAATTATTTGTTGGTTCCTTGAATTTTTATCTTCCGAAAACATCTTTAATCATAATTTCAATGTGGGTTTTGGAATTTTTCCCTCTAAATTGGAAAAATTGTATTTTCATGAATTGAAGTTCGTTTCTTGATTGATTTTAATGTGGTTTTCAACTACGAGTTTCTCCTTCATTGTAGATTGTGTTTTTAAATAAAAATCTGATTTTAGCCTTTCAATTTTCGAAGAGATTTTTAGATTATTTTACCCCATTCTAGTCCTATCAATATGGGTATTGTTGGGCTCATTTTGATGAACTTTTTCTATTCTTGATAGTAATGGATCGTTTCAGTGATCATTTGGTTGATGGAGTGCTACGATAGAGTTGTTCGGGTGAAGTTTCGGCCTTTGAGGTAGATTTGACTATCCCTCTTTTAGACTAGGATAAGTAACTAATCTTTCTTGGGAAGTCAACTGTGAAATAAATTGTAATATAAGTTTTAGAGGTTGGTAAGTGTTGACCTCCTTCTTTAGTTTGTATGATGCCTATTTGTAATGTTTAGCCTATATGGAGGCTCGTGTGATACCTGAATGATTGTTGTTGAAAACCTGTGATATTTGAGAAATTATCCGAGTGAGGGTTGTGTGGTCTAATCTTTATATGTGGCATTGAAGTGCCAGAGTTAGGGGTTTGAATTGATATTTGATCATCTTAAACGAAATAAATATTTTCGAAATGGTAAAGGTTGATTTCAAATGGATTCTTCTACTATCCCTATCATTTGAGGACATATTCATGACTTATTGAGATTGGTGACTATAGGCTATTTAAATCCTTGATTTAATTGATTATGCCTTGTGTTTTATGTGTTGTGATGCATTTATCCTCATTCAACATATCATGATTCACGGGCATATGCGAAAGTGGAGAAATATTATTATTGAGAAAAGAAAAATGAGACACCTTAGATTTATTCCTTGACCACGAGCTAGGTGTTAAGTTGATGAGATATTGAGATTGGTATATGGATTGCGAGTCCCCATGGGTCCTTTTGTGGAAGCTAAAGCTCGACGAAGTGTATACGATAGGTTGTGCGGTAGCCTTGATTCCACCATATCATTTCATCATCTCATTGCATTGTATTGACCAGTTTGCTTGCATTGTGTAACTTGCTTATCTGTTGTTTAGAGTATTATTTGTATCCTTATGTGTTTACTTTATTCACACCGTTAATATATAAATTGATGGCCCCAATGTCAGAATGATACTTTTCTATATGCAGGTGGAAGTGTTTCATAGTTTATTTCTTGAGTTTGATTAGTTGCTTATGCTAATTTGGTCTAACCAACAGAGTACATATGGATTGTACTCACCCCTACTTCTGTTATCTTTTTTATGCAGATCCTAGTTAGGGTGATCTTCATAGCGGTTGATCGATCTAGTGTCTTCTTCTCATTCAGAGTTGTGGTGATATCTTATTTTCTGAATCACCATTACTCTCCATCTATCATTTACAGTATTTAATTTCTTTTTGAAGACTTGAGATGTACTCCAAATTCTAGAAACGTATTAGATGCTTTTTATGCTTATGATACCAGGTTTTGGGAATTTCTTTGTTGGTTTTACTTCTCGTCGGTTGTGACCTGAATTCCATTTGGAAGCTCATATGTGTTATTTCATTTGGCTTACACACAAAATTTTGGAGTTCTCTGAGTGTGTGTCATCATGACCTCGACTTTTGGGTCATTACATATGTAAGCTCGTGATAAGTGTTAATGCTCCCAGATGTTTTGATGATCTCCCCACAAGTACAGGGACCCGATCCTCTGCAGAGTATGTTCATCCAGGGTTATATGTTGTACAGCTGTAAAGCTGTCTGCGTCAAAAGGTTGGTAAGACGCCAGTGTCCTGAACCAATCAGAACATACGAGGTTGTGTGTACGCTGGACAATAGCTCTTCATGGTTGATATATTCAACTCACAAACAACTAAATCATTCATTCAAAAAGTGAGATATTCAAGCTTCAAAACAGCAGGGACTTGATAGAGTGGATTATTGCTTTCTGTACCAGCTATTACTTTGAGTGTTTGTAATCGTGCTTATATTGTAGGAATCGTTTCGTTAGTGATAGAAACGTTTCAAGCTTGTGTGAATCATTGTAAGAACTTAGTTATGAGTAACTTAGTGTCTTACATCAAAGTCTATATTAATCAGTTAGGATTAGTATAGTGGGCAGTGTTATATCTGCTTAGGCTCGGTTAAGTAATAGGTGATATTACTTATTGTGGAGATTATCAGGTTAATCTCAAGTTGTAGACTGCATTTTTACTTTTTCTTGTGAAGATTAGTGAAAGCAGTTTGAAAATCCCTATGAGACAAGTCATGGTTTTACTCCCTTGAGCAAGGAGGTTTCCACGTAAAGTTGTATGTATCTGCTTTTGTCATTAAAAATTGTGTTGAGGACCTAGTCCTATCAGAGCTAAGTGGACACATACATTCCAATAAGTGGTATCAGAGCTTGACTTTCAGTTTGGGTAACACCAAGAAAAGAAAAGATCCTGAAGGAATGACTGCTCCACCCAATATAGAGGAAGAGCAGTCTTCTACCAGACCACCCTATTTCAATGGACACTACTACGGGTGGTGGAAGAATCGTATGCATGATTACATCAATGCTGAAGACACCGAGCTGTGGAACGTGATTTTCAATGGACCATACATTGCCACAAAGGAAGTGAAATACGGAGAGCTCACTACAACAATTGTTAAAACTAGAAAGGAGTACAATGAGATGGACAGGAAGAAGATAGAGAAAAACTATAGAGCAAAGAAGATTATATTGTGTGGAATCGGGTCAGATGAGTACAATCGAATCTCTGTTTGTGAGACAGCCAATGAGATATGGGACTGTCTTCAAATAGCCCATAAGGGAACAACACAAGTAAAGGAGTCTAAGGTCGATATGCTTACGACTCAGTATGAAAACTTCTGTATGAAGAAAGGTGAAACCATCTTTGAGATGAACTCAAGATTCACCTCTATAACCAACGAACTGAGATGCCTTGGTGAACTTATTCCCTTGAGCAAACAAGTTTGGAAGTTTCTCAAAGTGCATCTCAAGTCATAGGAAAGCAAAGTGAATGCTATAACTGAAGCAAAGGATCTAAAGACGCTTGCCATGGATGAACTGATTGGAAATCTCCAAACTTATGAGTTGAACAAGCAATAGGGGACAAACATGAAGGAGGAAAAGAAGGAGAAATCAGTTGCCTTGAAAACATCCCAAAACGATGTGACTAATGAGGAGGATGAGATGGCATACGTCACTAGAAGGTTTCAAAAGATTATCAAGAATCATGGAGGTTTTCATAAGAAAGCTTCGACCAGTAGAGCAGCTAATGCAAATGATCTTTGTCATAAATGTGGAAAACCTGGTCATTTTATGAGGGACTGCCCTAACCAGAAGCAGGAAACTCAGGACTTCAGACCTCGCAGAAGGGACCAGGTCCTAGACCATGCTAAGAGAAAAGCTCATGCTGATCAACTAGAGAAGAAAACTTTGGTTGTATGGGAAAATGCTTCTAGCGAGTCCGAGGAAGAGATAGATAGTCCAGAAGATGTCTCAATGATAGTTGTGGAAGATGATGAAACTGTCTACAACTCCATTTTCTCACTAATGGCAAAATCTGACGATGAAGAGGATCTGAATGAGGTAACCCTTTTTTATCTCAAGGATGATCTAGATACTCTTTCCATTAATAGATTGAGAAAACATGCTGCTCTATTAACTGACTCAGTTGATTAACTAACTTCTGAAAATTTGGCGATGAGTGAAATGTTGAGGTTGTGCGAGGATGAAAACTCAGCTCTCAACTCTCAAATATCTGAAATGAGTGTTAGTATAGGTATCCTTGAGACCTGTAGTCTAGAACCCAATGAGGAACCTGGTACCTCTAAGGATGCGAAGTGTAAACTCAGTAACCTTGAGGTTGAACTAGAAGAGATACTTAAGACCTCTGAGTCTAAGTTAGTTGCCTCCATGGAAAGGAACTCTCAACTAATGAAGGATCTGTGTAAGATCAAGGAAGAGTTGAACCACTCCCTCAAATGGACTGACTCGTCTAAGATACTCTCTAACTTAGAGAATTAGAAGTTCAACGGTAGAAAAGGACTAGGTTGTAGACAAATAGAGCCTCCCTACAATCCTCATAGTAAGTATGTGTCTGCCTCTGACAATCTTTTGTGTACCCACTGTGGAAAAAATGGTCATCTCAAAGAAAAATGTGAGATTTTGAGGGGAATAAAAGAAAGGCAAGAGAAGTTTCTTAAATCAAGAAAAGTCTCTGAGAAAAAGAAAAGGGTACCTGGTCCCAGTCACCTTTTTAGCAAGAATACTTTACCCCCGTGGACAGAAAGGTTTCTCATTAAGCCTTTTGACAGTTTTTGGGAACTCCATTTGAAGAGGGTTCCTAAGTCTAATAAGTGATTCTTGTGTAGAAGAGAGGAAGCAGCCAGTGTTGGTATATGGACAGTGGATGCTCAAGGCATATGACTGGAGACACTCTAAACTTCCTCTCTTTGGAAGCACACCAAGGTGGTGGTGTGTCATTTGGTGGTGGTAAAAAGGGTTCTATTCTTGGTATTGGCAGGATAGGAAGATTAGTTGATCATTCTATTAACAATGTACACTATGTGGATGGTTTGAAATACAATCTCTTGAGTGTATCTCAAATCTGTGACAAGGAAAATGAAGTCAAGTTCATGTCTGATAAATGTCTGATTACAGACTGTGCAACTAAAGGAGTTGTTATATCTGCCAAAAGAGTCAAAAATATGTATGTTGCGGATCTTGAATCTATTGAAGGGGACAGTCTTTTATGCCTGAGCTCTCAAACTGATGATGCAAATCTATGGCACCGATGATTAGGTCATGTAAGTACTTCTTTGTTGAACAAACTTGTTGCAGGGGACCTGGTCCGTGGATTGCCAAAGTCGAAGTTTTCAAATGATAAAGTTTGTGATGCTTGTGCAAAAGGGAAACAAACAAGATCATCCTTCAAAGCCAAGAAAGGTGTGAGCACAACTAGACCTCTAGAGCTTCTTCACATGGACCTATGTGGACCAGTCAGAATTCAAAGCAGAGGAGGTAAGAAGTATATTCTTGTAGTTGTTAATGACTTCTCCAGGTTCACATGGAACATGTTTCTGTGGACTAAGGATGAGACGGCCGGACTTCTGATCACTTTTGCCAAAGCTATTCAACTGAAGGTAAACTGCAAGATTGCTAGCATTAGATCTTACCATGGCACAGAGTTTGAAAACTCTCAAATTGAAGGCTTTTGTGCTGAAAATGAAATCAATCACAATTTCTCAGCACCAAGAACTCCTCAGCAAAACAGAGTTGTTGAAAGGAAGAACAGAACACTAGTGGATATTGCTAGAACTATGTTGATTGATTCAGGGGTTGCAATGAATTTTTAGGCATAGGCAGTTAACACAGCATGCTATGTCACAAATAGATGTCTCATCAGGTCTGTGATCAATAAAACACCTTATGAATTGATGAATGACAGAATCTTCAATTGCTCATCTTAAGCCTTTTGGGTGTAAATGCTTTGTACTGAATAATGGAAAGGATGACCTTGATGAAGGGGTGTTTGTTGGGTACTCCTCTACCAGCAAAGCCTACAAGGTTTTTAACAAAAGAACTCTATGTGTTGAAAAGATCATGCATGTGATATTTGATGAATATGAGGAAAATGAAGAGCACAGAGAAGACCATGAGCTGGAGGAGTTGATCAATAGAAAACAGGATGATCAGGATGCAAAGAAAAAGGGTGTAGAACACATAGAAGAGCCTGGTCCCTCCGGTTTAGCTTAGGAGGTATTATCTCAAAATCCAAAAGATGATGAAGGTTAATCTGATATTGATGTAGAAGAAGAGATCACCATAAAGTCCGAATGGAAATATCAATCCTCACATCCATTGGACAATCTTATCTCTCCACTTGACTCTCGAATACAAACTAGATCCAGAACAAGAAATCTAGTTACATATTCAGCCTTCATATCATCCATTGAGCCTAAGAATATCAAAGAGACCTTATAGGATACAAATTGGGTAGCATCAATGCAGGAAGAGCTTCATCAATTTGAAAGAAGCAATGTGTGGCACCTGGACCCCAAACCACTTAACAAAACCATTATTGGGACAAGATAGGTTTTCAGAAACAAACTTGATGAGCATGGGACCATCACAAGAAACAAATCAAAACTTTTGGTGCAGGGGTACAACCAAGAGGAGGGAATTGACTATGATGAAGCCTTTGCACCTGTAGCCAGAATGGAAGCTATTAGAATCCTGATAGCCTTTGATGCCCACATGGAATTCAAGTTGTTTCAAATGGATGTCAAGAGTGCTTTCTTGAATGGAAACTTGAAGGAAGAGGTGTATGCGAAACAACCTCCTGGCTTTGAAGATACATAACTGTCAAATCATGTGCTAGAGCTGAATAAAGCATTGTATAGTCTAAAACAAGCTACTAGAACTTGGTATGAGCGTTTGTCGAAGTTTATGCTTGCAAATGGGTTCAAAAGAGGTAAAATTAATAATACCGTGTTCCTAAAATCCAGAGGTAAGGAATTGTTGATTATGCAGGTTTATGTAGATGACATCATCTTTGCAGCTACGTCAGATTCATTAAGCAAAGAGTTTGCTGCCTTGATGAGTAGTGACTTTTAAATGAGCATGATGGGGGAGCTTACTTTCTTTCTAGGACTACAGATCAGACAATCTCCTTAAGGCACATCCATCTTTCAGGAGAAATATATAAAAGAACTGCTTAAAAGGTTCAATCTGATTGAAGCACAAGTCATTGATACTCATATGTGTACAGGTGTGAAGCTTGATCTGGATGGAGATGGAATTGATATCAATCAGACTATGTACAGGGGAATCATTGGGTCACTTTTGTATCTCACTGCTAGCAGACCTGACATAGTCTTTAGTGTTGGGATGTGTGCAAGGTTTCAAGCAGCACTAAAGGAATCACACTTGAAGGCTGCCAAGTGAGTTTTGAGATACTTGAAGGGCACACTGGACCTGGTCCTCTTCTATCCCACTGGTGACTCTTTTGATCTTATTGGTTATGCTGATGATGATTATGCAGGTTTTCTTATTGATCGAAAGAGCACATCAGGCATGGCACACTTCCTAGGATAATCACTGATTTCATGGGGGACCAAGAAGCAAAATTTTGTGGTTTTGTCTATAGCAGAAGTAGAATATGTGGCTGTTGCATCTTGTTATGCATAGCTACTATGGATCAAGCAGCAACTAGAAGACTTTAGTGTTCTCACAGACACTATTCCTCTTATTTGTGATAACACCAGTGCAATGAACATGGCCAAGAATCTTGTTCAGCATAAGAGAACAAAGCACATAGATGTATCACTTTCTGAGAGACGATGTTGAAAAGAAAAATGTGGTGATGAAATTCTATAAGACAGAAGACCAATTGGCTGATATCTTTACAAAACCTTTGAGTAAAGATTGTTTCATCAAGAACAGGTTAAGGCTGGGGATGCACACGATCACCTGATTCCAAGACAAGTTTGTACAAAATCTTCCATTTTGATTATGTTAAGGAGGGGAGGTATCTATACTTGTTGCTCTGCTTATTGTTTGAGAATTCACCTCTGATACCTTAAATGCAGGTATACACTCATGGCATGACGGCTAAAGGGAATATCTAATCATACATGCAAGGTTGCATACTAAAATAGGACCTGGTCCTCACAAGGTTAGTATCACTTATGCTACACTGTTCGTCTGTCAACTGTCACTGCCATGTGTCTCTCGCCCATTCATCACGTCAGTTTCAGACGTATTTTCACTTTAAAACCAAGTGTTGCTAATGTTCAGGGACCCGATGCCCTTTTGGCTTTAAATATTACTTCCCTTGGTGAATCAAAATTACTCAAATCTCTTCAATTTTGTTTCTTTCCTTCAATCCGTTCTTCAAGTATTTTCTTTCTATTGAAAAATGACTAACTCCGCTTCTTCTTCAAAGATTCCTATCTCCCAAGAAGTTGAAAACCCTAGTTCCTTCAACTTCTCCATTCCTCCTCCAGATGAATCACATTCGACTCTAGTTTGTGGAGTTGGTGAAACGGATGAATCCATCACTCCTCTTGCTGAAGTTGTGGCTTATCATGTACTCTCATCTGAAGAGAATTTACCGTGTTTCCCTACCTTGGTTCTATCCTGTGACAAATACCAGAACTCGGAGGCACAATTTGTTGACGAACCTAGTGCTAAAGAAGTAGAAGTGGCTTCTAGGGGTGTATCTTCCACAATGCCTGAATTGTTTTTTGAAGGGGATTTACCTGAGAGAAGGGTCCTGAGTCAAACATTCTAGCAGTAGGGGCAGAACTAGTGGCTACACAAAGTTTGACTTCGCTTCGAGGAAATGTACAACCAACTTTTTCAGAACCAGACAATAGATCACAGGAACAGGTCCCTCTCAGTCTTGAACCTATAATTGACTAAACTCCCAAGTCTTTTGATGTTGAAACTGAAGAGGATGAGGAAGAACCACCACTGAGATGGAACAGAACAGGGGTACGAGGATCCAACACCTTAACAGTTGGTATCCCAAATCTAGAAACGGCTAACAATACTCATGAGGTTGACCACATTATTGAATCCACTTAGTCTGAAAATGAGAGACAAAGAAAAGGAAAAGGAAAGATGGTTGTGTCCCACTCTAAAGGAGACAAAAAGAGGTATGGAACAAGGAGTGAAACACAAAAACTCATGGGAAGTGCCATAGCAGCTAGCAGAGTTCAAACGAAAAGGGCCAGGAAAAGGAGGAGGGAAGGTCATGAACCTGAAAAACCTACCTCTACCCATTTACCCATTAGGTCCACTGATACTGAGTCTGATGATGTTTCTGCTTATGTGGCAAAGAGAAGAAAAGAAGGAGAGGAAGAAAGGGTAAAATCAAAGGAAATGCAGAAGGCTGCAAAGAAATCGCCTGTCAAGAAGGGGAAAGTGAAAAAGGGGACTACTGTCAAATCAAGTCGAGCTAAGGGACTAGGTCCGTCTGTTCAAAACCCTGTTGCAGCTAAGGAGATGACAAGGGAAGAGCAGATCGCTGAAATAGAGAAACAGAAAGTGCTGAACGACAGAGTTTTTGATCCTGATATTATAACAGAATTTGGTATGTCAAATCTCTTTGATGTTGTTTCTTTACAAGGATGGGATCATATGTTCGAACCCACAACACATTATCTTCATGAGCCTGAGGTATGAGAATTCTATTAAAAATGGACCTTCTAGAGGATGGGGGGATTAAGATTACTGTCAAAGGTGTTGAAATCCTTCTAGATGAGAAAACTTAGGGATTATTCTAGGTGTACCAGTGGAGGGAATACGACCAATCGAAGGTTGTCAACCATCCAGTGAGTTTTCAACAAGGGCCACCAAGCGAGGGGATGTCAAGCGTCCAGGGCTGCCAAAGAAGTTTCTTAAGGGAGAGAATCAGATGCTATTTGAGTTCATCAACAAGGTGTTGGTACCACGCACAAAGAAAAGAGCAATGGCATCTGTTGCTGATCTATTTCTCATAGAGAGAAATTGTGAACTTGAGGAAATTTATCTCCCTGCTATAATGCTTAAACACATGCACAGGGTAATGACTTGGAAAAAGGCTAAACATGGGATTCCATATGGTTACCTGCTAAATTGTGTGTTTAACCATTTCGAAGTGCCTATGGGACGAGGGGTACCTAGTACCACCAAGCAAATGTTTACTACAGCCACCCTGCTGGAATGTGAGTGTGTTGAAGGGAAGGCCAAAGGCAAGTCACAGGTGGCAGATGTCCTAGAACAGCAAGCCTCTCTTAAACGTGAGGTGACTGATCTCACTGCGCTCTTAAATGATAAGGAGGTTGAGATTGTGCAACTGAAGTCTAAGTTGCAGAAGGTTGTCTCAAAAGGACCTGGTAACACTAAGATGGATGAGCAGGTGGTGCTAAAGTTGAGGGATGAGAATGCAATACTGCTGAAGACAAATGCCTCATACAGTGAGGAAGTTAAGGCTCTCAACAAGAAACTTATCCAGGCTCATGAGGATGCAAATGAGCGGATGTTGTTGCTAATGCACACCCTTAATCCCATTCCCCCTCCATCCTAAAAGTGTCGTCTCTCCTCTGTTTATTCATCTCTATATTAGTTAAAAATCTTGTGTGGCTTTGTTTACTGGTTGGCTGACTTCTGTGGTCAGTATTTGTGAACTAATGTTAATTATTATTGTGCCCTGTCAAAAGGGGGAATTTTTGGGTTATCTGTTTGCAATCAGGAGGGAACGTTGACAAGGGGAAGAACAGTGATAGGGGGAACATTGACAGGGGGGACTAATGTATGTTTGAATGAATTCTTAACACTCATGTGAGGTTGCTTGTCGGTTGTTTGTCATCATTCAAAAAGGGGGGAAATGATAAGTGTTAATGCTCCCAGATGTTTTGATGATCTCCTCACAAGTGCAGGGACTCGGTCCTCTGCAGAGTATGCTCGTCCAGGGTTATATGCTCTAAAGCTGTAAAGTTATCTGCATCAGAAGGTTGGTGAGTTTACCTCTTGTCGGTTCTTTCAAAAGAGAGAGGGACATCAACAATAGAGTGGGGCAATCCAGGGAAGGTAGGACTAGTCCCCAATTGGTCACCTATGTTTTGTAGATAAACTTGAAGAGGACCCCTCATCGTGATGGTAGAATATAATGAAAATATGGTCCATACTGATGGTGGGACCCTCATTGGGCGCGCTAATTACACTTTCAAAGTCTTTGGAAGAGGCTAGGTTGGTTGTTTTTTATGTCCCGATAGCGATGATCTCTTGAGAATAATACCCTTTGAACTCTAGGAATGTCACCACAACTTGTAAATAGGAGTTGCAAACCTACCTCTTTGCTAGTGCTAACGATCATACCATTACGACCTTGATGCCTGGAAATGTCAACACACAGGGGTTGAACACTCGACTTTTTCAACTGTTTGGATAAGACTTTCATTTTCCTTAAAGATTGTTTAGTTGTTGTTAAGGTGATTTTGCTAATCCTTTTATGTTTCATTTTGTATTGAAATGTCATTTTCATAGAGTCCCTAAATATGGTGCAAGGGAAGACCACTGAGGTTACGATGCTTATCGAGACCAACAAGATATTAAGTCCAAACTTTGAGGGACTTAGGGAAGAAAATGAGGCTTTGGAGAATAGGGTCGAAGTCACTAGGGATGGTAAATGGGAGGGGGGCCGGTGCGAATTAAACCCGCATAAACCCGCAAAGTCATTACCCCGCCTCGCTCCTCCCCGCATAGCACAATTATTTTTTCTTTCCCCGCCCCGCATAGCTTTAATGTTCTATTGTACCTATTTAAAGGCTATTTAAATCAAATGAACTATTCAAAATGTGGTAACAGAGACGATAAATCAAATGGGTTCATTATGGATATTGGCCTGTTAGTGAATGTTAGGATATCTTATATTTGCATAACACTAAACTCAAAAATTGAGATTCCAATTACAAGAGATTGAATATCAGAATTTTTGCCTAAAACATATATGTTTGCTTATCTTCAAGTACAAACTGAGGCCTGAGGGAAAATTCAAATTTCATTTCAATTCAAGTAATAAAAGTTGAGACCAAAGTAAATGGAGAAATGATCATCATACAACTAACATACATAGACACAACCACCCAGTCAACTCCCCTGTAAACAATCTTTACAAAACTACTATTAATAGGAAAATTGGATACAATATACGCAACTCAGAACTTCGGTATCATCCACCCGACTGTATGCACAGGCAAGTTGAAACATCAAAACTGATTCCGAACATATATTTCCATCCAATTCCACATATGAAATTCAAGAATTTTTTAACTTCAAGAATTGAGATTCCAATTACAAGAGATTGCTAATCACATTCTTGGATGTTAAGGCAACAAAAGACTACTAATCACATTCAACAAAATCAAAAGACTCTCCAGATTAAAATTCAAGCAACAGCAACTCTTAAAAACAAAAGATTAAAATCAGCAATCTCTTCTATCGACTATCATGGCATTCCAAATGGCCTACAACTTGAATCCGGCTCTTCTTCTTCATCAATCAAGGTCGGATATGAAACTCTATCAATGTTCGAAGTCAAACCTAAGAAGAAAAGTATGTGGTTAAAGTATTAATTATGAACTGAAAAAATTGTTAAAATAACAAGTCATTGAAAAGTTAGTTACCATTTATTTCGTTCCATAACCAAGTGCGAGCACACATCAAAACTTCCAAAGTAGTAGGATAGAGTCTACTGCGGTGTGGACTAATACACCTTCCACTAGTACTAAATGCCAATTCAGAAGCAACAGTAGACATAGGAATGGCTATAAGGTCACGAGCCATTTTTTGTAAAGTAGGAAATTTCAATATGTTTGTCTTCCACCAACTTAAATTGTCAAATGATGGAGTTCGAGCCAACAAACTTTCTTCTAAATACATATCCAATTCTGATTTTGTCTTTGCATTAGCACTACTGAAAGCAACAAATCTATCAAAACTTGATAGTCGATCATTTTCCGAAAGGCCAATGGTTTCATTTGAACTAGATGCCTCAACTAACTCATGTGGAGAAAATATTCTACTCTTGTACTCTTTAAATAAATCATCACGGTGAGTACGAACTTTTTGAATTTTAGTTAAAGCCTCTTCACCATAAATTACTGGAAGATAGAACTCTACTAACTTCATTTTATATGTCGGATCAAAAATCGCATCTACTCCCATGAATATATGCATATCATTCCAATATTTTATAAACTTTAATAACATTGCTTCTGCCATATTTTAATCAAAGGATTGAAACTTTTTATCCATGCTTCTAATTCGAGCTTAACTTCACAGACTTTAGAAAAATATTGACTTGAAGTAGGATACTGAGTTCCTAAAAATTGTTCAGTAATATGATAAAAGAGCTTCAACTTACCACAAACATCTTCTGCTTCACTCCTTTGCTCTTCGATTGGAAAACAACGATAATTGGCATCCGTTAGACTCAACTTCTGAAATACCTTTTTGTATTCAATTGCAGTTCTCAACATTAGAAATGTTGAGTTCCAACGAGTTGGACAATCATACTATAACTTTTTGGTACAGGAAACATGTAGCAAGCGTGCAAATTCTTCAAATCTTTCAATTCTTCCTGATGACCCTATCCAATATAAGACATTGTCACACACGCTTTTAATACTATCTCCTATCAACTTTAGCCCTTCTTGCACAATTAAATTTAAGATATGTGCAGCACAACGCACATGTAAAACCCACCCCATCAACAACAAATCTTTTTTGCAAAGTTTCTCATCTAACAAGGTATTCATCATAGCATTGTTAGCGCTACAATTATCAAATGTAATCGTTGATATTCTTCTTTCAAGATTTCACTCTAACAAACAACTGAGCAACACACCACACAAAGTATCCTTATCATGAGGAGAGGAACATAAACAAATCTTAAAATATGACTTTGAAGTCTCCATGAGTCGTCAATAAAATGTGTCGTAATAGCCATGAACCCTTTTTTGTTGTTGTCTGAAGTCCACAAGTCAGTTGTTATTGCAATTCTACATGTGAATGTTTCTAGTAACTTGGACGTTTTAGATTTCAGATTGTCAAAAATCTTCAAGATATCATTCTTGATTGTGTTTCTTGACACCATTTTGAACTAAGGCTGGAGACTAGCAACAAACTTTCTAAATCCCACATGATCAACTATGGACAATGGATATTCATGCAAAATGATGGCATGAGCAAGTTCTCTTCTTGAAACGTCTTGATCAAAGTATTGTTGTTGGCTGCCATCATTCACTTCCGAACCACCCTCAGTTATCAAGTTAATTGACTTTTTGGGACATCTACGGAAATGTTCTAACATAGACGTTGTCCCACAATTTCTAGTCGATTTGATACGAGCACTACAATACCTACAAACACTAAAACGGACACCATCAACCTTCAGTGGTTTAAAATGTTGCCAAGCATTAGAAGTAAATCTTCTTTGCTCAATTTCAATAACTTCATTAGTAGCTTCATTTGTTTGTGGAGGCATTTGACTCTCATTCTCTATAGAAACAATATTAGAGGATGAACACGTTGGATTTTGTTCGTCTTGAGACTCCATCAGTATCAGCTTACTGTCAGAAAATCAACAAAAGAAGACACTAAGAAGAGATGAACAAATTAAATTACTAGTACTATAAGAAAATCAGCAAAAAAGAAACAAAACATACAAAATCAATTCCGATCAAAATATACATAGTAGATTTACATAGATTTTATAGAACCAAAATCAAGTAACAACATATTGTACATGACACGAACAAAAATGACCAATTCAAGATAAACTCATACAAGAATTAGACAATAAAAGTCATATAAACAATTTGACTAACTATCCATCGCTAATGTAAACTTGATTTGATAGAAGATGAGAAATTCAAATTGAAAAAACAAAAAATCTTTGCAGTTCGACTATTACCAAATATGGCGACACTCGATCGAGAGTGAAAAACTCTTGCGTACTGCTGTAGAGAGAAATTGTCTTTTTATGGTAAAGTTGTAAAGTCGTCGCTTCGTCGTATTTCGGGAGAGAGAGCCGAGAGGCAGAGTTTTTCTTTGCTTCACTCCATTGTTGTAAGCCCAATTTAGTTTAAGTTCAAAAGAAAAAGAAACCCTAACCCATACCTGCTCCGCCCCGCCCCGCAAAATTACTAACCCGCACTGCCCCACAAACACTATTACCCGCTCCGCTTTGCGCCGTCCTCGCCCCATTGCCATCCCTAGAAGTCATTGTTAATAGTTTAGAGAACTTGTGAAAACAAATGGTGTATAGGTATACTCCATTCTCTCTTGAATGGTCTAAGGAAACTAGAGAAATATAGGAATTCAAAATTATAGTGTCAAAGAAGGATGAATATACAACCCATTTGGTGGAGGACCATTCTTGGTGCTGATGTAGGGTGAATTTACACTATTTTTACCCAATCTTTTCCAATGTTTTTATCTTGTTTTGAGGATAATATATCTAAATACTCTTTACTTCTAATCATTTACATGTTTTTGGATATTACATAAGGTGTTTTGAGCATTGTAGATGACAATACCATGAAATTAACTACTTCCATCCGTCCCATTTTATGTGACATTTTTCGGATTTCGAGATTCAAACAAGTTTATCTTTGACCGTAAATTTTTCATAGATCATTTAAAGATTTTGAATTATCAATTATTGTAACTTATAGTACTTTTTACGAAGTTTACAAATATATAAATTTTATTTCAAAAAAATAGATGATTTCGTACACAAATTTCCGGTCAAACTTAAATTGTTTGACTCTCGAAAAATTAAAAGTGTCACATAAATTGGGACAGAGAGAGTAAATGTTTTAAATACCCACACTCTTAGTCATGTTTAGGAGAGAACGAACCTGGGAGGAGTATAGAGCAAGAGTGAAACACTATTCTTCTAGGGTTACTTTTGTTATTTTATTTACGAAAAAGAGTCAAAATACCCTTAAAGTATTCGAAATAGCTCATAGTCACCCTTAAACTATATTTTGGTTCAAAACTACCCTTTCCGTCAAACTATTGGGTCAAAAGTACCCTTCTTATTAATGGAAGTTGTTAAATGCCATGTGGATGCCACATTGCATGTCATGTCAATACTAATTACTCTTTTTTTCCACTGCCACATAGACTAAATCCCTAAATCCTAATTACTCTTTTTTTCCCTCATTTCATTATTTTCCAGAAATGATTTCACGCCTTCTCTCTCATTGAAGTATGTTATTGAATGCTTCCCATTTATATGAATAATGACATACTATCATTTCGGATAGTATGTTATTGAATGCTTCCAATTTATATGAAGCATTAAATAACATACTTCAATGAGGGAGAAGGGGTGAAATCGTTTCTGGAAAAATAATGAAATGAGGGGGAAAAAGAGTAATTAGGATTTAGGGATTTAGTCTATGTGGCAGTGGAAAAAAGAGTAATTAGTATTGGCATACAATGTGGCATGCAATGTGGCATCCACATGGCATGTAACAACTTCCGTTAATAAGAAAGGTATTTTTGACCCAATAATTTGACAGGAAGAGTAGTTTTGAACCAAAATATAGTTTAAGAGTAAATATGAGCTATTTCAGATAGTTTAAAGGTATTTTTGACCTTTTTTCTATTTTATTTATTAAAAGTGGGTCATGCCCAATTTATTCAAAAAAAGAAGATTATTTACATGACTTGGGAACAAAAGTGACTCAACTCAATTCCTTCTGGTGTTACTTCTACAACTCTTTATATAGCTTTTATTTCTTGTTTGTACATAAATTCTAGCTTATTACATGAACATCATATTCTAGTTATTGATTGTTAATGGGGACTCTAACACTCAAGTTTGCTCACTTAATTTTATGCTTACTATTTTGTGGCTATGCGATCCATAAGATAAACAAATAATTCCTATTGGAACATGGAATAAAATAAATAGGAATATAATGTAGTTTAGGGGAGTAGGATGCGTTTGTGAATGAATAGTGGTTATGAAGAAGACTTACATAGTTTTCCATACTGAGATAAAGTACAAGAATGTATATAAATGCATTTAGATTAGTTGATCATCCTCGCTCAATGATGTAGTTATGAGACAAATATAGGGTAGAATGTCAGAGGCTCAATAGACCAAGACCATAATATCAACTCAGTGAAGTAGTAACTCGGCGAATATCTTAAATTAGCTTAACAACAATAACTAGATATGATAGAAAAACACAAACACCATAGACCTAGGCTCTAATGTCTCTCTGAACAGCTCTTATGATCTTAATCATTTATTTTCATTGTTTAGTGATAATAATTAGTAGTATAAACAACAAACAACCAACTCTCTTGATTTGAACAACACTTGTTGTTGGGATATATACTATTAACCATGTGTTAAGAAATAATATTTATTATAGAATAAATATTTGCTCAATTTTAATAGATCATATATTCGTTTATGGTGTTTGTTTACTTATATAGTAGATGATTTAGTGTGTAGAGTTTTAGCTTATACACAGAGGATTAAATCATCGGTTCTTATAAGTATAAAGTTTTTTGTTCACAATCTAGAATGAAAATTGGGCATGTCATCGGTACGATTGTAGCATAAGATTATATGTAATTTATCTTGATTATGGGAACAGTATAGTTTCAACTTCTTGTGCTAGTGCATTTTGTATGTATTGAACGGGACCAAGTAGAGATAGTTGTTTTAGACTGACTGACAAAACATATTCTCTAAACTATTAAATGTACTTATATTCTTAATCCTGATATAACTATTATGATCTGTATATATTAATTATCGTTTTGATTTATTAAAAGGTGAGATTTTGATATGGGTCAATATGTCTGGTAAGTTGGATGATATTAATATATATTGGTGAAATAATAAGTTAGTTGATGGAATCCATGTCTCGTTATAGAGATTGATTGATATGCCTTTTTTGAGAAACTTATAAATTTTCATCGTGTCAAACCTTGCAAGTGGATTTATGAATTCGACACATGAAATAAGTTAAGTAGTGCTCTAAAGGAAATTAATCATTAAGTTAAATTCGTCAATAATTTAATTTATTGATTAGTATCTGAAATCTTAACATGGGGAATTACCTAAGTGTTTAATGAGAAATTACGAAATATAAATAGAGGAGTGCAATTACGAATTTCTAGTAGAATGATTTGTAATTTATTATGGTAAGAATAATTCAAATTAATTATTTGGAATTATTTCCATAATAGGAAGTCTCAGTAATTAATTATGTGGTCCCTCCAGTGCCCATATTTAACTAGAACTCATAATCATATTTCTTAGGGGAAAAAGGAGTAGCCGTGTGTTTTCTTGTTTTTCAAAAACACTGGGTTTTCTTCTCCTTTTTGGATTGGAGAAGAAATCTCTATAAATAGATATTCTCCTAACCTAGAAA
This sequence comes from Solanum verrucosum, assembly GCF_900185275.1. Lineage (NCBI taxonomy): Eukaryota > Viridiplantae > Streptophyta > Magnoliopsida > Solanales > Solanaceae > Solanum > Solanum verrucosum. The sequence continues at coordinate 2,287,537 of NW_026020407.1, forward strand.
AAGATCGATTAGTTTTCTATTCGATACTTGTCCACCCAAGTATTGAGAGAATTCGGATGTGAACTTGGGATCACTGCAGAAGACCATAGTTATTGTCTATCTCGTAGATTTGCTTGAAGGTCTGTCTATCTTGGAGATTCGCTTGGAGGTATCTGCTCACGCTTCAAGAGGTATTTATCGAATTAAATTTCAGCAAGTTTATGTGTTCTAACATGATTATGTGTTCTAGCATAAACAAAATAGGTTATCTATTATTCATGTAAGTAGTAAGATTTTGATATGCTTCCGCTGTGCATATATGTTTTCCAACAATTGGCATCAAGAGTCACGCTGGCATCTATATAGATAACCTAGATGATATGTGTATGGTTAATTATACATATGTTTTGATGAAAAATCTTGGTTGACGTGGATGTTTGGCGGCGAGAGCCAATTTGTCTTTTGTGGCTTTTGAGATAAAAGGTTAACAAAATTAGCTTTGTTGATCCAAGCACGTCAGAAACATTATGTTAATCACAACGAATAGTTTCAATGTGTTGTTGATATAATTATTTAACAAAAAAAAATGGACATTACAAACTGCACGGCATGTGAGTGGTTGAACATATGGTCTAATTATTAATGGGTACTGGACTTGCTTGTACATAAACTTTAATTAGATATTGACATAATTTAAGAAATACTCATGCTATGTGATTTTTTGCTAATGTGATAAAAGAAATTTGTTGGGTACCAATTCTTGGTTCTTGAAGTTCACATGCAAGTGGCAGCCAATGTTGTTTTTTTTTATAAGAATTTTTTTGGGTTTGCTTTTTCTTTTTCAATAATTATTTGAGAATCATTCTTACACATATTATAATTAAGAATTTTGTGATTAATAAATAGTTATCATTAATGTGAAATCAGCAAAAATTCTTAAAAGTTCTATATATATGAGATTACAATATGTGAATTGAGAATTATGATAAATAAATAGGATCTACAAAAGTAATCTATTTATTTGAGTCGTTAGAATATTCTCATTGTATCATGTATAGATTCTTCTTCATAAATGTATACTAGTAAAGGTTTGTTTACTCAGAAGGAGATTTACCTTTAGATACTAGTAACACTTAAATTAATTCATGAGAAGAGATATTAAAGATGTTCACCGGTTTAAAGGGAGAAATATAATATCTTGAATTCTCAAGTGTATTAATTGAGAGAACAATATGTTGTAAAGAGGTTAGTTGTGTGTCTTAGTCTAAAGACATGACACAAGTATGTTTTGTGCTCATGAGATAATTATTAAAAAGAGAAGAAAAATGTGAATCAAGTTATTATAATCTTTAACTACGCCTAAAACGATTAATTTTTCAAATTTGGTCATAGTTTAGGTGGTCATGAATTTTATGATTTTTGATTGACTTGAAATTTGATGGTTCCAACGAAAATCATTTAGATGGGTTTAGGTAGTTTGTCAGATAAAAATTTGATTTGAATATGATAAGATCATTCTTTATGTTAGTTATGTTTATGTTAAATTTTGGAACATTAATGCACATGGTTATTTGACATGAATTGATATGTGATAAGAATGTAGGTCATATTGTTTTAATTCCTAAAGATGTTTAAACCACTTGAATTTAAATTTGGTCATAGATTTGAAAATAAATATTTTTATAGACTCCAATTGACCTGAAATTTGGTAAGTTCATTGATAACGGCCTAGTAAGAAGTACTCATTGTTGTGTGGTTATATTTTTTTGAGGTCGTTAAAATGATTTTAAAGTTGTTCTTTGGAATTAAAATGTGATTTAGTATTAATGACATCCTTTATATTGATTTTATTTATGTTATATGTGGTACATGATTACACGAGATGAGTTAACATAAATTGAATATGATAAGGATGTAGATCTGTTCATTTTTCCTCAAATTGTTTGAATTTGAATTTGATTATAGCTTTGGAGATAAATATTATTTTTAAACTCCAATTGATAAGAAATTTGGTAGGTTCATCAGAAACGATCAAATTTAAAATACTCATTGTTATGCAGTGATTTGGTAATTTGAGGTCGTTCAGATGATGTTTTTTTTTTTTAGATAATTTTTGTATCTTGAAAAATTAATTTTACTGAAAAATTACTCAACTATGATATATAGTGGTGATAGAGTTTGTTCTCTATGGTCTTCATGACTAAATTTTAGTGAAGTATTAAGTTCATGTATTGGCTTAGACCTTCCTCCATAACGGATGAAATTAATACAAGTCATTAAAGTTTAATCTCTAGTTTTGATTATTTGTATTGACTCTCCTAAACTGAGTAATATTTGATTGGATCAATGGATCTAGGGATAATGATATTCACTTGACTTAAAATAACATATACTGTCCATCTGAGTTAGCTTTTGTTCTAAATTTGTTGAAGTGAATATCTGACACCACATACGTATGTTGCATGAGTAGTCATTTTTTCATCAAAATTTATTGTTCAAGATGCATATCTATGAGGTGTGTTTTTGAATCTTAATATTCAATGTATACATAAACATGCTTTTCTTTTGGAATTTTAAAATTTCGTTCTTTATTCTTAATTCGTGTATCTATTTCACAAAATGATGATATAAGATAAGAATTACTGAGTGGAAAAATCTTAAATTCTATTTTGGCCAAACAACGTTTTCAACCAAATTGATCATAGTTTTGAAATTCTAAAAAAAAAAGAACTCTGATTTATCTGAAATTTGGTAGATTCATAAGAACGACCTAGTAAGAACTAAATTTTTTTTGGATCGTTATATGAGCTTTTGGTCATATTTGATTAAATAGTAGTGAAGTATTAATTATATGTGTTGGCTTAGACCTTCCTCCCGATCGGATGAAATTGATACAAGTCACTATGTATTTAATCGTCTAGTTTTGATAATCTGTATTTACTCTCCTAAACTGAGTAATATAGGATTGGATCAATGTAACTAGAGGATTTTCACTTCACTTAAATTAACAGTAGACTCTCCATCTGAGTTAGGTTTGTATAAGTTTATGGTGAATAATCAGTCATTGTACATGTGTATTGCATGAGTAGTTCACAATCCCATCGATTGGCTATTCGAAATGCATGGATATATATGTGTAAATGAGCCCTGAATTTTGTTATTTAGGATTATTCGAAATATTATGATCTATTTAAAGTATTATATCTCATATTCTCAATAGACTTTACACACCCACTTAGTACTACTTGAGTTTTTCTTTTGGTAGAGATATAGATATTAATTCAAAGAATGCATTGTACATGTACCTTATGTTAGAAGGAATTATTTTCAGTTTCTAACTAGATAAGAGATGAGTATTTAATATTTTTGGTTGTAACTCTCCTATCATTGAGTTTGATGAATATTTTATTTCTTGTGGTATATTGATGCATGATTCTTTTATTAGTATTATTTCTCATGAATTGAATTATATTAATCTATCTCATACGGGAAACTATCTTTTAAATTGAATGAAACTTATATGTACATTAGTGTCTAAGTCATTTATTCTGAATAGAATTTCGAGGTTGGTTAATGGATGAACATAACGATTCATTGAAAGTGAAGTCACTACCAACATGTGAGTCTTGTTTAGAAGGAAAAATGACTAAGAGGCCTTTCCTCTTAGAAAAGGAAAAAGAGGTAGTGATAATTTATAATTAATCTATTCTGATTTGTGTAATAAATGAGCATTTGGGCAAGAGGTGAATTTGAGTATTCTGAGTTTTCAAGAAGGTTACTCATGATATGGATATATTTTTTGATATTTTGTAAGTCTAAATGTATTGATAAACTCAAAATATTTAAGACACATGAAAATAGCATCATGAAAAATATATAAAGTCACTACAATCTTATTGTAATGACGTAAACCTCTTTGTAGAGCTCATAAGTCACTTATCTTATAGAATAATTGCATTTCAACTGTTTACACCATACACTCTATAATAGATTGGTGTTGAAGAGAAAAGAAGTAGACTCTTATGAAAATGATAAGATTAATTATTGACTTACTATTAGTTATTTTGTTTGTTTTGGGACAGGTTCTAATAACTACAGATCACATTTTGAATTCAATTTCTTTCAAATCAGTACCTTGAACAACTACATAACTAGTTGGATTTGACGAAAGTCTAATCTGTGACATGTTCAGATATAGGATTGTTCAGCACATATGCTGAGTGGGAGAATAAGAAAATTGGAATTAAGAACGGAATGTGTGTGTTAATTAGATATCCTAAAGAATGAAAGAAGGTTTATTATAGTGTCCTAAAGAAAATAAGACAATTGTTAACACAACTGTCTGATTTCTAGAAAAGGATCATTTAGTAAACCATGTTCCTAGAAGTAAACTAGTTTTACAGGAATTGAACAAAGAAATAACCAATAAGTCAATTATAAATTCAGACGCTCAAAAACATCTAATCGGTATGTCAGAAATGACTTCCCATTGCATTTAAGTAGTGGGAGAAACGTTGCTAGACATAAGAAAACTACTACCTCAAGTAGTGGAAGTGATGTTGTGCAAATTGAAGAACACTACATGAAAAGTTGTTAATATTTCAATATCGAAAGATTTTGAAGAAAATATTAAGACTCAAGATCATGAAAGTGTGATTATGTAGTGCTTAGTCGTAGTGAGAGAATCATAGTGAAGATTGATTTGTTTTGTATGCTTGAGAGAACTTTTATGATCTGAAAAGAAGTACACTCTTGGAAGGTTTCATGAGAAGCTAAGCTCTCTCAAGATCTAGTACAAAATCGATTTGTTACGACGAAGCACTACAAGACAAAATTGCATGAGAAAATAGAAATAAAAGAATGCTTGTGAAAGTTGTAAATGCATAGTTAAGAGTCTAAGTGGGAGATTGTTAGGGTATAATACTATTAATCATGTGTTTAGACATAGTATTCTAACAATTTTCGAGATTAAATATCTAAGTGGAGATTGTTAGGGTATATACTATTAACCATGCATTTAGATATAGTACATTATAACAATTGTGATGGTTAAAAGTCTAAGTGGGAGATTGTTGGGATATATACTATTAACCATGTGTTAAGAAATAATATTTATTATAGAATAAATATTTGCTCAATTTTAATAGATCATATATTCGTTTATGGTGTCTATTTACTTATATAGTAGATGATTTAGTGTGTAGAGTTTTAGCTTATACACAGAGGATTAAATCATCGGTTCTTATAAGTACAAAGTTTTTTGTTCACAATCTAGGATGGAAATTGGACATGACATCGGTACGATTCTAGCACAAGATTATATGTAATTTATCTTGATTATGGGAACGGTATAGTTTCAACTTCTCGTGCTAGTGCATTTTGTATGTATTGAACGGGACCGAGTAGAGATAGTTATTTTAGATTGACTGACAAAACATATTCTCTAAACTATTAAATGTACTTATATTCTTAATCCTGATATAACTATTATGATCTGTATATATTAATTATCGTTTTGATTTATTAAAAGGTGAGATTTTGATATGGGTCAATATGCCTGGTAAGTTGGATGATATTAATATATATTGGTGAAATAATAAGTTAGTTGATGGAATCCATGTCTCGTTATAGAGATTGATTGATATGCCTTTTTGAGAAACTTATAAATTTTCATCGTGTCAAACCTTGCAAGTGGATTTATGAATCCGACACATGAAAAAAGTTAAGTAGTGCTCTAAAGGAAATCAATCATTAAGTTAAATTCATTAGTAATTTAATTTATTGATTAGTATCTGAAATCTTAACATGGGGAATTACCTAAGTGTTTAATGAGAAATTACGAAATATAAATAGAGGAGTGCATGCAATTACAAATTTCTAGTAGAATGATTTGTAATTTATTATGGTAAGAATAATTCAAATTAATTATTTGGAATTATTTCCATAATAGGAAGTCTCAGTAATTAATTATGTGGTCCCTCCAGTGCCCATATTTAACTAGAACTCAGAATCATATTTCTTAGGGGGGAAAAGGAGTAGGTGTGTGTTTTCTTGTTTTTCAAAAAAACTGGGCTTTCTTCTCCTTTTTGGATTGGAGAAGAAATCTCTATAAATAGAGATTCTTCTAACCTAGAAAAAGATCGATTAGTTTTCTATTCGATACTTGTCCACCCAAGTATTGAGAGAATTCGGATGTGAACTTGGGATCACTGCAGAAGGCCATATCTATTGTCTATCTCGTAGATTTGCTTGAAGGTCTGTCTATCTTGGAGATTCGCTTGGAGGTATCTGCTCACGCTTCAAGAGGTATTTATCGAATTAAATTTCAGCAAATTTATGTGTTCTAACATGATTATGTGTTCTAGCATAAACAAAATAGGTTATCTATTATTCATGTAAGCAGTAAGATTTTGATATGCTTCCACTGTGCATATATGTTTTCCAACACTTGTTAACTTGATATAATAGATGAATCAATAACTTGTTAGCAACTAAGTCTCTATGGGATAGACAACCCAATTATTTAACAATCACTTTATTACTTGCGATTACATACAATTGTGTGTGATGTTGATGTGCAAGCTTTGTTGCAAGCATAGCACAAGCAATCGAAACCCATAATAATGACATCTCAACCAAAAGCCCCATTAGCAGTGCATGAAGTGGAAGTCTCACTCACAAAAAACGTTAACTCCAGTATTGTAAAGCCTTAACATTACTAGAAGATGGGATCATGAAGTTCTCCCCATTAAGATGTTGTTAACTTCTCCCCATTATCACCAGCATGAGGAAGTTCTAGCACACAATTTTACTGAAAGTTTATATATTCCCTCTAAGTTTTTTCTAGATTCAACTGTGGGTGGATAGCATTGATGGGCGGGCTCAATAGAATGGGTGACCTAAAACAAAAATTCAGTAAAGAGATTTACGTTTATTATGTTATTTTTTTTATATTTTACTTTCTTTTTCAATTAACAATATAGGAGTAACATTTCTTGTAAATATTTTGTAAGACAAGAATACTCATATATAAATTATTGTACGTACATAACAACACAAATATTTAAGTCTATTTTATTGATTATAATTTTAAAACTTTTTCAATAGAATCAATTGTTAACCGAAACTATCAAAATTATTCTAAAAGTGTTTTAAAATAAAATTAAGATTTCACTTCATTGAATATGTCAATTAGAGATATAATATTTCCTAATACTTTTAATTACAAAAATCAATATTATAGTGATTGTTACCTTTAGAAGACATTCAAAGTTAAGACGGCAATTTTTTTAAATTTAAATATTTGATAATCTAATTAGTTTAAGCTTGAATGTTTAATAGAACTTCTCAAAGAATGGAAGACAATCTTCCAAAGTCAATGTTAAAACATGGTTGGTTTAAATTGAAGAGAATTAGACAAGTTAAGAAATAAAAAATAAATGTAAATTTAATTATCTATGATTTTAAATATACTTATATCAATAATAAAATTTCAAAAATATGTGCATAACAATTAGTAAGAAAATAACAACAAATGATTAAGAAATTTTTAATTTGTTATAACAATAAATACATAATTTTTTAAATATTCTACTTAGGATATTTTGTTTCTTCCAAGTGTGTTATTGGTTAATACGGTGCTTCTCAAAATTACATCGCCTCATCAAATGTGGTTCTCTTTTATGTATCTATTTCCTTTACCTTTTGAGTGCTTTTGGTTCATCGTTTAATCTTGCCTTTTGCTTTATTTCTATATTGTACATCTTCGATATGTTTTCGTATTTAAGCAAACTAAATTTGGGAGAGCTTTTGTTCTTTGAAGGCCCTTATTATTGGGGTCCTAAAGTTACTGCTTTAGTGGCTTTAGGGTTGAGCCGTCCTTGATAAGAACATAAAGTAAATTTACAATGAGTTGGTTTTACTCTTAAACAAGGTCACTAATCTTGAGTGAATTGGTGAGTCCAATAGAAGTAGAGCAACTTTTACATATAGCAAACACAAAATTCATATTTGTATGTTATAGCAAAGTTTGCATAATTGCGCTCCATAGCAAACATATCTATGTATAATTCGCTATACATATACAAAGAAAGTAGATGTATAATTCGCTATACATATACAAAAGAAAGCAGTTGTATAATTCGCTATACATATACAAAAGAAAGCAGTTGTATACAAAAGATCAATTGTATAGTTTGTGTATGTATAAAACGAGAAAGAGAGAAAGGCAAAAGAAAACTGGGCAGAAAAATATTTGTATTGTATAATTATAAGTGTATAGGATGAAGATATATGTATTTGCATATGTATATACAATTTTCTCTCGCTTTATACAAACAGAAGCGCAATTTATACATTTTGTTTCTGTTTGTATAAGCGAGAGAAGGTGAGGGTGTCGAGCGAGATTTGGGAGAGTGGCGAGCGAGATCTGGGAGAGGGGAGAGAGGGGAACGAAAATATATGTATATATACAATTTTCTCTCGCTTTATACAAACACAAACGCATTTTATACATTTGTGTTTGTATAAAAGCGAGAAAGGCGAGTGAGATTGCCACCAAACGAGAGTGGCGAGCGAGATTCCACCAAGGAGAGTGGCGAAAATAGCAATAGTTTGCTATAGGGTACAATTAAATCAAAGTATATTTATAGCATTTAATTTGAATTAATAGTTTGTTATTATATATAATTTTACTCCTCTTGTCTCATTTTATATGAGTTACTTTCAGTTGACACAAAGTTTAAAAATAAAAAAAAGACTTTTGAAACTTGTGGTTTTATATTATATTTGTGTGGCTATAAATTACTTCATTAAGGGTAAAATGAGAATTTTAAAGTTAAATTATTACTTAATATAAAAATATATCATTGTTTAGAACAAACTAAAAAAGAAAATAAGTCATATAAATTGGGACGGAGAGAGTAGTAAAAAAGGAAGCAGGAATGATGGTTGATGGGATGACTAATATACAAGCATAAATCACATTAATAATGAACAATTACTTTATTCAGCTGACTAAATTCTTGATGGGTTTGGAATCATTTTCTCCTCGATTCCTCTTTAATCAGTGAGCTATTAAAGCTCCGATTCGATTTGAATCGATCTTTTCTCTTTTGACAAAGTTATTGCTGATAAATATATCTCTGAATTATCGTAAATGGTATGCAGATATCTTCCGTCATACTTTTGAGACATTGGTGCCCCTATCATCCAAGAAACTAGAGCATAAATGACGGAGGTATCTACATACCATTTACAATAGTTCGGAGGTAAATTTATCATTTTCCCCTTCTTTCAGGTCTCAAAATGAAGAACACTCAAATGAAACATTCTTTTGTCAACAAATGTAAGTTATACCTTCTTTTTTTAGATCTAATTTCGGTGGGTTAAATTTCACAATAGAATTAATACAACATCTGAGCTTAGATCTTTAAAAAGTATATAAAAACAAGTATGCAACGATATAGCTGTAAAATTAAATTATAAATTTAATAATAACAGTACTTTACGAAAGAATCGAAAACAATCATTTCTCTTTTAGCCAAGTTATTTATTTATACAAAAAAAAATATGAACTTGGCTTATTTATGCTATTGTTATTATGAAGTGTTATTATAAAGAATGTTGACGTAATAAAATCTATAGATAATTGGTGTAATCGTTCTTTTTCCCTTTTGTAATTCTTCCAAGAATCCATTCTTTTATCTGCACCAATAAATAAAAAAGAGAAAGAAAATTAAAAACTAGCTAAAAACCAAATTCATATTTCTTTATATCAGAAAACAAATAATTTGTTAATGTAATAAAGAGATAAATGCAAGATATTTTCATTCTAGCTTGGCAATAGGGGTGTCAGGGCGGCTCAACGTAATTGGGGGCCTAAAGCGAAATTTCAATTTGCGGCCTAAAATATAAATACACTTCATATACGTATTTATTCAAAAAATAATAATTTACACTATTAAGATGAAAATTATTAGTACTTAATATTGTTTTTTGAGTTACTAGTTTTAGGTAAGATTTTATCAACTCAACATTGAAAAATATCCTTTAAGTGAGACAATTATTATATGTATTGTTAACATAATGATATAAGTAATAAGTTGATAAATATTAAATAAAGATAAGAGTTAGAAGTTTAGAATCATAGAATTTGACTCAAAAAGTTGATGACTTGGTATACCTCATTTTAATATGCTTAGAGTAATGCTTGAAACTAAAATTTAAAAAGAAATAAGAAAGAATTTGTAATTCACTTTGTTCAACACTTTTCACTGTTAATTCTTATTTTTAACAAAGTACAAAAGATGTTAAAGTGGATAAAATAATTTATTTAAAAAAAAAATATTCTTTTTATCATAAATAATTAATTTTTCTATAAAAAATTTAACACATAATTTATTCTTGACAAAAATTTGGGGCCCCCGAAATTTGGGGGCCTAAGGCAAAGGCCTTTTTTTTGAAAGCATAGAGCCGGCCCTGAGGGGTGTACATGGCCGGGTTGGTTCGGGTTTTTCAAATATCAAACCAAATCATTTGTGTCAGATTTTTAAATTTATAAACCAAACCAAACCAATAAAACTCGGATTTTTCAACCTCGGGTTTTTCGGGTTTTTCCAGTAAAGTATTCATACAAACATATAATCTACTTGTACTTCAAATATTTCTTTAGTCCTACCAAAATACAACTATCTTAGATGTTTCTTAAAATATAACACAATATGATATGATTAATGACACTAAAATATCCAACAAAAATAATAATAATGAAATCGCGTAAAACAAATATTGCAAATTAACAAGTCATAATGAAAATGATCATAATTTAAAAGTACTATATCATGCTAAAATTAAGTTTAATAAGTATTAGTTACATGACTAAATATTAAAGAAAATTAAAATTAGATTATATATTTTAATTGTCTAAACCAATGTAAAACTAAAGAACAAATATTCAATATTATTGTCATTCTTAGTGTTGAATTGATTTTCTTTTTGCATTAGTATTAATTTGATTTTGATTTAAGCTTTATTATAATTACCAACATATGTGGACTATAATCTTTATTGGCCCATTCATAATTCTAAGTTTCAAACTTGAAATAATATATTAAAAGATAAAAACTATGGAAAAGTATATTTAAAAATTATATCAAAGTAAATATTTTTATGTATAAAATAAAATTTTAAAATTATATATATAAATTCGGATTGGTTTGGTCTGGGATTGGTTTTTTTAAGTTAAAACCAAACCAACCCAAATATAGTAGGGTTTTTTTTTTTTCAAAACCAAACCACTAGTCGGATTTTTTTTTTGGTTTACGGTTTAATTCAATTAGCGATTTGATTTAGTTTCGGTTCGATTTTGTACACCCCTACTTGACAATATTACAGGAACTATGTAATCTACCTTAACAAAAAAAATAACTAGTTTTTGCCAAAATCAAACAAAATAAAATACAAAAGACTGCCTAATTATTCTAATATACTTACCAGAACGTACGTATGTGCAAAAATAACACTTGCCAGCATTTTAGAAAATGCAACTAACACAATTGCAATCATAAGGTTATATTAAATTTTAAGAATAAAAATTAATTCATCTAAAATTTAAAAATTATATTAGAAAAATAAGAGACTTTATAAATAATATTGATTGAAATATTTAAGATATATATTATCTTTTGAAAATATATTAATCAACATATAAATGTTCTTAACTAATATTATTAAAAAAAATTGATTTGTGTTTTTTCAAATTAGTATATATTAATTAAATTAAATATTACAAATATAATGTCATAAGTTTTTGACAAAAAGATAATAAATCAAATGACATAATGTAATACTCTTATGTCAAATTTCAACATAATGAACATAAATGTGATTTAAAAGAAAAGGAAAATGTAAATATATAACTTTATTCAACAATGAATTTTCCTTCAATTTAAAAATTAGAATACAAATAAAATTATGTTAGTGAAAAAATAAACATAAAATAAATAAATAAAATAGATAATATGAAAAATCGCATGGAATTACAAGAAGTAAAGGTTGAGAATGAGAAGGGAATGAAATATAAATAATATAAATAAAAAATATATTTTTAGAAGAATAAAAAAAGAATTTAAAATAATAGAACTAAAAATAAATTAAAACAAAAAATAAAAATAGAAATAAAAAGAAGAAATAAAAAAGTAATCAACTAGTAATTGACCATGTAATTCAGAGCACCTCATTGAGAATTGGAGAGTATAATTACTACACCAATTACATCCAATTAGTTATTGACCAAGTAATTACATGAGCAATGAAACATATTATAATTACATCTAATTACTTCGAACATACTATAATTACATCCCGTTACATCAAACATAATATAATTATTAACATCAAACATACTTTGCAAACATGCTCTAACATTCAAAATGATTTATTATCCATTTATTCTATAAAAATAAATGAGGATATAATATTAAATTAGAAGAAGAAATTAGTATGTATAGTTACCTCGGCGTAACTAGTGTCATATTCACATTCACAAGTGAGACGGTATTTTACCATGGTCCAATTATTTTTCTTTGATGATTCACTAAAGTATTTCAAATTAACCTTCAACCCAATCACATCTCCTTCTGAATTATAAATTGGAATTTCTTCTCCTAAGCATTGCCAATAACCTATTCCATTTCCAACAACTTGACTTTTTCCTGTATGTCCTCCAAAATATTTATCTTCATGGATGAAGAAGTATTGTTCTCTTTCGCACATATTTTTCGCTGTGAATCTAAAAAAAAAACACTTTATTAGTGATTAAGCTTGTATTGAACAAATAACAATCTAAATTTTTATTATCTTTTTCGCTTATTCAATGACATTTTTTGTTTGTAGTTCTGCAAATAAGCTTTTATTTTCATCTGAATTATTTTTCTTTCGCTAACTTGACTTATTTTTTCCTATGTTGTGTTTTTCTATTGGACAAAACATACATAAGGATAATTTAATTGCTTATTCAATAATTAAAATAAGCACAAGAAAATATCATAAACATTGAAAATCAATGCATAACAATAGGGAGAGTTAGGGCGGATGAAGTGTTGCTTTATATCATAGATTCAATCCGTCCTACCTGCTTGTTTAATATTTTTTTTGTTTTTCAACCTGTCCTATCCACCCTATTTAGCCCTCCCTCATCCAGTTTAGTGTTTAATATTTTTTTTCTTTTTCAACCTGCCCTATCCCACCCTATTTAGGGTTGCCTCGCTCCGTTTAGCGCCTACTGCCAAATAGAAATAAAGTCATTAATGGATAACATTTCAGTTGGATCAATTTTACACTATATTGTACCCAAACCTACGTGTATCAATGTGATCAGCTAATGATAGAGAGTTTAGAATTTTACGTGTATGAATGTGATCAGCTGATTGTATAGGGGCATTAAGTACGGCCAAAACTATTTTTTAAGTTGACCAGACACAAGATTTAGCTATTTACAAGATAGTACTTGTACAACAAGTAAATATTTTAATTCGAGTTTTGAAATATTGCTAAGGTTAAAAAAATGTAATATTTCGATTTGTAAATGACAAGATATATCCTTCAACTTTTATTTATACATATCAAAAAGAAATTTCAAAAAATGAATAAAGATTTGAATAGATTTTGCGAAGAACAATACAAACTATATATGATAAACAATGTATGCATAAAATAATTTTGTTTTAGAATTCTATCCATTTAGAAATTTCTAAATTGTGACTTTAATAAAATGAAGGACTTAAAAGTAATAGGACTTAGTTTAGTGTTACATTTCTTTGTTTTTTTTTTTTTTTCAGAATTATTGCTTATCATATAGTATTTATATATATAATATATAAAAGCTATTAAATTCAAAATAAATATTGAATAGAATTAATTTCTGAAATATCTTGGTTCGAAACAAGTTATTTCAGGATCGATATATATATAAAATAACTTATCTCGTTATCATATAAATAATATATAGAATAATAATGCATAATGCATCTTATCTCAGTATTATTAGCTACTCACACCAAATGACTCCGTAAAATTAATAGAAAGATGAAAGAGTGTTACCTAGATTGTCAGGAGATTTGATGTAAAATTCATTTGCATCAATATTGTTTATACTTGTACAACACAAAGATTTTAATTTAAGTTTTGAAATATTTCTAGGGTTAAAAAAATGTGGTATTTCGTTTGGAAATGACAGGAAGATGCTTCAACTTTTATAAATTTCAAAAATTAAATAAAGATAGTTTGTAAAATTAATAGAAAGATGAAAGAGTGTTACCTAAATTGTCAGGAGATTTGATGTAAAATTCATTTGCATCAATATTGTTTATAAGATAGTACTTGTACAACACATAAATATTTTAATTCAAGTTTTGAAATAATTCTAGGGTTAAAGAAATGTAGTATTTTATTTGAAAACGACAGGAAGATGCTTCAACTTTTATAAATTTCAAAAATTGAATAAAGATCTTGCGAAGAACAAGACAAACTATATATGATAAACAATGTATGCATAAAAGACTTAAAACTAATAAGACTTAGTTTAGTATTACATTTCTTTTGTTTTTTTTTTTCAGAATTATTGCTTATCAGATAGTATTTATATATAATATATATAAAAGCTATTAAATTCAAAACAAATATTGAATAGTATTAGTTCAAATTATGTGTCTCCGATATATTACCATAGATCTTTTTTTAAAAAAACTTTATTTATTAATATGAATTTGAGTAGCTTAATTCAAATTCTAAAATATTTCTCATTAAAAAGAACACAAATTCTTTCATAATAATTTTTTCGCAAAAAGAAAAAAAAATTAACTAAACAAGATGATAGATACAATTAAAACTTTTAGGATGAGAGGCCAGGATGGAAGTAGTTGGGTAGAAAAAGGAGAGTAACACAAGAAGGGATTTTCCTTCAAATGAATTTCTACCTACTTGTTAGAATTGTGAATCCGCAGCTACGTACTTGTTAGAATTGTGAAGCTTTAATCTCTATTTCCAGCTACTTGTTAGATTTCTGAAGCTTTAATCTCTTATTTGAGATGACATCCTCAAAATCAAACTCTTGCAATAACAACACCCATCGAATCAATCTTGGCTTTGCATCTTTCTTAGCCATTAAATATCGGATTGCGGCATGATCCGTGTGTACGGCCACCCCTTTAGTGCCTAACAAATACGCTCTAAACTTTTCAAAAGCATACACTACAGCTAGCAATTCTTGCTGGGTGACAGTGTACTTATTTTGGTCCTCATGATTAATGAAGGTCGGGATTGAGCCCAAACCATCTAGCTGTAATGATCAAAGTGAACAATTACATAATAATGCAATCTACTATTTCTTGATTGGGATTGTTTGGTTCGAAACAAGTTATTTCAGAATTAATTATTTTGAGATAAATTATTCATGATCATGAAATAACTTATTCTGTTATTATTATGATATAAATGGTCATATAAAATAATAGTGCATAATGCATCTTACACATTACATATATTCTTTATAGCTACTCACACCAAACAACTCCGTAAAATGAATATGAATAAAAAGATGAAAGAGTGTTATAATTAATACCTAGATTGTCAGGAGATTTGCTGTAAAATACATTTGCATGAATATCTTGAAGCAGTGGAGCTAGAGATGAAAAGGGAAGTTGACAATGAACCTTTTTGGTAAGATAATGTTGAATCAACTCAACATTAGTGGGCATAAATCTGTAACCAGGTGGGAATTCTGTTATCATATCATATCCACCCATTAATAATTACAAATGAATGATCTTTTAATTTTGGTCTTCAATAATATAATATGATAATCTTTGTCTCTATTCAACATCTATATATAAACTCTCCATTTTTTTATAGTTAACAAAAAAAGGGATTATACCTTTTGGACTTCTATTTGTGATTGAGGTCTATTAAAAATTAGTACGGATTGATTCAAAAAAAAAATAGTACGGAATTGACCATTTCAAAATTCTAGTTATAACATCCTATGCTTATCCACTCTACTAGGATGAAATAAAAATACTCTTTTTTTTTTTGTTTTCATCTGATGTCCAGACTCCAGAGCCCATATTTACGGTTTATTATGATAAAAATATTAATCCATATCGTCTTATATTTGCACATTAATTTATTTCACTTTATTTGGGGTTATATTATGATAAAAATAGAGGAAAGTCCGATCATAAGAAATTTCAAAACTTAACTAAATCACAAGAATGTTAATAAATTATATTAAGATTATCATCATATGAAGTCATTAAATTGTGATACCTAAACTATTTACATTTTGCAACTTTGATACTACTTAGAACCTGGGGTGTTGTTTGTGCGAGCTAAGAAGTACCCTCTATTTTTATTTTTATTTTTTTATAATGCTAGTTAAGTGTACGTGTTTTTTTTTCCTGTGTATCACATTAATCAATAATAATTAGAGAGGCGTATTCAAAATTTCAAAAGGATGGGTGCACTATTACGAAAAAATGCATCTAAGATATAAATTTGATCGGTTTAACTTTTAGGTTCTTAATATGAACCATTAAATTTTAAATATTATAGGTCCAAAATACATAATATTACTAGTTTTAAATTTTAATTTACACATTTGATTTGATTATATAATTTTTTTAGGAATTTTCAATGTAACACTCTTCAACTTTGAAAAATTAAAGCAAGAAAATAAAATAAAAATTAATTGAAACATCTAAAGTGTTACCAATAACCACTTGGAGAGGTGTTACTCAAAAAATAATACAAATATAAGATTTAAATATTTATCCTCACTTGGAAAGGTGCACCTAATTATCATTGTATTTTTACATAGTACTTTGAACATGGATTCGCACATCTATATTTAAGTATTTTTTGAAAATATATAACACTACTATATATGATCTAGAGAGGGGAGCATGAGTTCAGGTGAACCCACGGGACTCCCTAGATACGCCTCTGATAATAAATCTATATAAAAAGAATAAAGTATTGTGTGTATGTTATATTATTAAGTACAAGATTTTTAAGAAAAAACATAAAACTTTTAAGATAAAAATGTATTTAAAGAGAAACATGATAACTTACAATGACGGTAAACTCTAAGGTAAAAAAAGAAAAAGAAAACTACATTATATGTGGCCATATTAATATAACACAACTACTTGTAACAAATTTAATAATAAAAAGAATTTTGTTAAAGAAGAAATGAAAGTCATCTACCAAGAGGCTAACAACACAATAGACCTAAACAAGTCTATCAGAAAGTCAAAATTTATTTTTAAATCTATTTCAATATAATGAATTATTAATTATTATACTGCAAAAAATGTGTCTAATTTTATTTGCACCACCTAAATTGACATCATGAAGTTAATGTTTATTAGGAGTCTATTTCTATATAAAGATTTAGAATATTTCAATTATCCAAAAGACCTATTATTTATATAAAAAAAAATTATAACATGCAAAATTTTGATGCAATAATCTTACTTGAATTAAAATGCATGGCAACATACTCAAACCAACCAAAGAAAAATATTTGTATTAACGCAAAATATAAATAAGGTATTTCTTAAGAAATTTTTTTGTCAGAAATAAAATTTCTCAAACTAATTCAGTAAGAAAATATTTAGCTAGACTTCAATATGGAATACTTTCGATAAAACCCAACACCCATTGGGCAGTGTGGTCTCTAAAGACTCCTCCAAGTCCTCTTAGTCCTAGGCTTGACTCCTCCAAGTCCTCTTAGTCTTTCCTAGGCTTGTCTTCGCCCCTGCTGGGAGGCACTTGACATGAATGGTGATTTCACCTTTCTTGGGTGTCTGTCATCACAGTTGATGAAATCTCTTTTATTCCTGAAGAGGTTGATATTCCTTGTAAGCTGGATATGCCACATACAAAAGGAATAGCATACCCCATTTAATCTTGGAATTGAAAGGTTTACTCCTAATGCCTCTTGAAGGTTGAAAGTAATTAGTTTCCCCTCCATTAACAAGGATTGAGATAGAGCTTGTGGTATCTCTTATGAGGGTGGACAATTTAGTAGGAAAGTAGAAGAAGGTAGGGAAATTGAAGAAATAGAGTGTATTTCTTATGAAAGACCACTCTAAGAGGTTAAAAGCCTTTTCCAAGTCCACTTTCAAGATTATGTTAGGATTTTTCCCTTTTATTTTTTTAAAGTGAGAAATATACGCTTACACGATAATAATGTGATCAGACGCCCACTATTATTTCAGGACAAGTTATCCCACTTTGTATATGAAATAACTTATTGCATCGTATCACTATGATATAAATGATGAGATAAATAATACAAGAATTACCTAATACCTCAAACCAAATATAGAATAAATTAATAATGCATCTTCTCTTAGGATTATTATTCTTTATATCTGATCACACCAAACAACTCTGTAGTATATTGTTGAAAGATGAAAAATGAATAAAAAGAAAAGAATGGTATAATAAATACCTAATTTCTCATGAGATTTGCTGTAAGAACGAGATTTGCTATAAGAAATCAAATGGGGGTTTTAAAATTGATATTTTTGAGTTTATTGTGATGATTTGTAATGTTGTGTTATGTTAGACCTCCATTAGAGACTTTGAAATTGTGTGGAGTGTTCGAAAACTAGTAGTTGTGAAGCTTGTCGCTTCTATTTTTATGTTGTGACTTTTTGTGATGTAAAAGTGTATTATGAAATAGGTGTGATACGTTCATGCAATGTAAAAGTGTATTATGAAATAGGTGTATGCTTTGTTTTTCTCAAGCTATTGTTTAAGGGGTATTTATTACAGTGATGAGGGTTTCAATGAGCCGTTGTAGCACGGATAGACAAGGTATAGTGACTGCAGTGATGGATGACACTAGACTGAATGTACATTTTAAGTCATTTTTTCAAGTTTTTCACTATAATTTAAAATATTAAAATCAAAAAATCTTAGAGACAATTTTTCAAGATCTAGTTCTATTTTCTTTTGAGACAATCTTTTCATTCAGTAATTCAATTTCATCCTAGAATTGAAAGAGTGAATTTTGTGGGAAAGCATGTGAGATGATGTAATTAACATGTATTTCGCTTCTATATTGATTAATTATGTTTTTTAGGATGAAATTGATGTTTAGATACTTATTTGTAATGGTTGATGATAAGTTGGTATTCTAACAACTCTTTAGACTCAAATTCATGAATTATTTCTATGTTTTAATATAATTTTATGAATATGATAGTTATACATGTATGAAACAAATAAAAGTTGTTAGTGTGAGCATGCATACCCCTTTTCAGAGGGTGTACGATTGTAGTAGTCTCATGGGCCATATCCCGGCCCTAGATAATAATATCACTAAAAGAAGTTTTCCTAGCATAAGTAGTTCTTGGATTGTCTATTTCCCACTCCTGAAAGGCATACATAGGAGGAACTAACAAAATAGATGGTACATCAAAAACTCTTTCTTTTGCTCCTTCCTTTTCCAATTTGTCGGCCAGTCTATTTTGCTCTTTGAAGATGTGTGATATCCTTGGAGCACCCAGCCTCTACATTAATGAAGCTTGTTGTGATATGAAGATACTTTAAATCAGTTTAAGAAAAGTAGTAAAATTAGTTAGGGGTAAATAAGTCATTGTATGAAGTTAGTTATAACAACTTCTAAATAGTTAGTTACAAAGTAGGAATGAAGAGTCTATAAATATCAACTCTTCCATCTGTATTCAGCAGTCTTTGAGCTCAATCAATAAAAGCTTTCTTCTTCTTTCTCTACATTTACCTTCATGGTATCAGAGCTTGTGTCACAGTGATCACTGTGCACATGGGTCTCTGTTAAAGAATCACAGAATCATCAAATTGATTCACAGATTCATCAATTGAATTCATTGTTGTTTAGGAACTCGTTGCAGATCACAGTTTGACTGACGAATCTGTTGTTCAATTGTTCCATTTTCTTTTGCTTCCGCAACAAAGGTTTTTTGTAGAAGTTTTTCAATGGTGAATGTCAGAGTTGAAGCAGATCCGATTCAACCTAGTAACAATGGCCAAGATGCAAGTATGGCAAATACTTCTTTCAATACAAGTTCTGTGCAAGGACAAGGTATTGACTATAACCATCCCTTGTTTCTAAGTCCTTCTGATGTGAGTGGAATTAGCATTATCTCTTTTCAATTGCTTGGTGTTGAGAATTATACTCTTTGGTATCGATCAATTCGACTAGCTTTGTTGGGTAGAAATAAAGTAGGATTGGTTGATGGTACTTGCAGAAAAGAGATGTATGGTGAAGAATTGTGGGGACAATGGGAGAGGGTTAATGCGATTGTCTTGTCATGGTTGATGAACTCAGTGTCTAAGAGTTTACTCTGTGGTATTGCTTTTGCATCTAGTGCTTTTGAAGTTTGGAGTGATTTGAAGGAGAGGTTTGATAGGGTAGATGGGTCTAGAACCTATAGCCTGCACAAAGACATTGTTACGATGCAACAAGGTACTGCATCTGTTTCTGTCTATTACACTAAACTCAAGACATTGTGGGATGAATTTGAAGTTTTAGTGCCTTCTCCTGGCTGTAATTGTGAGAAATCTAGAGGTTTTGTAGCTCACATGAATAGACAGAAACTATATCAGTTTTTGATGGGCTTAAATGAATCATATCATCAGGCAAGGGGTCAAATTCTCATGATGGATCCTTTACCATCTATTAATCATGCATATGCGTTGGTAGTAGGAGATGAAAGTCAGAGGTCTGTAGTCACACACACCAATAGTTTGGGGATGAATGCTGTGGGTGCAGACTCTATTGCCTTGTATTCAAAATCTGCAGGAAGTTCAGGTGTAAGTCAGAGATTTAAGAAGAATTCTCTGTTGGTATGTGATTTCTGTAAATGTAAAGGCCATAGCAAGGAATTTTGCTATAAGATTGTAGGTTACCCACCTGATTTCAAGTCTAAGAGGAAGGTTCAAGGGACTGGTTCAGACACCAGTTATTCTGATCAACATCAGTCAGGTCAGGCTCTTTTCTCCTATGGTATGAATACAAATGTCAATGTCAATACACCAGGGTGGGGAAGAAAGGTTGAACATCAACAGGTTAACAATGAAGTGCTAGCTGAAAAGGATGTCAAACAATTGCTTAAGGGCTGTACATTTACAAAAGACCAGTATGATCATATTCTTAAAGGGTTCCAGCAAAGATCAGAACCAACTGTCTCTAACTGTAATGCTGCAGGTAAAGAATTATTTACTTCAGAAAGTAGTGAAGTATGGATAATAGATACTGGTGCAACAAATCACATGGTCTCTAATTTAGATTTATTTCTCAATGACTATATCTGAATTGACTGTTCCTAAGTGTGTATATCTTCCAAATGGTAGTACTACTCAGGTGACTCATGTTGGTTCCTGTGAATTATCACCCAGAAGTGTCATTTCAAATGCATTTCACATACCTGACTTCAAGCACAATCTTCTGTCTGTAAGCAAGATCACTAAGGAATTAGGTTGCTCAGTCACCTTCTTCCCTAATTTTTGTGTTTTCCAGGAGCTCTACAGTGGAAAGGTGAAGGAGGTTGGTAAAGAGGAAGGTGGATTGTATCTACTGCTCAAAGAGTTAAATCATCTGCAGGACAATGGTGTGAAAGAGTCTGCAATTGGTGTGAAAGAGTCTACAATTGCTGTTAATCAAGTATGCTCAGATATAGAAGTGTGGCATAAAAGATTAGGACATGTGTCATCTGTAGTTCTTGCTAGGATGTTTGACATGAATAAGCAAAGTATGTGTAAAGTTTCTAATTGCTTAGTTTGTCCCTATGCTAAGCAAACAAGACTTGTCTTTCCTTCCAGCACAATCAGAAGTTGTAATTGCTTTGACTTGATACATGTTGACCTTTGGGGTCCCTATAATTCACCAACTTTTGATGGAAACAAATACTTTCTTACTATAGTGGATGACTTTTCCAGAATGACTTGGCTATTCTTACTCAAACAAAAGTCTGATGTCTGTGTATCTCTTAAAGTGTTTCTTCAGTATGTTAAGACTCAATTTGGTAAAACTGTAAAGGTGTTAAGGTCTGATAATGGCACAGAGTTTGTCAACTCTGTTTGTACAACCATGTTTCAAGATCTGGGAATCATTCATCAAAAGTCCTGTCCCTATACTCCTCAGCAAAATGGAGTTGCTGAAAGGAAGCACAGACACCTACTTGAAGTAACCAGGGCTCTAAGGTTTCAAGCTCAAATTCCTTTAAGATTTTGGGGGAATTGTGTCTTAGCAGCAGCCTATCTTATCAATAGGCTACCTAGCAGTGTTCTTCAGTATCAAACTCCTTATGAGAGGTTATATGGCATCAAACCAGTGTTGTCTCATTTGAGAACAATTGGTTGTTTATGTTATGCAAAAAATCTTACTGAACATGACAAACTAAGGCCAAGATCTAAGTCAGCTGTTCATATGGGATATTCAGAGATACAAAAGGGGTACATTTTATTTGATCTCACTAACAGGTCCTTCTTTGTTAGCAGAGATGTAATTTTTAGGGAGGACCTGTTTCCCTTTTCACAAGGAGATAATGTTGAAATGCAGAAGGTGTTTGTAGATACACTGCATACTTCAGATGTGATGTTTCAAGGACTGCCAGAATTTTATCGCAATACAGCTAATTGTGATACTGAGACGACTCAGAATCAGCCATGTGTTGATAGTGATTTTGCCACTGATATTGGTGAAGACATAGTTCAGGACCAGCAGCAGCATCCTGAGGTTCAAGAGCAACCTGAGGTTTATGAGCAGCAGCAGCCTGAGGTTCAGGAGCAGCCTATTAGAAAGTCTACAAGATCTAAACAGACTCCTCCATGGCTGAAAGATTTTGTTTCTTTGAACATAAGTCAAGATGTTCAGTATCCTTTATGTCATTACATGAGCTATGCCCATTTATCACCTACATATCAATGTTACATAGCTGCTACTTCTACAATTACTGAACCTGCTACATACTCAGAGGCTGTCAAAGATGCACGATGGGTGGAGGCCATGCAGGCTGAAATCCAAGCGTTAGAATCCAACAAGACTTGGGTGATCACTGACTTGCCACGAGACAAGAAGCCTATAGGCTGCCGATGGATATACAAAGTTAAGTATAAATCAACAGGTGAAATAGAGAGGTTTAAAGCACGATTAGTTGCTAAGGGGTATAGCCAGCAAGAAGGGATTGATTACACAGAAACTTTCTCTCCTGTTGTGAAGATGGTTACAGTAAGGTCTATAGTTTCACTTGCTGCTGCCAGGCACTGGCACATTCATCAGATGGATGTGTTCAATGCCTTTCTACAGGGTGATCTCGACGATGAAATCTATATGCACTTGCCTCAAGGTTTTGTCAGTCAGGGGGACAAGGTGTGTAGACTGACAAAGTCCTTGTATGGGCTTAAGCAAGCTCCAAGACAGTGGAATCAGAAGTTGACTGAAGCTCTCATCAGTCTCAAATTTAAACAAAGCCAATATGATTATTCATTGTTCATTAATAAATCAGCAGAAGGGATCATTATTGTTCTTGTGTATGTAGATGACATGCTGATAACTGGGAGTAGTCTTAAGTTGATAGATGAGACAAAGAAGGCATTGCAGCAAGCGTTTAAAATGAAGGACTTAGGGGAACTAAAATACTTTCTAGGTATTGAGTTCACTAGGTCAGCAGAGGGTATACTAATGCATCAAAGAAAGTATGCATTAGAGCTCATATCTGAGGTTGGTATGTTAGCATCTAAACCTGCAGGAACCCCTATTGACACCAATGTGAAACTTACATCCAAGCAGTATGATGATCATGTAAACAAGAATCAAGAAGCCTCAAAAGATCCTTTGGTAGATCAGGCAATGTATCAGAAGTTAATTGGTAAACTGTTATATCTCAACATGACTAGGCCTGATATAACCTTCAGTACTCAAACTCTTAGTCAGTTCTTGCAGTATCCAAAGAAGTCTCACATGGAGGCTGCATTAAGAGTGATCAGATACTTAAAAAGACAACCTGGTCAAGGTCTACTACTGTCTAGTTGTTCTGATGGTATGGTTACTGCATTTTGTGATGCAGACTGGGCTGCTTGTCCACTAACCAGAAAGTCTGTTACAGGCTATATGATTAAGATTGGTAATTCATTGGTTTCATGGAAGGCTAAGAAACAGACTACAGTTTCAAGGAGTTCTGCTAAATCTGAATACAGAAGTCTTGCTTCCACTGTATCGGAACTAGTGTGGCTGCTTGGAATGCTGAAAGAAGTAGACACTGAAGTTCAATTGCCAGTCCAAGTATATTGTGATAGCAAGGCTGCCATACAGATTGCTGCAAACCCTGTATACCATGAGAGAACTAAGCACATTGAAATAGATTGTCATTTCATAAGGGAAAGGTTACAACAAGGTTTAATTAGTGTTAACTATCTTCCTACTCAAGAACAACCAGCTGATATTCTAACTAAAGGGTTAGCCAGAGTGCAACATGAGTATCTTTTGTCCAAGCTAGGTGTGTTTAACATTTTTGCCCCACCTAGCTTGAAGGGGGCTGTTGTGATATGAAGATACTTTAAATCAGTTTAAGAAAAGTAGTAAAATTAGTTAGGGGTAAATAAGTCATTGTATGAAGTTAGTTATAACAACTTCTAAATAGTTAGTTACAAAGTAGGAATGAAGAGTCTATAAATATCAACTCTTCCATCTGTATTCAGCAGTCTTTGAGCTCAATCAATAAAAGCTTTCTTCTTCTTTCTCTACATTTACCTTCAAAGCTTTTTACAGCTTTGAAAGCCATACAAGAGAAGAAATGGAATGCGAGGGTGATTGGGGTAAGCGCCACATCTAGGGCTAGGTTGCTCTCTGTTGAGAGAGATGAAGAGGATGGCTCTGAGTTTTTTTTTTTTTTTTTTGTAAAGAGACGAGTAATTTAAGAAATAGCAAGTATTTTCAAATTTAGCCGATTGGATGGTCAATTATGTTATAAGTCTAGCCAATTGTATTTTGTATATATCCATAATTGAATTAATTATTGATTCAGGCCATAATTGAAATAAGATAAATTATTATCGATTAAGTATTTAGCTTCTTAATTTAAATAAGATTAAATAATGGGAAAATTATGTAACTATGCAAATTTTGTAACGTATTTATTGAAAATAGCTATGGTTAAAAAATATCTTTTTTTTTAAAAAAGTATTTTATTTGTATAGCAATTTAATGGTATCCTAAGTTAGTTTCTAATTTAACTCATACTAGGAAAATTGTCCACGCTTCACGCGGCTATAAAAAATATTTATTGGACAATAATATATAATATTTATATTCATGTTAGTATCAGACATATAAATAATATTGATATTCTCTTCATATGCGATATAATACATTTTTTTCATTTTTTTTAAATATATAAAATTGAATTTTTTTACATCTTTTAAGTGCAAACTATTCAGGTGTATATAGAAGAATAAATTATTTACCACGGTGAAGTAAATGAGATAGAGGAGATCATATTTTGAAATAACAATATATTGTATACATATTTTTTAGGATCCTCTATACAAATTCTGATTTCGTAAAAAAAAAAAAATTGAAGTTCTTCATTGTGTCTTTATTATTAAATTTTAAATTTTTTTAAACATTAATTAAAATATTAATAAAAATTATGAAAAAAAAAATGAAAAAGTTATAACAATATTTAAGAGTAGAAATTACAAGTAAAATGAAGAGACATGAGTTATGAATTTTATTAGATATTAATTGCATTAATAATCATGTATTAATTTTATTTGTAAAAATAAATAAATAATAAATATATAAATGTGAAAATAAGGGATAGAAATACAATAATGAAAAAAAAACAATTGGTGACTGCATAAAAAATATAAATACATTTCAAACAAAAAAGAACAGTGAAGAAAACAAATTGTTATATAAAAAAAAAGCATCATAGAATTTAATATTTTCGTTTTAATTATTTTCTTGCAAGCATAATGAAAATGAAGCTCCTTATCATCATAATTTTTTTTTAAAAATGAGATAGTTATATTAATTGTGCTTCATAACAAAAAAAAAATAGAATAGTAAAGAACCAAATGAATAGCATTGCCAATACATGTAGTTAATATACTTATATAGACTAGAGTTTAAAAAATTCTAACAAAAGTAG
Source organism: Solanum verrucosum (assembly GCF_900185275.1). Classification (NCBI taxonomy): domain Eukaryota; kingdom Viridiplantae; phylum Streptophyta; class Magnoliopsida; order Solanales; family Solanaceae; genus Solanum; species Solanum verrucosum. Next base: position 2,313,717 of record NW_026020407.1, read on the forward strand.
CTACCTTACCAATACAAGTCAAAGTAACAACAAAATTTCTAGCAAAAAATAATCCCTAATTATGCTTCAAAAATTGCTTTTCTTCTATTATCTATTTATCTTCCTTTGTAAGTAGATCCGCCATCATATTTTGTACTCCATTTGTCAACTTATTCATTATATGCTACCAATTGAATAAAAAAAACATAATTATGAATAAATAAAATATCATACCAATTGAAAGTAATTATACCAAAAGAAAGAAAAAAAATCTAAACTATATGTAATATATTTGTAAATGATTTTTTCAATTGTACTAACAGTAAATAAGAATCATCTCTTGAAAGCTCACACATATTATAATCAAACTATATTATATTCAGCAAATTGACTATTAAAGATAACAATCACATACTAACAACACATTGTTCATTATTATAAAAAAAAATGTAATCATACTTGCTTGGAGAATGATAATACATACATAAATAAAATATTAAGAAAGCATATCCAAATATATAAAAATAAAAAGAGATTTGAGAATGAAATATTTCTTACCTTTTATGTACATCTTTTTCGTTACATATTAGTTAATTCACAAACTAATATGATAAAGAAGAGTAAATATATTCTTGAATGTGAATTTTTATGAAATTAAATATTATTTAGATAGGCAAAATGTAGAAAATAAAAAGAAAGACTTGGAAATGAAATATTTCTCACCTTCATGTACTTCTTTTTTATTACATGTTAGCTAATTCACAAACCAATATGATGAAGAAAGGGAAAGGATAATCTTGAATGTGAATCTCCATGAAATTAAATATGAGTTTATATGGGCAAAATATAGGAATACCATAAGACATCGTAAACTTACAAATTAATTTTTGCAGGTTATGGACATGAAAATTATGAGAGTCTTGAATATTATTAAAAATACAAATTAAAGAGGTGTAGGTCATGGGTAATTACTCCTTGACTCCTTGTAAATAAATTAAATAATAAAGAGAAAAACACTTAAAATATAAAAAAATATTATCATTTTATGATTAGAAGTGAGGCTAACAAAGAAAAAAAAGAATGTGAAGAGACTTTGTTATAAATGTTACTCCATTAATAAAATATTTATTTGTAATAAATTAAGTAATTTGATTTTATAATACAATAATTAATTTAAATAAGAAAAAAACCAAATACAAATAAAGGCCATAGAGAGGTGTCACATGACCTTGTCTATGTTTTTCCTTTATATTATATATAGATTAAGGCCACTATTTAAGACACATACGTTCTCTCTAAAATTTTCAAAATATTTCAAAACTAAAAATTCTCTCTCATTTAATTCCCTCTTTCAATAGTTCTTCAATTTTCTCAACTTCCGCTTCTCTCTCATCAAAAGTTGATAAAAAAAAATTCTTTCCGAAATTTGAAAAAATCTCCCTAAAGATTTACCCAACAATCTCATTGATCCAGTTATATTATTTTTGGTATGTTTTCTTAGAGGATCCAGAATGTGTCTCAAATCAGTGAAGAGAAGGGGAGGGAAAATTAGATCGATTTTTGTGGAGAAACTTGTTGAAAGAGGGAGTAATTTGAAATCCTTGGAGATATAAGGGAAGAGGTTGTCGGTGTTGAAATTAGATGGAAAAAGCTCATATCCAACCATCTTCGAATTTCTCCTCCCTTCCAAGGCTACAGTAACAAAGGTTTTGAAAGCTTCGGAAGCCATACAAGAGGAGAAAGGGAATGTGAGGGTGATCGGGGTAGGCGCCGCGCCTAGGGCTAGGGTTGCTCTCTGTTGAGAGAGATAAAGAGGACGGGCGTGAGTTTTTTTTATAAAAAGACGAGTAATTTAAGAAATAATCATAGATTTTCAAATTTAGCCGATTGGAGGGTTAATTATATTATAACTCTAGCCAATTGAATTTTGAATACATCCATAACTAAATTAGTTGTTGATTTCCGTCCTAATTGAAATGAGATAAATTATTATCGATTAATTATTGAGCTTCTTAATTTAAACAAGAGAAAATTATGGGAAAATTATGTAACTAGGCAAAATTTGTAACTTATTTATTGAAAAAATAGCCATTGTTAAAAAATATTGTAAAAATGGAGCAATACTTTATTTTAATTGCAAATTAATGGTATCCTTAGTTAGTTCCTAATTTAACTCATATTAAGGCCACTATTTAAGGCACACGTTCTCTCTATGATTTTTCATAATATTTAAAAACTAAAAAATTTCTCTCGCATTCAAGTCCCTTTTTCAATAATTCTTCAATTTTCACCACTTCAGCTTCTCTCTTATCAAAAGGTGACAATTTTTTTTCTTCCAGAAATCTCCCAAAAAATTTACACAACAATCATATCAATTCAAGTATTTTTTATTTTTTTTGTATGTGTCCTTAGAGGATCCAGAATGTGTTCCAAATCAGTGAAAATAAGGGTGGACAAATTAGGTCAATTTTTTGGGGGAAACCTGTTGAAAGAGGGAGGAATCGAATTCCTTGGAAAAATAAGGTACGAGGTTGTTGGCAGTGAAACTCGATGGACAAAGCTCATATCCAACCGTTTACGAATTTCTCCTCCATTCCAAGGCTACAATAATGAAGCTTTTGACATCTTTGAAAGCCATACATGAGGAGAAAGGGAATGTGAGGGTTATCGGGGTAGGCAACGCGCCTAGAGTTAGAGTTTCTCTCTGTTCAAAGAGATGAAGAGGACGAGCGTGAGTTTTTTTTGGTAAAGAGGCGAATAATTTATGAAATAATCAAAGATTTAAAAAATCAGCCAATTGGAGGGTTAGTTATATTATAAGTCTAGTCAATTAAATTTTGAATATGTCCATAATTAAATTAATTATTGATTTCGGTCATAATTTAAATAAGATAAATTATAATTGATTAATTATTGAGCTATTTAATTTAAACAAGATAAATTAATAGGAAAATTATTTAACTAGGAAAAAATTGCAACTTATTTATTGAAAATAGTTACAGTTAAAAAATATTGTAAAAAAGAGCAATATTTTATTTGTATAGCAAATTAATGGTATTCTAAGTTAGTTCCTAATTTAGCTCATATTAAGGCTACTATTTAAGGCACACATGTTCTCTCTACAATTTTTAAAATATTTCAAAACTAAAAAATTTCTCTCATTCAGTTCCCTCTTTCAATAGTTCTTCAATTTTCACCACTCCCACTTTTCTCTCATTAAAAGGTGACGATATTTTTTTTTCCAAAAATTGAAAAAAGTTTACACAATAATCCCATTGATTAAGGTATATTATTTTCGGTATGTATCCTTAGAGGATGCAGAATATGTACCAAATCAGTGAAGAGAAGGGGCGGACAAATTAGGTCCTTTTTTTTTGGGTAGGGGGTTGAAAGAGGAAGGAATTTAAATTCCTTGGAGAAATAAGGGACGAGTTTGTCGGCGGTGAAATTCGATTGACCAAGCTCATATCCAACCGTCTTCAAATTTCCCCTCCTTTCCTGGGCTACAGTAACGAAGCTTTTAACAGCTTTGGAAGCCATACAAGATGAGAAAGAGAATGTGAGGGTGATCGGGGTAAACACCGCGCCTAGGGATAGGTTGCTCTTTGTTGAGGTAGATGAAGAAGACGGGCGTGAGTTTTTTTTGGTAAAGAAGCAAGTAATTTAAGAAATAATCAACTTTTCTCGAATTCAGCCGATGGGAGGGTTAATTAAATTATAAGTCTAGCCAATTGAATTTTAATATGTCCATAATTTAAATTAATTGTTGATTTCAGTCATAATTAAATTAAAATAAATTATTATCGATTAATTATTGAGCTTCTTAATTTAAACAAGATAAAATAATAAAGAAATTATGTAACAATGCAAAATTTGTAACATATTTAGTGAAATAGCTACAGTTAAAAAAATATTGTAAAAAAAGAGCAATGTTTTCTTTGTATAGCAAATTAATGGTATCCCAGGTCTTTATGTAAACTGGTTGAAAAGTCACATCTTCCCTATCAACCAGGTTGGAAATTTGCAAGAGTTGACTGCTATTTTGGGTTGTCAAGTGGACTCCTTACCAACTAAATATTTGGGGTTGCCATTAGGGGTCAAAAATAAAGAATTGAAAGTGTGGAGTGGGGTGATGGAAAGGTGTGAGAAAAAATTGTCCAAGTGGAAAAGTTAATATCTATCAATAGGGGACGGATTGACTCTCATCAAGTCAGTACTAGATTGCCTCCCAACATACATAATGAGCCTTTTACCTATACCAAATAGCGTTGAGAAAAGATTTAGCATGGTGAGGAGATCCTTTCTATGGCAAGGAAACAAGGAAAAGAGAGGTTATAATCTGGTGAAATGGGATGTATGGGCCCTCAACAATCAGCAAGAGGGGCTTAGCTTGAAGAACCTCAGAAAACAGAACACTTTTCTTTTGCAAAGATGGCACTGGAGGTTCTGCTAAGAAGAGGGAACCATCAGGAGAAGATTTATAGTAGGGAAATATACTGAGGAAGTTGTGGGCACCATTGGGTGTAGTGTATGGAAAACCATAAGAAGACTGTGGCCCCAGTTCAACAATAACATCTCAATCACTGTGGGTAATGGTTTAAAAACTGACTTTGGAATAAGGTGTGGATTGGAGAAGATAGTCTTAGAAACTCTTTTCCACACTTATATACTTTGAGTCTTCAGAGGAATGCCAAGGTATCCCAAGTTTGGAGCCAACAGGGTTGGGACCTCTTATTTAGAAGAGCATTTAATGACTAGGAAATTGGAGAAGTTGCCAATCTATGGAAGTTCTAAACTCACATTCAGCTCTATCTGTGAGACATGACAAACCTAGATGGAAACTACACAACAAGGGAGTGTTCATAGTGAAATCACGTTATTCGAATCTTAACACACTACAGACAGAGCTAGACAGATAGCCTTGGAAGCTAGTTTGAAAGACCAAATGCCCTCCAAAGGTGGCTTGTTTTACTTGGTTGGTATGTAGAAAGGCATGCCTAACTCATGAGGCTTTATAGAAAAGGGGCTGGCAGATTTGCTCAAGATGTGTCGTGTGAGCAGGAAGAAGAAATCAATGATCATCTATTCCTTCACTATAAGATATCTTTGAGCCTATGGAATATGTTTTTTTGTTTGTTAGGAGTTAAGTAGGTGATGCCTAACACGACAATGGAACTCCTAAGCAGATGGAAAGGTATTGGCAACAGAGAAAGAAAAGAATTCTGGTGGAGAACTATCCCAGCATGCATATGGTGGACTCTTAGGAAAGAAAGGAACTCAAGGTGCTTTGATGGACGAAAAACTAAACTCAAGGTGCTTTGATGGACGAAAAACTAACTTACAGAAAATTAGAATGGATTGTATAAGCCTTCTATTTTTTTGGTGTAAACAAAATCTGATAGGGGAGATAGTAGAATTAGTTGATTTTATAGGAAACTTGTAAAGAATACCCTATGTGGGATGTAAGTTTCCTCTTTTGGTGTGAATACAAGGTTACCCTTTTCTCAGGAAAAAAAAAGAATCTCCTGATACAATTCTTGTCATCTAAGTATCAATTGGCCGATGTCTTGACAAAACCACTTGCAGCTGCACTCTTTGAGTTCCTACGTTCCAAACTGAACGTTTCTCCCCACAAAGGGAGTATTAGAACATGTTCATCATAGTTCGAGTTCAGATAGGTTTCAACTAGTATCACTTGTATCCTAGTGCTACTGCATATAATAGAGATAGATAATATACAAAGGAGTTAGCTTTAGTTCTTCTCCGTTCTCTTCCTCTTGTTCTTATAATACATGAATAAGTTATTTATGTATTAGGTGTTGTTTAAACCAGCTACCTAACAATTTTTTTTGTTGTTAGTCAAACGCTCTTTAAACCTCTTAGTAAGTTTATCTATTGCTAGGATTAATAAGGTATGCCTTACCTTCTTGCTTGTACTTCTTTCTGATTTTCATTTTCAGAAATAAATAAACTAAACTAGCCATTCTGCCTTGTGAATTTTTTTAAAGAAAAAAAAAACAAATTTTGTAACGGCATATCCAAACTAGTTGGACAGTAAGTTTCAAACATCGAAAGCCTTAAAAAAAATTAGGGATTCTTTTCAAAAGGTACAGAAAAGAATCTCTTTTACAAAATATAAATTGGTCATTGATATTTGATATTTTGTGTACAAAATCCAATCAACTCATACAATTTACATACAAATTGCATACAAAATTATTGTCCCTTTTAAAATTGAGATAGAAACTCCAAAGGATATCTCCAATTGTTCATTCCAAATAAACAACAATTCGCAAAACTCAATTTTTAAATGTAATTCTTCAAAACATTTAAATAAATTATGTTTAACAATTCGTGTAATCTTGTTTAAATTTGCCACAAATAAGATGAGTACTCTTCTTTTAATTTCGCTGTCAAAAATCCATGTGATCCGGAAGAGACAAGCTCAAAAATCAGAGCGGAGATTTTCTTTTAATTTCACAATGAAGTCTCATATTCACTAATCACATTTTTATATTAGAGGATAGCTAAAATGAAAAAAAACTGAAGTCTAATAGCAATAAGTTTGTATATAATTGATAAATATTTTATGTTATATTATTAAAAAAACCTCCCTAGTAGTGTGCTGAACTTTGTTGAATATTGAATATGGTAGGCAACAAGTAAATCTAAAACAAAAGATGATTCCTAGGTTTGGTTACTGAGAACAAGACATCAAAGGTGCTAGATGATTGGCATTACCCAATAGGCCAATACAACAACACACCCAATGAAATCCCACCAAGTGAGGTCACACTACCTCGTGGAGGTAGAGAGGTTTCCGAAAGACCAAGCTCATATGTATCAAACCCAACATTACCCAATTCTATACCTTGTTCCACACCAAACAAAATATTTACAATCTACTAATGATGAAATCCCTAACAGACAACACCAGCAAGCACCTCAACTGTGACCAAAAACAAAGTTTGGACACTCAGTTCTACACGTCCCTTCTTATTGGTCTTATAAACTCAGTCGATAAAAGGAAAATATATCCCGAAAGGGAAAGGGAGCAGAGGGTAGGATATGATCACGTGAGGGACACGAAGGCATTAAGAAAGCAATTCCCCCCTCCCCCCCCTTTGATACTTGGGTTCGGCTGGCAATCCCCGCAGGGCTTTCTGAGTTTTATCAATTAGGTAAACAAGCACTGATTCTCAGAGATCTATTTATAACTATATGGAGTAATGATGCATTGAATGCAAGATATGCCACAATACACACTCAGGGTACTGAAAGGGCAAAACTTGACATACTGAGAAAGACACAAAGTTCTGAAAAGGCAAAAACATCCACAAAATTTGATTTAACAATACCCTAAATCTATTTAGGTCCAAACTGAAACAATAAGTTTGAGCTAACTCATGTATTCATAAGATTGAATGAACTCATCTCTCTCAACAAGCAACAGCAATTCTTCCAGCAACCTGGTCAAGATCCCGCTGGCCACTGGATGTGATCCTCCTTCCACTAGATAAAAAGAGAGAACGAAATTAGACAGACAAATAACAAGATATTCATCGATTTTCATTCTTAATGCAGCTGATAAAGTTGAGTTGTGAGCATTGGCTAGCAATAAGGATGTCTCTCCATACAGAACAAGGTGAAATACTTCATCTCGATTCATTTAACCCATGTTATTATTTTCAATTGAAAAGTCAGCAACCTCTTATCGTTTCCCTGTATAATCAATCAATCACAAATATCACATTCTTACTACAAAGGGAGCAGTCACTCTTTACAATTGTCTTTGACCTCTTTCATGAATAAAGAGAGTTTTAATTGCCGCATTAAATGATTTAAGCACAAATATTACCACCTGAATGACACTCTTTTTCTAAGCAAGACTAGCCAGACTCCTCGTGATTTTCTTTTCTGAAGAATGCAAAAAATTTGCTGGCCCCATAAAATGATTAACGCATATATTCATATCACATATTCAATATATGGACAACAAGCTCAGAAAAAGCAGGAGAAAACCCCATCAGTACTATCCCCAACTATATTTATCCTTACCACCTAAAATGACTTGCCAAATTTAAGATAACAAACAGGCTTCTGACTGATCAATGAATTTCATTCGTACAACCACTACAGATAAGGAGACACATCAAATTCAGCAGCATTTACATGGCAAAAGGTTACTTACCCCTTAGGCTCAAAGTCAATGATGTTCATGTTCTGCAATTGTTGAAGAATGTGGCGGGCAACTGAACCACTGCTTTTGCAAAAATGACGTGGACGGCTTCCATTCCTCTGGTTACCACCATAGATTCTTCGGAACCCACCGACACCAATACCTCCTCTCAAATAGATCTTCCTCGCCATAGAAGCTGCCATACATCAAAATAAAATAGTGCAAGTTAGAAACAATAATAATCACCATGGATAAGTTCTCCGATCATGGAGATGAGACATACCAGCTCTGATGTAGTACCAATCAGCATCATATGGGGCAAGCTCCTTTAGCTTACCAGTCTTGACTATATCAGTCCATTCAGGAAGCTCCATCTGCAAAAATCAAAGGTACTAAGCAAGAATAACAAGCCCAAAATAAACACAATTATAACTCAAACTTGCATGAAATTGCAGGAATTAACAAGAAAACAAAGTACCCTATGCCAGAAAGTAAGGCAGATCTGAACAAATAACTTCCGGTAGGAAAATTCAAAAAGAAAAAAGGGGTAAAATGCAACGAGGTCCACTCAATCCAACAAAAAGAAGAACAAATATCATTTTTACATTATAGCGCAGTATTCATGAAGTGTGTATACAAAATTGAAATCCTCACACAAATTTGAATATCTTTGAATCCAGCAAATAGCTACAAAAAATGTTAACATAATTCTGCGTTGTTTCTATCACTATATTCAATGATCTAAGCTATAGTAGTTGAGAAAATCGAAGCAAATATGAATAAAAAGTTTGTGTTTGTAAAGAAATTCAAGAAAGAAAGAATGTATAGACCTTTCCGGAGCGCTTGAGATGAGCGGCATAAGCCTTGACAAAGTCGTGGGGGGAAACATCTTTCACACTTCTTGCTGCCTCCATCTTCGCCGCTGCGCTGCAGATCTTTCTCCACTCTCCAGCAAGGGTTCGTAAGAGAATTACTCAGAATGGATGCTAGGGTTTATAGTGTTGCAGCTCTCTCTAAGGATGGGCGGGCCTACCTTCATAATAAGCCCAAATGATTTGGGCTTCATTTCAACAAAAGTCCAGTCTCTCAAACAACCTTTACCTGGATGGCTAAATAAAGGAAAACACATTGTAACTATTAATTAAGGAGGAAATGACATAGACATACAATAATTACATACAATTGGCAAATTTTAGCCTAGAATTAATTAGCATCTTTTAGTCCAAAACAAATTAGCAACTATTAGCCCAATTCTAAAAAAGAGAAATATTGTAGATTTTTTTTTAAAAAAACGTGTCTGCAACTAACCGTCAAAAAAGGACATGGGTTGATTAATCTTCCTCATTATTTATCAACTCCTACAAACAAGAAAAAGGAGCGTTTCAGTTTTCCTAAATCCCTAACCTAATTCAGAAACAGTGAATTTGAAAAACCTTTCAACGTGAAATCGATCTTCAAACATCAAAAGAACGATGACAACTTTGCTTGTTTTGATTCATTATAACGGTGAATGGGACAGTGATAAAAATTTTGTGAACTATTCCACGGAAGGGATTGTTGTCAATACAGATGTTGCTTTCAATGGATTCATTCAATTGATTGCAAAACACCTCAATGTCGACACTTCTCTTAATTCTTTGGAAATTCGTTACAAACTTGATGAAACAACAATACCAATGTTGATACGAAACAATATGGGATTGCAAGTATACATTGGATTGAAGAAAAAAACAAGAAATTTCAAAGATTATCCACTGTGCATAACTTGGAAAGTTATTGACATACATCATATGGTTCCAATTACTGATGGTGTGGTTGATAATGTCAATACTCATTTTAATACAAATGATTTCAACAACACAAACACTTTAGATTTGGTAGAATACAACATGTTGGCTTGAGAAACTGCATATTTTGAAGAATGCGCAATTATTGAGAGTGTTATAACAGAGATACCAGCAGAAGGTCAATTTTACAAGAAAAAAAAAGATTCTCAAGTCATTAATGCAAAATTATGTTATACAAAAAGAGTTTCAATTTAAGGTGATAAGATCAAGCGCATCAAGGTAAGATTGAATTCTGCAAAAAATAATCATGTATACATTATGTAGCTTTTAAAGAATTAATATTTGTATACATTCAATTATATATTTTCTGCACCAATGTATACACACAACCATGTATACATAAGTACTTATATACATTCAATAGTAAAGCTTATGCACCAATGTATACACACAACCGTGTATACATAAGCATTCGTACACATTCAATAGTAATGTTTCTGCACCAATGTATACACGCAAACATGTATACATACTTGTTTGTATACATTCATTGTATTGTGTTTGCACCAATGTATACACACAACCATATATATAGTAAATATGACTAACTTATGTATGTTGATTCAATTAGATTTTATATCAACTCTATTGTATGGCAATAATGCATACATTGATTTTTACATATTCATGTCCAACCAGAATATTATGTGTAAACTATATATATTGTTTTTATACGTTATAGATACTTTCTTCGATGTGTAAATGATAATTGCACTTGAAAGTTCAGAAGCTCAGCCTTGCATAAGTCAAAAAATTTCAAGGTTAGAAGATTCATTGTTGACCACACATGTTCGGCAAAAGATAGGCTAATGTCGCAACGAAATACTACCTCAAGCGTACTTGGAAGATGGATAACGGATAAATATGATAATCCAAAGGTTGTATACACTGCAAGAGATATAATCTGTGACATGAAAAAATAAATTGGCGTTGATTTGACTTACTGGAAAGCACACAGAGCAAAGTTAAAAGCTTTACAATTGGTGAGAGGTGATCCACGGGATTCGTATGCTGAGATACCAAGTTACTTGCACATGTTAAAGCAATTAAATCCAGGTTCTTTTGTTAGCTTGAGGAAAATATCAGAAGGACATTTCCTCTATGCTTTTGCAGCTCTAAATTCTTCTATAAAAGGTTGGGAGCATTGCAGGCCAGTTGTAATAATTGATGGAAGCTTTCTCCAAGCAGCATATCATGGTACATTTTTAACCGCAAGTTATCAAGATGCTCGATGTATGAATACAATATTTTTTAAAATAATTTCTAAAATCATATTTTCGCATCAATTTGTTACTCAAACAAGTCTTTTTTCCAATCGTTTTGTTCATAATTATTTTTATTTAGGTCATATACTACCATTGGCTTACGCAATTGTTGACTCAGAAAATAATGCATCATGGGAATTATTTTTTGAAAAGTTAAAAGAAGCATATGGTGTAAGGGAGAAAATGTGTTTTGTGTTTGATAGACATCACAACATAATAAGAGCAATTTCATAGTTTTTCCAGATTTACCACATTATGTTTGTATGTGGCATTTATGGAAAAACATCAAGGAAAATTTTAGGAGAAATCAATTACAAATAAGGGAAATGTTTTATGCAATGGCCCAAGCATATGTACAAGATTTTGATTACTATATGACTGAAATTTAACATATTGACTATCGAGTAAAGGAGTACTTGTTTGATATTGGACATCATAAATGGTCACGCACACATTCTACAAGCAATAGGACAATGACCATGACTTCCAACATTGTAGAGTCACTCAATTCAGCAACTAAAGACGCAAGGGATCTACCTGTAACAAGGCTACTTGAAGAGATGAGGAAATTGTTTGAGAAATGGAATTATGAGAATTCAAAGGAAGCTCAATTTACAAAATACAATTCTTTCGGCAAAATATGAATCAATACTTGCTGAAAATCTTGAAATTGCACAACATATGATGGTAAAAAATTATTTATGTATAGTTGTTATGTATTTATTGATATTATTATTTTTGAATCTAACAATGTTTCTTACAAAGGTGACGCCTTCAAGTGATTATCTCCATTCTATCACACATCTGGGAAAGACATTCATTGTTTGTATTAGGGAACGAAAATGTACATCCAAACGTTTTCAACTAGATAAAGTACCTTGTTCCCACGCCTTAGGAGTATTAACAACCAAGGGATTGGATGGAGAGAACTAGAGTTCTTTGTACTATACTAAGGAGAACATGATGAAGACATATGAAATATCAGTTAAATTAATGCCCGATCCAAGTACTTGGGAAGTACCAGATGAGGTCATTGAAGAAATTTTATTGCCACCAATAGAAAATAAAGTGTCTGGTCGACCTAGGAAGAAAAGACAAGAAAAGACATTGGCATCAGAACCAAAAACATATAAAACATCATGTGGTCAATGTAGACAAGAAGGGCACAACCGACATACATGCAGGAACATGCCTATAAGATAATAGCTTAGGGATACTATCTTCTATATATATAAACTATGTACTATGTTTAACAAACAATTTCAAATTCCATTAATGTCTTGAATAAGTTTTTATATAATTTGTGATATCATTATTTATAATTCACGCCTGTGTTATATTAGAAAGTGTAATAAGTTTACAATTCTAAGTTGCTGCAACTATTTAACTAAAAAATTCAAGTCACTATACATATACATATGAACCTGCAAAATTAACTAATTGGAAATAAGATTAATAATAATTGTTTAGAATATGAAAGTTGTTAGTAACTAACTTAGGGATTAATTAGTTCAGTAAATTACTATTAGCTATTAGACAGTTAGTTAGTAGAAGATTCCTTTCAAGTATTGAGTCGGTTAGTTGTACGTGTATAAATAGTGTCACGTTGTATATGTGTAGTTAGCTTTGATCAATAACACTTGATTCTTCTTTCTTTCCAGAACCTTCTCTCTCAATCTATACTTTGTTTCAATATCCAGTTTACTGTTTTAACATGGTATCAGAGCCATTAATGGCTATCGAAGCTCCATTGATCGGTGTTTAGTGATATCAATTTTATTCCCTGTTTTTTCGATTCGATTTTCAGAAATTTTCTCCGTTGTTTTTTTTTCTGGTTAAATCTCATCTCACATTTATTAATGGCGATTGGAAGTTCATCCTCAGAAAGCCAATGGAGGCGATATCAATGGATCTGGACATATTAACACTCCACGATCCACTTCGAGTTTCGACTCTTTTAATCCACTTTTTCTACATAATTCTGATGTTCCGGGCGTGAATTTGGCTCACTGTGTTCTCACTGGAATGGAAAATTACACACTCTGGAGTAAATCGATAAGTATTGCCTTGCTAGGAAAGAACAAAATTGGTTTTGTTGATGGCACTTGCAGGAAGGATTGTATGAAGGTCAGATGGTACATCAATGGGTGCGTGTGAATGCAATTGTGTTGTCTTGGATCATGAGTGTTATGTCAAAGGATCTGGTAAATGGAATTGTGTATTCTTCAAATGCCCACAAGGTCTGGGCAGATCTCAAAGAGCGATTTGATAAGGTGAATACCACGAAGATCTATCACATCCACAGAGGGATCGCAACATTGACTCAAGGTACATCGACTATTTCTGTCTATTTTTTGCGATTGAGTGAGCTTTGGGAGGAGTATGAAACCTTAGTTCCACCTCCCTCATGCTCATGTGCTAAGTCTCGTGAGTTCATCAACAATCTAAAGCAACAAAAACTCATGCAATTTCTAGGTGGACTGAATGAAAATTACAATGAATCGAGAAGTCAAATTCTGATGATGCCATCCATCCCTTCAGTGAATCAAGCCTATTCTCTGATTATTCATGAGGAGAGTCGGCGTGCACATTTGAATGTGGTTGCACAAAGCTCTCACTCTATACCACACTATGAGGAAGGTGAATCTTCTGCTCTTGCTACAGCTGTTATGTCACGATATGCTCCTAACTCCAAACAAAAATCTGTTGTGACTTCTCGTTATGAGGAAGGTGAACCCTCAAATTCTGTTGCTGTTGCAAATGACATCTACTCAAGCACTAACACTAATATGAGAGTGAAGAAGAATTTCAATCTTCAATGTGAATTCTGTCATCTTAAAGGTCATACTAGAGATAAATGCTACAAGTTGATTGGTTATCCTCCTGATTTCAAATTCACAAGGAATAAAGATAAAGAGGATAATGGTTTCAGAGGAGGAAATCTCAACAGAGGACAAAATGGATATAGTGGATACATGATTGGTGGTTATAGTGCTCACAATGCTCATCACGAAGGTTCACACAGTCATCAAGTTAATGCACCTCAATCAAAAAAACAAAGTTTCACAACTGAGAAGTTTCAGAAGCTCCTCACATTGATTGACAAACAAGACTCACCTGAAAATGTAGCTAACATGGCAGGTACTATCAATTGTTTTTTAGCTGGTTTTAAGACTAACTTCTGGATTGTTGATACATGAGCATCAAATCACATGGTTTCCTCCATGGACTTAATGTCATCTAGTACTACTCTTTCACCTTCTCCTCATAACCAAGTTCATTTACCAATTGGTGATATAGCTCAAATCACTCATAAATGGACTTGTCAGCTAGACAAGGACCAACTCCTCAAAGACGTTTTGCATATACCTTTATTCAAATACAACCTACTATCAGTATCCCAGCTCACTAAAGACTTATATTGTTTTTGCTTCTTTTTACCCTGATTTCTTTCTTTTTCAGGATCTTTACACTGGCAAGGTGAAGGGGATTGGTAAGGTCAAGGATGGACTCTACATTCTTTCCACCAAATCACCATCACCAGCCACTACTTCTAGCTTACAAAGTGTTTCTGCTTGTCATTCTACTCATTCCAGTGGTGTCAAAAGCTCTATATGGCATCAAAGACTTGTTCATGCCCCAATCCTAGTACTCACTCAGATTCCAGACATCAAGCACACTTTAGATAGAACTCAAATCTGTAATTGTCCAATTTGTCCTATTTCTAAGCAAACTAGACTTTCTTTTCCTATTCATCAAACTGTTTCTAGTCAGCCTTTTCAATTAGTGCATATGGATTTATGGGTCCCTATAAACATGACACTTACAATGGAAATAAATATTTCCTTACTCTTGTTAATGATTTCAGTCGCATGACTTGGGTTTACTTGTTGAAATATAAAAGTGATTGTTTGCTTCACTTGAAAGTGTTTATTCATTTGATACAAAATCAATTCAACACCACCATTAAGATCATGAGATCAGACAATGGTCTTGAATTTATTAATTCTCAATGCACATCTTTTTTTCAGTCTCTTGGTATTCTCCACCAACGAACTTGTGTTTACACCCCACAACAAAATGGGGTGGCTGAGAGAAAACATAGGCACCTACTAGAGGTAGCCAGAGCTTTACGATTCCAAGGTTTTATTCCTCTTAAATTCTGGGGTGATTGCATACTTGCTGCAACTTACATTATAAATAGGCTACCATCCAGTGTTCTTCATGGTACTTCACCTTATGAAAAGCTTCACAATACACCTCATTCACTAGCTCACATGAGAACTCTAGGATGTTTATGCTATGCCACTGATCCCAATCCTTATGACAAATTTTCACCCAGGGCTATACCTGCTGCCTTCATGGGTTATTCTCTTACTCATAAGGGATATAGACTTTATGATCTTCAATCCCATATTTTTTTGTCAATAGGGATGTTCTTTTTAGGGAACACATTTTCCTATTCCAACAGCCTCCTACATTTTTTTCTGATTCTTCTTCCCCTAGTTTCCCTCTTGCATCATATCTTCTTGATCCAGATTTCACAACTCCACCTGCTCGTTTAGACCTTATCTCCCAACCTCCATATGTTCCATTGGTCTCCCCTCAACCATTACCTTCTCTATCTCCAGTTTCTCAGGCTCTTACTTCTGTCAATTCTTCCCCTGCTTCACCTCCATCTCACAAAAGACCATCCAGGGCCACTAAACCTCATATTTGGCTATCTGATTATGTTCATTCCCTACCTTCTACAAGACCCCATGCTCACTCTATTCATCATGTTATCCAATACTCTCATCTTAGCCCTGCATACAAAACTTTTCTTTCCAAATTTTCTACTACCATTGAACCTAACTCTTATTCTGAAGCTATATTGGATGACAAATGGGTTCATGCAATGAAACAGGAGATTGATGCTCTTGTGCTTAACAAAACATGAGAGGTTGTTGATTTACCAGTTGGAAAGAAACCCATAGGCTGTAAATGGGTCTATAAGATCAAATATAATGTTGATGGGTCCATTGAAAGGTTCAAAGCTCGCCTGGTGGCTAAAGGTTATACTCAGCAAAAAGGTGTTGATTTTCATGAAACTTTTTCCCCAGTAGCTAAAATGGTCACTGTCCGATGTGTTATCTCCTTGGCTGCAATGCATAACTGTCCTGTTTTTCAAATGGATGTCTTCAATGCTTTTCTACAAGGTGATCTTCATGAGGAAGTCTTTATGGTACTGCCTCAAGGTTTTGGCAGTAAGGGAGAGACATCTAAGGCTTACAGATTGAAGAAATCATTATACGGACTTAAGCAAGCATCTAGGCAATGGAATATAAAACTTACTACTGCATTAATCAACTCGGGATTTCAACAAAGTAAGCATGACTATTCCTTGTTCACAAAAGCGGTCGAGCAAAAGTTTGTAATTATACTCATTTATGTAGATGATTTGCTGATTATTGGAAATGATCTACAACTTATCAAGGAGTCACAGAACATTTTGCAACAAAATTTCAAAATCAAAGATTTGGGGGAACTGAGATACTTTCTAGGCATATAATTTTTGAGGTTCAGCAAAGGAATATTGATGACACAAAGAAAGTACATATTAGAGGTGATCTCAGAATAGGGTCTAGCAGGAGCAAAGCCTGCCATAACACCCCTGGAACAGCATATGAAGTTTACTACATCTGACTATGACAAACACCTAAGGAAAAAGGATGATGATGACTCAGATGATCCACAACTGGTGGACAAAAATGCTTATCAGAGATTAGTAGGAAAACTTCTTTACCTAGCAGTACCAGACCAGACATTTCATATGCAGTGCAGACTCTAAGTCAGTTCATGCATGATCCGAAACAATCCCATCTAGAAGGAGTACTTCATGTAGTGAGATATCTGAAGGGAAGACCTGGTTTGGGCATTCTATTAAGTAGTGAAAAGGACAATACACTTACAGGTTTTTGTGACTCTGATTGGGCATTATGTGCAGTGACAAGAAAATCAGTAACAGGTTATTATATGAAGTTGGGAAGTTCTTTGATTTCTTGGAGATCAAAGAAGCAAGAAACTGTATCAAAAAGTACTGTTCAAGCAGAATACAGAAGCATGGCATCTGCGGTAGCTGAAATCATTTGGCTTGTGGGATTATTGAATGAAATGAACATGAAAGTGAGAGTACCAGTAGAGTTGTTTTGTGACAACAAAGCTGCCATTCAAATTGCTGGAAATCCTATATTTCATGAAAGGACTAAACACATAGAAATAGATTGTCACTTTGTACGGGAAAAGATACAGAAGGGACTGATCAAGACACTGCATATCCCTGGAACTGATCAAGAAGCTGATATTTTGACTAAGGCTTTGGGAGGTCAACAACATCATTACATATTAGACAAGTTGAGGTTAATAGATGTATTTCAACCCTCAACTTGAGGGGGAGTGTTGAGAATATGAAAGTTGTTAGTAACTAACTTAGGGATTAATTAGTTCAGTAAATTACTATTAGCTATTAAACAGTTAGTTAGTAGAAGATTCCTTTCAAGTATTGAGTCAGTTAGTTGTACGTGTATAAGTGTCACGTTGTATATGTGTAGTTAGCTTTGATCAATAACAATTGATTATTCTTTCTTTCCAGAACCTTCTCTCTCAATCTATACTTTGTTTCAATATCCAGTTTACTGTTTTAACAATAACATATATTTTTAATATTGTCTACGCCTTCAAATAATAAATTTGAATTTGTTTAACGCAAATGATGAAGCCAGTTAGACATAATTTTACTTTTCGACATTCAAAATGCAACAATCAAAAGCTTTGATTTCAGTTGAGACTTCAAAAAAATAAATTAACTCCTTGTTTATATGACTTCGAAGGTATGGATACATTCTAGACTAAGAGAATGACTCTATTCCGTTTCCACAACACCATACACTATCATAAAAGTATCAAATTTCATAAATACATAATTAACGTTAATAGTAACACAAAAAAACTAGCTATTGCATCTTGCAAAATATACAAGCATCCACTTAAGACAGTCAACCAAAATAATAATTCATACTTTCAATAAAAATACAACTATTACAAAACTAACTATAGTTGTGTAAATTTTATATATGTCATATATTATAGTAATATTTTCAAGCTATAGCAGTAGATTTAGACTTTCAAGTTATAACATTAAAAATTTCAGGTTCTAACAAATAATTTTAAAAAAAAACTGTTTTCAATAATTGAAAAAAGTTGTTTAAATAAAATAAAGATATAAAAGAAAAATGAAAAAAAAACGTTTTTTTAATGAAAACAGGTAATAAGCTAAAATTGTGTTGTTAATTTAATTTGAATTTATTGTAGATAATTAACAAATAGCACGAATTAAGGGATTTAAACTAATTAAGATTATTTAGTATCTTTAATTCACTCAAACCAGTTAAAATCAAATAAAAATTCAGATTTATCTTCTTCTTTTTTCAATGTTTCTCTGTCTTCAATTTGCAACAAAAAAATTTCAACGTTTCTCTCTTCAATTTTCAACAAAAAAAATCTCACATTCAAGTAATTGAAGTTTTTTTCATCTTTGAATATTCTTGATTTCGTTGTGATGGACAACTACGTATCAATTTTAATCAAACATGGTGAAAGATGGGATCCTTCAGGTTAGTATTTATTATTGTTTAACGTTTGTTTTAGAATGATAGCGAAATGAAACAAAAATTATCAAACTATCGATTAATTGAAGGTGGAGTCATATTTTGTTAATTGTTGATATCATATTATGTTTACTGTCGTGAAATGTAAAAAATTTAGTGTTATTTTTGTTTATTTTGTATACAGTTGTTGTTTTGTGAAATTATAAATTTAATGTGATTTTATGAATAAATTTGATAGAATAAATTAAATGAAATTTGTATGAAAGTGTGCTAATTATTCTGTAAAAATAATTTAATTATAATGTTGACGAATTTATGAAAAATTATTTTATTTGATAATGAATTTGATAGTATAAGTCCAATGAATTATGTATGAAAAGTGTGTTAAGAAATATGTAAAAAAAAATTGGAATTCTTGACGAAGTGTATTACAAGTGTTTTAAATTTGTGTTAAATGTGAAATTGCTGAGTTTATATTAGTTTTGTTATTTTTGTATAAAGTTGGGTGACAGTAGTTAATTATTTGGAACGAGAAATGTATATAGTTTGAATGAATAATCGTTTTGCATGAAATGTATTAAATGAGTATGAAAATGTATAAATTTGGTATGAATGATGATTGTTGTATGAAATGTGTATTAAGTGAGTATTAAATGTGAAATATTATGTTTTGTATGAATTTGTTTTGTAATGTACTGTTTAAATGATATTTGTATGAAAAATAATGACGAGTGTGTATAATTTTGTTGTTATTATAATGATTTTTATGGATGAAATTTGTGTTGTCTTTGGAATGAAAAGTTAATATTATTTAACATATTTCTAATTGATTTGTATAATGTTAGACTAATTGTTATTTTCTTTAATGAAACAGAGAATTATGTTGATTTTCAAATGGAATGAATTATATATGAAAGAGGGTTGCTGATGTGAAATTCGAAAGGTCCAAAGTTACTTGCAGTAGATGGTGTCAAGTTGGCCACAATATGAAGCATGTTCAAATTATCTTGTGCAAAACTAATGACCGTTTATTTGTTTAACTATATATAATTTTTATTTTATTTTGTCGTTTAGATTAATGTTTTGTTTTGATATGAAACATAATTGGTTTGAAGTGCATTATAAACTTAGTGTTTAATATACCGTTCATTCTTTATACACGATTCATTCATTAATCATACAGATTGCATATTGTTAAAAATAAAATTTATTTCAGCTTAATACATAAGATAGTGTAAATATTAGTGATAATTATAAAAGGTAATTATGGTATCCTGAGTATTTAATTTAATGTAAGTTTACGTGAATATTAATTTGGTTTTCAACTAGTGTCCTACTATAAATAAATTTAAAATAAATTGCAGTTAGTGTTTCAATCCCACACTAACTTCAGTTAGTGTCATACACATATTAATCAAAATTTCATACACGTTTTATCCAAACAACATGTATAAAAATTGATAAATTCATATAATCACACAATTTATACCATTTGTATATCAATATTATATCACAATTCATACAATATCCAACAATAAAATATTAAACTCATAGGCATGTACGTATTAATCAGATTTCATACACGTTTCATCCAAAAACATGTTTAGAATATAAAGTAAGCATAATGTGATATTTTTTAGAAAAAATCAGTAGTTTGACAAATCATACCATTTTCATACCAATTTAATAATTTATACCATAAACACAGTTAATAGACAATCACACCAATGTTAAAACGCAATTCATACCATTTGTATACCATTATTATATCACAATTCATAAAAATTTCAAAATCAAAATATTAAAGCGTAGTCATACACATATTAATAAGATTTCATACAGATTTCCTCCAATATATGTACAGTTTGGAAACTCACTAATATTTTCAAAATAGTATCTTGAAATTGTAATAGGCAATCAGTAATTCATATGTAAACGGTATCTGCCTGAAAGAAAACATATGATATTATATATTATCAAGTACTTAAACACAAAAAAATTGTCCAAAAGTTAAAAAAAATAATTTTTTGTTGTTCTTCTTGTTGATGGTTTTGAAGATGCTCCAACTTCTACATTTGTTTTTTTTTTCTTTTTTTCTTTTTGATTTCAGTAACAAAATCGGAATCAGAAGGGGTTTCAACAATTTTCCCCTTCCTCTTCTTCCCCTTTTGATTTGCAGGGGTGACCTTTTTTTTCCTTCATTTTTTCTCTCTTTGTCGCTCCTTCAACTTAGATGAACCATCCGTCGTCGGATTTTCAACAATTTTAGGCGGGGGGGGGGGGGGGGGGGGGGAGGGGAGGAGGTTGAGTTAATATATTAAAATTTGAAACATGAACATCATCATTAGATGTTCCTTCACCCAATCTGGGACTCTTTCGAGGCGTTTCAATGGGTTTCTTAGACATAATTTTGTTGGAAAAAAAATTGGACGAAAGATTGAATGTTGGTGTAGTTGGCTGGTGGAAAAATGGGAGAGAAGAAGGTGAAAGTGGGGTGATAGCGTGTATGGTTGGATAGATGTGGGGGGAGGGTGGTGGGATTGGCTAATGGGAGGTTATGAGTATAACATTAAATAAGGAAGTGTAATCAATGTAAAATCCCTATAATTGTGTAAGAGATAATTATGGGATATTCTTTATTTAAATAATTTAATAATAATATAAAATTATAAAAAAATATTTATTTAATAAAGTAAAATTTAATTAATTTATAAATAATTAGTGATATGTTATAACTGGTAATTAAATTGTTATAAGCAAGAATTTTTAAAAAGTAGATTTAAAACCTGTAATATTGACTTTTAAATGTGTATATGAGGTGATTTTTCCATTATAGTTTCTGCCTCTTTTGGATAGTCTTTTTCTTCGATATTTTCTTCGAATCACTTTCATCCTGTTGATTTTTCTTGGTCAAACCATAATCCCATAGAAGACATGCCAATCTACTACGATATTGATTTTCATCAAAATCAGATGAAATCTGCTTTTTACGTATGAAATATTCTGCAAATGCGGACACATATATATCATAATCCCTATTTAAAAGAATGAAAAAATTACATTACACAAAACAAATGAAAAATATTTTGTAAATTAAATATACTCTAACAATACACTTTATTAACCACCAACAAATCTTAGTTCCAATGATTTAAGGATCGCCGCATTGGAATATAGGGGCCGCTGAAAATCTACACCTTTCTTATTCATATAAATTCCCGTAACAGAAAAGAGATGAGGAATCAATACTGCATAAGGTTCAATAGCACATGTACAACACCACGCATGGAATTGTTCGTATACATTAATGACACCATCTTTGATCGTATAAATTCCTAACACCCAATGACTTAATTCCTTGACAAAAATAGAAATCAATATATGATCAATAGCAAGCACACGACATGTAAAATTCAAGAATATACCTAGCAACTTCATCTTCCTCCGTAATAACCCCAGGATCCATGTTAATTACTCTCTAGAAATATATAGCTTCTACAACGAAATGATCTTACCATTAAAATGAAAATTAGTGGTTGTGATCAATTTTATATCTATTTCGACATCATATTTATGCAGCTTCCTCATATAATAGAATATGACGTCAATATGCTGAAAATAATAAATGCAATAAAAAAGAACAACTATTAGACATACAATTTTTTGCAAGCATTACATATCCTATATCTACAAAGTTAAATAAAACATATTTCACATTGATTAGGTATACAACCAAATTCTATACTACTATATCACAAATCCATCTAATTAATAAAGTTAATTTTCTAACTGAGCACAACATGAGAGTCTTGTTATTGACGAATGCTACAGATTACATATATAGAGGCTTCTATTGGCCTTTAATTTTGCCCAGTTCCAAATTGATTAATTAGCTTAGAGAGTTAGTATCTAAGTTAATTAATTCGGTATAACATATGTTGTTATGTACTTTAAATGGATAAATTACGCACATATAACTTGTAGCATTTAGTGCCTTTTTCTTTCATGAAATAGAGTATAGAGTAAATGAATACACAACTTCATATGAAATTGTACACCAACTAATTATAATAAGACAATATCATGCTTGCTTACAAATTAAGTATCACAAACAATAATGTATACAACTCGTAAAAAGCAAGATAAAAACTACAAAATAACATATTCATGAATAAAACTTCCTTCTAAAGTCATGTTATTTCAATCATTTATGTAATACTAATCATGTAAAGTTCTTCCCACATAGTTCAATCTATGAAACCAATCCCTATTATGAATATGTTGATCACCAAATACAAAGGGGTTCTTCAAAATATCTTTTCCCTTTTGATATACGCTCGTAGCATTTCCCCTGAAATATCATAAATACTCTATGTAAAGATATTTATATAAACTTTTACAGTAAAAGAAAATATATAAATAGAACAAATTAATAACTAATTTACATACTTGGATCTTCCTTTCAGAGTCCATTTATCAACAAATACTGCAAATTTTTCCCTCAAGGCATAGTCCACGTCTTCATCAATCTTTTTGTTGAATGGATGTTAGAGAGAAAATATTTTTGATTTACCATTCTCAACTTTATAACTCCCATCACTATCAAAATCAGTGATGAATGGTGACTTTTGAAATTTCCCAACATGCTTTACTCGTCTCGAAGGTTTGGAAGTAACATCTTTAATCGATACAGGAGATTCGATAGCAATAGATTGTAGAAAATACATTTCATCCAATCTCATTACCTGATTAATAGTCTGATCATACAATATCATCAGGGGCGGATCTATTAAGGCCCATGGAGGTGTCACGCCACCCACAAACGTCGACGGAAACTCTATAGTAGACATATATACTACATACATACATATATATTGTAAACTTGCCACCCAATGAACCAAATCACTTCGTGGTGCTGGTGGCAGAGGGCCATCATTCCTATGAGGAGGTTACGGGATCGAATCCTGCTGTTTTGACTAATTTAATTTACTAATCATTGACTTTTCTTTTATTTTTTATTAGTTACTTAATATTTATTTAAAGATTTAAAAGTTAAAAATAATTTTTTTGTTCTTTCTCTTTAAATTGAAAATTATGTCCGTCTTCTTCTCCAAATATCAACCTCCCTTGCCCAATCGCTCCGATTCATCTATTTTCTTTGTCTATATTTGAGTTATCAACTCGATACTTTCATAATTCACTAAATTTTTTAACTTTGTTCACTTCATGCTCCCAATCGAATGTGGGGTGTGAATTTGTAGTATATATGTATAAATACATAAATGTCATCTTATTACTGTTCATATTTTGTTGTTTGGTTTGTCATATAGACCGACAGGACAAATAATTTGATTCAATATCTAAATTAATTTGCTCGAGAATTTACTTAGCACCAGAGACTCTAAATCCTGAATCCGCCTCTGAATATCGTCATATCATATGAGAATTAGTGGGCAGACTAAAATCACCTCCATCATGATGTAGCCAAACCTATTAAAAATACATATTCAATATTTAATATCGTTACTAAAAAAATAAAAATAAAAAGAATTGAATAACACCTACTTTTGATAGGAGATTTGTTATTGTCATTCAGCTTTTCTTCGGCACCAATTTAACGTACTTGATATCTTGATTGCTATCATTTTCAGATATCATTTCATTATGAACACGACCCTCCAATGCATCAGATGAATCAATTACATTTTCACAAGCAACTTTCTCAACACTACAAAACTAAATAAATTGAAAGATAGAAAAAAAATTAGGAAAGTTAAGGCAAAAATTTATTTGTATACCACATTAATACACAAATTTTATTAAGTAACTGTTACCTCATTTTTCATCTTTCCTTTAGAATAAGATAAATCAATGCCAGCATTACCATCTTCATCACCATCAACTCCTTTAATATGAACCTGACATAACAATAATATAATTAATCTACAATTAAATTTTAATATTTTAATATAATTTATGGTATCCAATAGATTAAATTGAAAAGTGATAATTTTGTTTTACATGTACATAATTTAACTACATATTTACATACCTCATGAATTATGTTATCAGAAGGAGATGAAATTGACAAATTCTTATTCACATACTCTTGAATAATAGAAATTCTTGGCTAAGCTGTAAAATTAAAAAAAATGCAAAACATATAGGATTTTGAAATATTATAGATAACAATGATATGAAAAATTATTTCAAATACCTTGTCAAAGTCACTCTTAAAAACAAACTCTGGAGGGTTTGTCTCGCTTTCCGAATGAATAGTGAAGTTTTCATGATGATGATTGTAATTTTTGGGACAAGTTGAGCTAGCCTTGTCATTATCGATAATTGAAAATGAATCCTCAACAAACTTCTTCAAAGAAGAGAGTTCTTTCCCAAGCTAGAATCAATGTTAGAACAATTAGATAAATCATAACAAGAGGACGACTTAAACTAGTATCAAGTAGTATCTCCACATTATCTTTACAAATTGATATTCAGTAGTCCATTTTAATTTATGCGACACTTTCTTTAAAAAAAATACTTTTTAACTATACAATTATCTAACAATTGATTTATACATTTAAACCACAAGTTCAAATGTTTTGTTTTCTTTTTCCAAGAATACTCGATGATTTCATTGATTACAATTTACAATAATGAAAAATTACATAAAAAACACAATTTAAGGCATCATAATCTTATTAATCTCTAAAATTTCCTACCATTTAAAATAATTATAAAAATCTCCTCTAATATACATACTTATCCCCTCTCAAGTACATCCATCCCCTCAAGGATAAATCTCTTCCCCCTCGGATACATCCATGAGTAATGTATCCAAATGCATAATATATTTGAGATCCTATTATTTTAAAGGATTTTTTTTATTTTGAAAAGAATATACATAAGATGTAATTAACTATTAACACTATGAGATTTATAAATTTTTTACAGAATGCATTACTCTATCTTTATTAAATTTTACTAAATGAATTACAGTGCAAAATTCATTATGTTAAAAAGCGAACAAAAATCAAGCTTCTTAAGAAAAGGTAAATCAAAGACCCTCTGAAGATCCATTAAATGAAGTTGTTGCCTTTAATAAATAAAGAAAAAAATTGATACGTAACGAATAAAAAAATTGTTATAGAATGAATAAGCAGAGGAAAAGGTCAAACAACTTTGAACTTTTCTTCTTAATTCTTTGTCATCACAGTGTTTCTTCATCATAGTGCAACTATGATTATTGGCCTTTTATCTTCTTAGGTTTGGAACTTTTCTGCAATCGGTCTTTGATGTTTTACTCACCCATATCATCGCAGGTACCAAGAAAATTTCTGAACACCTAACATATATTGAAGTAAAATCAAATATAATAGCAACAATGTACAATTCGTAAAAAAATTTACAAACTAATATTTTCATTAACATTTTACCTTGTCAGCTGATTTTCTAAACAACGTCTCGCCTAGAAATTTAGTGGAAGGCCACTTACAAATCACTTTCCAATTCAACAAATGTGTATTTTCATTAGCAACACCTAATGCTATTTTTTGAATTAACGTCTGAGCAACACTCATACAACCAGATCTGCAAAGCTAAGGGACACCCACCAAATCTATGAAACTTTTTAACTAAACACATTTTATCTCTAGCTAATCGAGGTCATCAAAGCTTTAAACACAATTTTTCCCCACGAAAATGTCATGACTTCTCCACTTTCCACTAAATAAAAATAATGATCACTTACGTAGACTCTATTAGCAACTGCTGACAACAAAAATGTATAGATAAAATAAAGAACAACACTCTTGACAACATCTTCATCAGATTTCCATCTTTTACCAATAAAACATTCCTCAAGTTGATTCTTATCAACCTTTTGATTATCAGGAAAATATGTCAATTTCAATCTATTTGACTCCTCATAAAAAAAGTTCTCTCTATCTTCTCCTACACATTGTAATCCAGTTACAATGGCAAATTCATCAATTCCAAATTAAAGCACGCGCGAGATACTTCCATGAACATTAACACAGAATTTGTCACTACAATTCTGAACTCTCTCTTTTCATCAAGTAACAAATAAGTTGATTTTGAACAATGAATGGTGGCATATCAAGAAAGTATCCAAAGATTGTATTTCTAAACATATTTAGTTGCACCTCAGAAAGAGTTGATTTTAATAACTCTACGACACGTGTATTCACATGACAATTAAAGCGAGCCTTTGTGAATTTTTTTTCCTTCGGTACATAGTAATTTCCCTCATCGGAATCAAAATAAGAAAACTTAAACATAAAATCAATTAGACAATTAATAACAAACAAGCAAGTGACTTGTGTATCCATTGATGAATACAAGAAAAAATCATGAAAAGGTTACAATCCAACAACGACACAACAACAATAACAATAAATAACACCAACACAACACAACAACAAAAATCAGACAATACGATAGAAATGATCAAAACACCAAAATTGTTGCCAAATAGCAGTACACACAAAAAATTCCTACCAAACTCAACAAACATACAAATTAAAGCACAAATTAAAAAAAATTGCAACATTGAAACAACTTTCATATTTGTACACTGATGTATACTTTTTAAGTAATTCCATTACAACAAAAAGTAAATATATAACATCATTATTAAAAAAAAATTACTTAATGAAAACTTATTATTTCAAATCAAGTGGCCGAGATAGTTAAGATGCAACATGATTATTTTTTTTGACATGGCACAAGAAAATGTTAAATACAAGAATAAAATTAACTAAAGAAGACAACAATCAACATTCTATTTTCACCCTATATTGCACTAATAATATCAAAAATAAAAACACAAACTAAGATGAATTCTAGCAATTCATAAAGCTATAGATAATAAATTTATGCAAACACACTTAAAGTCCATTAATACTTTAATGTATACAAAAAATAAAATTACCTCGAGAACGCGATTACCAACCACAACTTTCTCTTCAGACAAATATTCTTCTACATTGTCATTGTATGCGTCTAAAGTTTTAATCCTGAAATACAACAAACATGAAAGGAAAATAGCAAGCAAACAACAGTATTTGTATTTGAATTTATGTGAAGGTTACAATCTTTATAAAATCTTTAAGAAAAGATAAGTAATCCCCTGATTCTTCTCTTCAATGATGCTCTTGATTTGATGGAATACTTGCGGCTCAATTTTTGGAGCGAAGACTTCTTTGTACTTCGGCTCAACACTTGGAGCGAAGATTTCTTTACTTGCAGATCACCACTGAAGAGCAAGGATTCTCTATGTATTTCTATGTGTCTTCTTCTTTTTCTTCCTTCTTCCTTCTTCCTTTTGGTCTTATGAAGACCTCTTTATATAGGCTTGAGCAAGGGTTTTAGGGGTATTTTTGTCCAAGCAATTTTGGTCTTTGGGTTTGAAGAACATAAGTTGGGCTCGTCTTTCAACTTAATGGACTGACCCAAATGTAATTTGGACTTTATTTAAGTCATATATTTTGACTTAAATATTAATCCGACTTTATTAACCAATAATTTAACTTGGTCAATATATCATGAATTTATGGATTAATCCAAAATTTAATATGGATTTATCAACAAAATTTCACTGTCTACAAATGTCCCCTGCTTCGAGGCTTGTTGCGGTGTCCAACTTGTCCAACCTTTAAAGACAAGGCTTGAAGCATTCGTGAAATATATTTTTTTATGGAGTCTTTAAAAACTTTCCATATTTGATTCCAATGGAAATTTTCCATAACTTGATTCCAATGGAATTTTTCATAACTTGATTCCTATAGAAACTTACCATAATTTGGTTCCTAGGAAAATTTACCATAATTTTGTTTTAAATATGGTTTTTCCATAATTTGTAGGAACACAATTTATGTACTTTTGATTTCTATAAATACACATGCTCTTACAATGATCGATTGCCAACTTGAGGCATACATAACTCAATTTTTGTCACTTATTTTCAGCACAGCACGCTTGCGGTAGAGAGTTCATAACTTGTTGTAGAAACATTGAAATCATGATCCGTTTGATGTTCCAGAAACTAGACTCAGAGGGATACAACATATACGAAATTCAAAATCAAAACCATTCTGAATTGGCGGGAATAGATTTTTGAAGTTTGCTATCAAATCTGTCTTTTTTTTTATAGCTCTATGTTGTCCCAACAAAAACGTCTCTATCTTAGTGTGGGAGATTCCGAATGACGATCGACTTGTTTATATAGAAACTAGACATCAAAGTCTACAACATATCCAAAAATCAAGGTAAAACTCTTCATGGATTGATGAGAATAAATTTTTTGAAGTTGGTCTTTAATTTTGTCATTATTGTTTTGCAGATTGTGGAGTCTCACCAAAACGTTTGCATCTTGGTGTAGGAGAGCTCGAATGGAGAGCGACTTGATTCGATAGAAAACAAACTCTTAAGTCTACAACCTATCCAAAAATCAAAGTCAAAGTTCTTATGAATTCACCAAAATTGATATTTTTAAAATTAGCAATCAAATTGACTTTGGACAACATCCATGAGTTCACTTCTCTGCATCTTCGCCAAAAACCCGCATATTGATTTCCGTATTGATTGAGAGTTTTGTCATCATCTACATGGAGAGACATCATAAAACTCTTAAGCCAATAGGACCATATTCATCATGACGAGCGCGAGAGCATATTCCATAATTTTCATCATGCCAATTTGAAGCTTCGTGCAAATGGCACGGTGAGACACATCACTTTTCCTTTTCTTTTTTACAGGTTCACGACGGACTGCAAAAAGTCTCAATATCAGATCAAAAAAAGATGAGGTGTAATCCATAATTGGCGAGGAATCATGCCCCCATGTAAAAAGATAGAGGTTCGTTTATGGCTGCATCGATCCATAAAAATATTTGAAGCAATGATTTTTTATGAAGAGGTGATGCGAACTTGATGAAGACATCCAAGACGAGTTGACAAACCACTTCTTGATGTTTGATTTTTTTTTTCTACTTAGACCTTTTGTATGGGATGATATGTTCATTTTTTTTTCCTCCCTTACTTATGATGTGTAAAAACTCTTGCAATTTTGAAGCAATAAAATGTATTTACTTTACATTGCAACACAAAACATGTGAGTTTTTTTTTTCTTCTAATTTTTCTAGGCCACTAATTTCAAGGTTTTTGAACCTATTTGATTTTTTGGACCATATAGATTTAAACTCATGAGGGCCAAAAGTAATAATTTGAAGATTTAACTTATTTTCATGGAGCTTTTTTGACTTGAAGACTTGGCTCGCATTTGAGAAGCATCATGATTTGAAAACTTAGCTCAAATGTGAAGAACTTCCAAACTTGAGACTTAGCACGAATTTGATGAGCTTCATGACATGTATTAGACTTATGCATCGAGAAACATTTTGACTTGAAGATTTTGCTCGAATTTGATGAGTTTTGAAACTTGAAGATTCAACAGAATTTGATGAACTTTATGACATACATTTTAGGCTCGAGCGTCGAGGAGCATTATAATTTAAAGATTTTTGCTCGAATTTGATGAGCTTTGAAACTTGAAGATTCAACAGAATTTGATGAACTTTATGGCATGCATTTTAGGCTCGTGCGTCGAGGAGCATTTTGATTTGAAGATTTTGCTCGAATTTGATGAGCTTTGAAACTTGAAGATTCAACGGAATTTGATGAACTTTATGACATGCATTTTGGACTCATGCGTCGAGAAACATTTTGACTTGAAGATTTTGCTTGAATTTGATGAACTTTGAGGCTTGAAGATTCTGCTCCTGAAACAACCCCAAAAATGCCCGAAAATGTGCTTCGGAAACACCTATAATTGTAATTTCCATATATCTCAAAATTCGTACATGATTTCGGAAATTCGACTTCATATTCTTATTCAGGGGGTAAAATTGAGTGGGAAATGGGTCTAACCCGAATTTTAGAGCAACCGTATCAAAATTCGAAAATCGCAAAAAATGCGATTTTCAGGGTCAACTTTAAAGAGGCATATCTCTTAGCACACAAGGAACTGGATGGTCCACTACCTATTAAATTAAAGCCCTTCGAGTTATCTTTCCAATGCAATTGGTTTCACCTCATTCCGAGTTAGGATGAAGGAGTTATGATCATTTTTGTAAAACTTGTCCGGGCAGAATTGCAATTTCCAGTAAGCTACGTTACTGTAGCGGCTGGGACGTTTTTCTTTTATAAAAAAGAGGATTGTCCCATACTTAGTTATATTTCTTTCTAGCTTCAAAACACTCAAAAACACTCTCTAAACCCTCTCCAAAATTCCACCAAGATCTTCAACCAAATTCAAACATCTCAAGTTCTAATTCCGAATTCAAGACTCAATCTCAAGCTTCAATTCTCCATTCCAATCTTCATCAAGGATTCTCCAAAGTTGAGGTATGTGGGTTGATTGTGGAAACCTTCCTTTCCACAAGTCCAACCATTTATCCTCTATTTTACTTCAAGTTTATGGGTCCTTATGATCATTTATGAACTCTTGAATTATGGAATTACTACTACACATTCTATTATGGTCTATTTTTGCATATTATCATGAAATAGATTATTATGTGATGTTTATGGTTTTCATGCTTCCATGATCAAATTATGAAGGTTGATATATATATGTATGTTGTTGGTGGGCTGATTTATATGTATTTCGGAATTGGTTGGACTTAGTACTCTTGAAAGACATGATTTTATCTACATGAACAATAGCCCACCATGTGTTTGATAAAATGTCATTTATAGAATTCATAGGAAATGGAAGGTCCAATGTACATCCTATGAGTCGGATGATTATATAATTATTGAAATGATGATGAAAGGGATACATGTATATGATTTTCTCAATATAGTGTTGTGAGTCGACCAAGCCTAGTACGGGGGGTAGTAGGCCCATATAACCATATCGAGGGGTTGGTACCTTGGTTGCCTAGTACGGGGGGTAGTAGGCCCGTATAACCATATCGAGGGGTTTGTACCTTGGTCCCTAGCTCGGGGGGTGGTAGGCCCGGGTAACCACATTGAGGGGTTTGTACCTCTTTCGTCTCTCCAAGGGGGTGGTAGGCCTTGGAAAATACTATATTGATGGTCACTCGCCACACATGTACTACGTCCCACTAAATATGAATTTTATGTAAGCATTATTATACATATCATTTCATTAATATGCTATTTATCGGGTATGATTATGCATTTTTCCTATGATGTCCATCTATTGTAGCATTGCATTGCATCCCATATACTTAGTACATTCAAACGTACTAATGCATACTCTATGCCTACATGATGTCACCATGTAGGGACCGGAGCACCGCTTGACCATCCTCTTCCGCGTGGCTAATACGATTTCCTATCAAGGTTATTAGTGAGTCCTCCATTCCGGGGACGTTGCTCATGATCTTTTGCTATGTATAAGACTTTTTCTTTTTAGTTATGTTTTGACTATGAGGGTGAGCCCGGTGGCTTGTCTTGGCCCCCGCTAAGTACTCATGTTTAGAAGTGGTGTTGGACAAGTTGTGTTTTATGCTTGAGCTTGACTCATCTATGGTATTTATGTATCATTCCCTTTTTTTTCTTGCTCCCTTAGTCCCGATTTCCCCTTGATTATGCTTATCGCTTATGGTCATTTTAATTGCTTCCGCGACCAAGAATGTGTAATGATATGCTATGAGGCTTGTTTGGGGTTCCTTCGGGTTCCCCATTCGCCGGTCACGTCTAGGCCCTAGGCTTGGGTCGTGACAGCTCCAATTAGAGAAACTTCTTGACTTGAAAACTTAGCTCGAAGTTGATGTGCTTCATGACATATATTTTTTGACTTGTGCGTCAATGAGCATTTTGATTTGAAGATTTTGCTCGAATAGTACTAATAGTATAAAAAAAAAACAACATTCAACTGAATAGTGTATTTTATAATAATAAATAAAAATGGAACATTACAAATGAAAAAGGAAAAAAAATTGAAAACACGATTTTGAGTTTTTTTTTTTAAAAAAAAAAAAGTCTAACTTCCCACGTTTTCTAAAAATAAAAAAAATACATATTATGGACAAAATCCAAATTTTACAACTTCTCAATTTTAAAGAATTAAACTTAAATTTATAATTAAACTAACTAAATTAATTTAAAATCTTATTTAGTATAAAATTAGTGGGATCAATTTAAACTTTAGATAAATATTGTTGTCTCTTAAATTTTGAGTTACAAAAAGGGCAGTAGTGATTCCTAAAATAAAGATAACTAATTAAAATTAGATGATTAATTTGAAAATAATTAACAGTTATGTGGTTTGAATTTTGAAAATTCCACTAAATCTATAACTGTTATGTGGTTTGAATTATGAATTTGATTTTAACTTTATTAAAAGATAATATATTTATGGCAGTTTTAATAGCAATTTATGACCATTTTATTTTTAATTTTAAATGCTTATAAGATCAAAAAGATAGAGCAGCGTTGTAAACCACCACTCCTCCTACTTCCCCATTCCCTTCTCTCACGGACATTTTTTTCTCACTATGTTTTTTTTTTTTTGCTTTTTATTTTGTGGTGATTGGTTGAATTTTTATGTAATTATCATCCAAATAATTGTTCATATAGCATAGTTGATC
This sequence comes from Solanum verrucosum, assembly GCF_900185275.1. Taxonomy (NCBI): domain Eukaryota; kingdom Viridiplantae; phylum Streptophyta; class Magnoliopsida; order Solanales; family Solanaceae; genus Solanum; species Solanum verrucosum. The sequence continues at coordinate 2,347,274 of NW_026020407.1, forward strand.
ATTATTTCTTATTGAATTATTTGTAGATAGTGTTATTTCTATGTGAAGATAAAATTTCAATTCTTATTTTTATTCATTAATTAAATTTGTATTTTATTTTATTGTTAAGTTCAAGAATTTGTGATTACTGATTAGTTTTGCATTAATTTTATCTAATATCCTCGAAGGGATGATTTAGTTTTGCATCAATACTGATCATTTGAATTTTGGATGATTGTTTCCACATAAAAAAGACAAGAATGAATGGTTAATCTCAAAATCAAGTGCTTAGCCGATAATTCTTGAGAATGATGAAGATCTTCTCAATTCTGACATTGACTTTTCTTTTCGATTGTGATGGTAAGTTCAAATTCATTTCCTATTTCTCATTTTCATATATCAGGTAAAGAAGTGATCATGTGCAAATTTCTCTATTAAATAATTGTACCATTTAAAAAAAATATATTCTCACGTTTAAAAAAAAATACATATATAACTACCCCAATAATGCTCTGCTAAAGTTTAGGAATAACAAATTTATGTTTACATTTACATAAATTTTAAAAAACAAATCAATTTAGCCTATTATTGTGTAAATTATATTTCCACAAAATATCTGGTAGATAATTGTGTGTACAAATAATGATGCTATAATTTTGGAATTTAAAATATATTGCATGTACACATATAAGAATGCAATGATTTAGGAATTAAAATATATTTATATAAAATTAAATATTGAATATAAAATTAAATATGTTAGCACCACAAAAATTCTTAAATTTTCGGATTTAAAAAATATTAAATATTACATCTACTCATCTTTTTAATTATTGTTCTCCAATCTATTATTTTATATATTTATACTATATATTATATATAATAAAAGTCTAAAACAAATAATTTTGGAAACGTGGGTGATGAGTGTAGGGAGAAAAACAAGCGAATATTTGAAAATTTTGTTTATGCTAATTATATAAAATATTATCAAAATTGCCTAAATAATTAATTTAAAATTTAAATTTTAAAAGATAAGTAACTAATCTTATCTTTATCCTTGAAAGCACCTCTTTTTTAGATACTAAAACGTAGTTTTTTGCTCTTCTTTTTTCTTTATTTTCTATTTATATATTCTGTTAGAATTTTGAATTTAAAAACAATTATAATTCAATTTTTCAATTCTTATTCTTAATTTAAATTAATTTTGTTGATAATTATAATTTAAATAGGTATTTTAAAACCTCCACTACCTTGCTATTTCTGAACAATTTTTTTAATCAATTTGTAAAAAGTGTAAATATTTTCACTAAAAAATATATTATAAAATTTCGAATCCTAATTTTATTTTATTTTTAAAACAGAAATATTTAAATTAAATTTAAAAATAGAAATGCTATTTTTTTGTGGTTTGCAAGTTTAAAATAAAAAATTTAAACTTTGAAAATATATATAAAAAAAAAAAAAACACGGAAGTTATGTATCTGAAATTTAGTTTTTGAGCCTAATTTTGTGAAACTATCAAGCATTATCTAATTTTGTGGAACTATCAAGTATTATCCTCTGAAATAACTTAATTTAAATTATTAAATCTAATTACATTTAAAAATTAATTTAATTTTATCATTTAAAAATGACATCTAATTCCTCATATTATAAACCCACGCATGGATGTTTCATTTAAAATTCATCATTTAAATAATATATTTAATTTTGAAGTTTTATATCAATTTATTTTATTTACATTTTAAAATAAATATTTTAAAGAAAAATACAACTTATAATTTCTATCTTCTATCTTTTATTGATAAAAAAAATTGAACTAATAATTAATAATAATCTATACTAATAATTATAATATATTAATTGTTTTTTTTAAAAAGCCAACTAAATATGTCATTTTAATCTTTATTTTGAAAAAAATAGTAATAATTATCCAACTAAATAGGAAGTTTTAAAACTTCCCCTTACACTCCCACAGTCCCACTTCTAAACAAATTGAAAAACTTTTAAATTAAAATTATTTATTTTTTTAAAAAAAAACCACGTATGGAAAAAAATGGTGTTTTAATTTTTATTTTGAAAAAATAATATTTACCCAACTAAATAGGGAGTTTTAAAACTTCCCATTACACTCCTACTTCTAACCAAATTGAAAAACTTTTAAATTAAAATTATTTATTTAAAAAAACACAAGTATGGAAGTTTCTTTTAAAATTTATCATTTAAATATTATTTAATATTTTAAGTTTTATTTTAGATTTTTTTATTTGCTTTTTAAAATAAATATTTTTTTAATAAGATATAACATATAATCTAAAAAATTGAACTAAATAATAATAATAATAACAATAATCCAAGTATAATGTTAAACACAATTTAATGTCTTCTATTATTATTATTATTATTATTATTATGCGACGGTAGCCCATGAAATGTTAACTGGTCGTGTACTGCTTTTTATGTTAATAACGCAGCAGAAAAAGAACGAGGTGTTCCCAGGTTAGTTATAAATTATAAACCTTTAAATAAATTTTTAAAATGGATTAGATATCCTATTCCTAATAAAAGAGATTTATTAACCAGATTATATGATGCTAATATCTTTTCAAAATTTGATTTAAAATCTGGATATTGGCAAATCCAAATATTTAGAGACCATTCATATAGAACGGCATTTAATGTTCCGTTTGGACAGTACGAATGGAATGTAATGCCTTTTGGGTTAAAAAATGCTCCCTCAGAATTTCAAAAGATAACGAATGATATTTTCAATCCCTATTTGGATTTCATCATAGTTTATATTGATGATATTTTGGTATACTCAAAGACTCTTGAAATGCATATTAAGCATTTAGACATTTTTAAGAAAATAGTTATTCAAAATGGTTTGGTCATATCTAAACCTAAAATGAGTCTTTTTCAAACAGAAGTTAGATTTTTGGGGCATTTGATTTGTCAAGAAAAAATGACTCCTATTCAGCAATCTATTGAATTTGCATCGAAATTCCCTGATATTATTACAGATAAGACGCAATTGCAGCGGTTTCTGGAAAGTTTAAACTACATTTCCCCATTCTACAAGAATTTATCTCGAGATTTAGCTCCGTTATATGACAGGCTAAAAAAGGATCATAAAAAGCCTTGGACCAATAAGCTCACAGATCTTGTAAAGACTATTAAAGAAAGAGTTAAATCTTTACCTTGTTTAACCCTTGCTAATCCTGCTTGGCCAAAGATTGTAGAGACGGATGCGTCTAATATTGGGTATGGAGGTATATTAAAACAAATTAATCTGCATGATAAAAATGAATATCTTATTCGATTTCATTCAGGAAAATGGAGCGATGCTCAGAAAAAATATGCGACGGTAGCCCATGAAATGTTAACTATCGTTAAGTGCGTTTTAAAATTTCAAGATGATTTATATAATCAAAAAAATTTGATAAAAACTGATGCTCAGTCAGTCAAGTATATGTTTGATAAAGATTTTAAACATGATGCGTCTAAGTTAATTTTTGCTAGGTGGCAGGCACAATTAGCCCTTTTGATTTCGAAATTCAATATAAAAAGGGAAGTGATAACTCCCTCCCAGACTTCTTATCAAGGGAATACCTTTCTTCTGATGGGTTTTCTTGACTTCTTTCCTGATAAAGATTTGATTACGATTTTGAAGGCAGTTCCTCTTATTAGAGATTTAAAGGAACTTATATTATGGAAAATTATAGACGGAATGGTGATTGATATTGTCAATAATTACATGATTGAACAAGAGCTTTATGAAAGATTTTATTGTGATGAAGTTTATAACCTCTTGAATGATTAAAAATATGACTTCTTGAATGATTAAAACTAAATGCTATGTTTGCAGGATGGATCCTCCTTGGATAACCAAGGCTAGAGGAAAAGGCAATTATACTCGCGGAAGGGGAAGATCATCCCCAAGTTCATCAAGATCATCATACAGATCTTCATCATCTAGTACTCCAATTATACAAAAGGGAGGAATGAGTTTATATAACTTAAACTCTAGAGCACAAGAAAGAGCTTCATCATCAATACATCTGGAAGATATTCCAGAAAGTGATCCATTATATGCTAAACTACAGGAGTTTATAACTCAAAAGCAGGGTGATTCTTTTGTTTCAATCGCCAAAGAAGAAGTTGATGATATCAAAACATATGAAAAGGTAGAAAAAAAAGAAATGATATTTCTCTTAGAAAACTTTGACATACAGAGAAGAGAAGAACCTTGGAAGATATTCCAGAGGTATTTAGTTAATGGGCTTTATTTCCCGGGTGAGTCATACAAAACTCGGAAATATTATGAGACTCTGCTAATAAGCACAGGTGTTGAATTTCAACATTTTTCAGGCTATAATACAAGTGAGAATGTTTATAACTTCTCTAAAATGATTATAAAACACATCATTCATATTGAAGATTGGGGTATTTCCTCAATGACTGAAAGACAATTCAGTCTAAACAAAGTCATGGTAAGCTTTACCTATTGGGATTATATTCAGGCATTTAATAAAGTTCTCTGTTATAACAATGAGAGGCATAAACATACTTGGTTTATAAAAGTATGTGCCAAGATATTTGCGAATCATATACCAAATTGGTTTTTAAACTGGTGGTCATACCACTGGCCAACAATAAAAATATTGCCCGAACCATTTCACAAGTTATACAAAGAATGGGTCAAGGTTTCCCCAGATCTCAACAAATTATATCATCAAGAACATATTTGTTATTTTCAACAAATTGAACAGATATATTTTTTTATAGAATTCTCTGTTCCATGGATTTATAAATGGGTTCCGAAAGTAGATTTTACTGAGGAACAAATCCCTTGTCTATACAGAACTTATTATAATAATTTTTGGGACAAGTTGATGAAGAAAGATCCTCAAACAAAGTCCATAAACGGACAAGAACTGCTGGATCTAATTACGAAAACCGTACACGATTATAAATCAATTCCTAATAAAGGAATCATGACTGATGACTCGACCTCCGTAAAACATATGGCTAGAAAAATTTCTAATCATGATGAAGGAGAGCAAAATGAAATGATTATGAGATATCTAGAAGAAGTCAAGAAGAAGATTCTTCTAAATATAAGTCATTACGCAAAATCAGATTCTTCAATGCGTAGTGAAACAAGTGAAGATATGCACGAAGCCCAACAATATGAAGAAGAAAGTCTAGTGGATGCACTGAAGAAAGTCGAAGATTTTTTGGCAAAATTAAAAGACAAAGTGTAAAGCTTAGGCGCGTCGGTAGCGGGCCCGCACTACTGTAGCAACATTGTTCACCAACAGTAAATACACTGTTACCAGGACCCAGATAGGGGCCCAGTATCCTGTACATAGATGCTTTCTTTTTTCTATAAATAGGTTTGTTTTCTTTAATTGAGAGCAGGTTTTAGAAACCATCTCTCTTTCTTTCTTTCTTTCTCTCTCCCCACTTGTAAAATATTTTCAAGTATTGTAAGCTTACCGGACTTTGGCTGGAGGAATAGTAAAGTATGCTGTTTGTTACAAGGTACTTCC